>NC_086317.1:441605433-441937933 GCF_036172605.1 Pelobates fuscus | reverse complement strand
ATGTAACTGGCAGCTATAGCTAGGATAGTGTACATCTATAGTGTAACTGGCAGCTATAGCTAGGATAGTGTACATCTATAGTGTAACTGCCAGCTATAGCTAGGATAGTGTGCATCTATAGTGTAACTGCCAGCTATAGCTAGGATAGTGTGCATCTATAGTGTAACTGGCAGCTATAGCTAGGATAGTGTGCATCTATAGTGTAACTGGCAGCTATAAGTAGGATAGTGTGCATCTATAGTGTAACTGACAGCTATAGCTAGGATAGTGTACATCTATAGTGTAACTGGCAGCTATAGGCAGGATAGTGTACATCTATAGGTAGGATAGTGTGCATCTATAGTGTAACTGACAGCTATAGGTAGGATAGTGTGCATCTATAGTGTAACTGGCAGCTATAGGTAGGATAGTGTACATCTATAGTGTAACTGACAGCTATAGCTAGGATAGTGTACATCTATAGTGTAACTGGCAGCTATAGGCAGGATAGTGTACATCTATAGGTAGGATAGTGTGCATCTATAGTGTAACTGGCAGCTATAGGTAGGATAGTGTGCATCTATAGTGTAACTGGCAGCTATAGGTAGGATAGTGTGCATCTATAGTGTAACTGGCAGCTATAGGTAGGATAGTGTGCATCTATAGTGTAACTGGCAGCTATAGGTAGGATAGTGTGCATCTATAGTGTAACTGGCAGCTATAGGTAGGATAGTGTACATCTATAGTGTAACTGGCAGCTATAGGTAGGATAGTGTACATCTATAGTGTAACTGACAGCTATAGGTAGGATAGTGTACATCTATAGTGTAACTGGCCGCTATAGCTAGGATAGTGTACATCTATAGTGTAACTGACAGCTATAGGTAGGATAGTGTACATCTATAGTGTAACTGGCAGCTATAGGTAGGATAGTGTACATCTATAGTGTAACTGGCAGCTAGGATAGTGTACATCTATAGTGTAACTGACAGCTACAGGTAGGATAGTGTGCATCTATAGTGTAACTGGCAGCTATAGGTAGGATAGTGTACATCTATAGTGTAACTGGCAGCTATAGGTAGGATAGTGTACATCTATAGTGTAACTGACAGCTGTAGGTAGGATAGTGTGCATCTATAGTGTAACTGGCAGCTAGGATAGTGTACATCTATAGTGTAACTGGCAGCTACAGGTAGGATAGTGTGCATCTATAGTGTAACTGGCAGCTAGGATAGTGAACATCTATAGTGTAACTGGCAGCTATAGCTAGGATAGTGTACATCTATAGTGTAACTGACAGCTATAGGTAGGATAGTGTACATCTATAGTGTAACTGGCAGCTATAGCTAGGATAGTGTACATCTATAGTGTAACTGACAGCTGTAGGTAGGATAGTGTGCATCTATAGTGTAACTGGCAGCTAGGATAGTGTACATCTATAGTGTAACTGGCAGCTACAGGTAGGATAGTGTGCATCTATAGTGTAACTGGCAGCTAGGATAGTGAACATCTATAGTGTAACTGGCAGCTATAGCTAGGATAGTGTACATCTATAGTGTAACTGGCAGCTATAGGTAGGATAGTGTACATCTATAGTGTAACTGGCAGCTATAGCTAGGATAGTGTACATCTATAGTGTAACTGGCAGCTATAGGTAGGATAGTGTACATCTATAGTGTAACTGGCAGCTATAGCTAGGATAGTGTACATCTATAGTGTAACTGGCAGCTATAGCTAGGATAGTGTACATCTATAGTGTAACTGGCAGCTATAGCTAGGATAGTGTACATCTATAGTGTAACTGGCAGCTATAGCTAGGATAGTGTACATCTATAGTGTAACTGGCAGCTAGGATAGTGTGCATCTATAGTGTAACTGGCAGCTATAGCTAGGATAGTGTGCATCTATAGTGTAACTGGCAGCTATAGCTAGGATAGTGTACATCTATAGTGTAACTGGCAGCTAGGATAGTGTGCATCTATAGTGTAACTGGCAGCTATAGCTAGGATAGTGTACATCTATAGTGTAACTGGCAGCTATAGCTAGGATAGTGTACATCTATAGTGTAACTGGCAGCTAGGATAGTGTACATCTATAGTGTAACTGGCCGCTATAGGTAGGATAGTGTACATCTATAGTGTAACTGGCAGCTATAGCTAGGATAGTGTACATCTATAGTGTAACTGGCAGCTATAGCTAGGATAGTGTACATCTATAGTGTAACTGGCAGCTATAGCTAGGATAGTGTGCATCTATAGTGTAACTGGCAGCTAGGATAGTGTACATCTATAGTGTAACTGACAGCTGTAGGTAGGATAGTGTACATCTATAGTGTAACTGGCAGCTATAGCTAGGATAGTGTGCATCTATAGTGTAACTGACAGCTACAGGTAGGATAGTGTACATCTATAGTGTAACTGGCAGCTATAGCTAGGATAGTGTGCATCTATAGTGTAACTGGCAGCTATAGGTAGGATAGTGTACATCTATAGTGTAACTGACAGCAATAACCACAAATGTCATCATGTTCTGATTGACACATTGTTATTACAGCCGCCATGATGCAGCATGTCCATTTGGTACCAGAGGAAGAGGAGGAGGATCTTTATACAGGCTACAATGATTATAATCCCACATATGACATTGAGGTAGTATTTGTCTATAATACATATTTTCCCTAATGTATCTTTTTTAAGACAAGATAATCATAATAATACAGGATGTGGAAAGACAATGGAAACACCGTATTATATATTCATATATAATAGTAATCGAGTGGCCTTTGACTGTCAGTCCTTATATTATATATGATAGAACTTCAGAATAGGCCTGAGATGTGCGGAGCAGGACATTATGCAATTCTTTAATAAGTAAAGCCTTAATTTCTGTGATGAAGGAGGGAGGTGGACACAGACACCACACTACAGAAATGACAAAAAGGTTCAGTGATGTTTAAATCTGGATATTGGTCTGGTCATTTGCCCTTTTGCCTTAATAAATAGAGCTAAATAAATGTCATTTTATTAAAGGACCACTATAGGCACCCAGACCACTTCAGCTTAATGAAGTGGTCTGGGTGCCTGGCCCAGCTAGGGTTAACCCTTTTTTCTATAAACATAGCAGTTTCAGAGAAACTGCTATGTTTATATTGGGGTTAATTCAGCCTCTAGTGGCTGTCTCATTGACAGCTGCTAGAGGCGCTTGCGTGCTTCTCACTGTGAAAATCAGTGAAAAGACGCTTGCGTCCATAGGAAAGCTTTGTAAATGCTTTCCAATGAGACTGGCTGAATGCGCGCGCGGCTCTTGCCGCGCAAGCGCATTCAGCCGAAGAGGAGGAGGAGAGCTCCCCGCCCGGCGCTGGAGAAAGAGGTAAGTTTAACCCCTTCCTCTCCATCCAGCCCGGCGGGTAGGGGCACCCTCAGGGCACTATAGTGCCAGGAAAACGAGTGTGTTTTCCTGGCACTATAGTGGTCCTTTAACATCAAGATGGAGGTATTTTCATCCTGGAATTTTGGGGCATAGTGAGGGTAGAGGGTCTATCTTCCTTGGCATTATTTGTCATTCTCTCAGTATAAACTTGTTCGGATGTAAAGACTTTGGTTTTAAATTCAACCTGTTAATCTAATAATTATCACAAGTTTAAGCTAAATATTAATGTTGTTTACATTTGAATATTATTATTTATGATGTAGTTTTCACATATAAAAAATGTGTACTTTTATAAAAGAGGATACTTAATGGTCTTGCATAACGTTGATACATATTAAATATATTAATAGATGTAACAAAATAACTTACCTGACTTAAAGGTGCCATCCAAACACTATACCCAGCTATGTCCCTTGAACTGGTATGGTAACAGGAGTTGTCCTGCCCTTTCGTCCTCTCATTATAGCTGCGGATGTAAAACAAGGGCAGATCTGAAGGCCAACTTTTCAGTGATACTGCCAGAGTATTTTGTACTCACAGCAAATAAGGGAAAAGGTTTATAGCTCTCACTTATACATCTTGCATGTGACTGCATATTTTCTGAGAGGCCATGCAAACATTGCTACACAATGCACATTACTGTTAGTGTTATTGCACTGGAGCTCTGTGATACATGCAGCTTGCAACTGAAACTATAATGCCATTGAGCTCTGTGAATCACTCATACTTCACAAACATAGAAACATAGAATGTGACGGCAGATAAGAACCATTCGGCCCATCTAGTCTGCCTAATTTTCTAAATACTTTCATTAGTCCCTGGCCTTATGTTATAGCTAGGATAGCCTTATGTATATCCCACGCATGCTTAAACTCCCTCACTGTGTTAACCTTTTATCACTTCAGCCGGAAGGCTATTCCATGCTGTATCACAGAAATACTACTAATAGTACTGTGCGGTGCGTTGAATGTGTGGCATGTATTTCTATATTACAGATTACTACTGTACTACTGTAATAAACCCTCCTGAATTACATTGTATGAATGAATGTATACAAGAGATCCTGAGAAATAAAATTCCATCCATTGCAGTAAATCCCCATATTTTGCAGGTTTTGAGCAGTAATCACTGCCTAGACTACGGAACGACTCGGGCAGTGGGTTTGCTCACTTATCTTTCTATAGCAGTACAGTTTAATATTATTATATTTATATAGCACCAACAAATTGGGGTACCCCACAAACAGTACTTTATGGGCAGAGCAAGTGTTTATTGGAGTTGTAGTTCATTTGTCAGCTTTATGCTGTAGAAATCCAACAGCTGAATAAAAATGACCAGAAAGTCATGACATCCTGTATAGCCGTAATACAGGGAAACACTGTGTGTGTCTATCTCTGCCAGCAGTTCTGCTCATTGTACCTGTATATGATGCCCATATGCTTCTGTCCGTACTCCCACCTCTGATGCTCACCTTCAAGACTTCTCGAGGGCTGCACCGTTCCTGTGGAACTCACTTCCCTCCTCCGTTAGATGCTCACCCAGTCTCCACTCCTTCAAACAATCATTAAAAACCCACTTCTTCATAAAAGCGTATCAATTAAACTGTTAATATCTCCCGACTGATTCCTCTCTTGCAACTGTCACTAGTCTAATACTATCCTTACCTTTTGTGTCACTTTACCCCACTCCCTCTAGCATGTAAGCTCATTGAGCAGGGCCCTCAACCCCTCTGTTCCTGTGTGTCCAACTTGTCTGGTTACAACTACTTGTCTGTTCGTCCACCCATTGTAAACCGCTGCAGAATTTGTTGGCGCTATATACATAATAATAATAATAACAATACCTGGCGCTTTATACATGACCTGAGCAAAAATAAATAAATACGGTATATGTTGTTGTTTTTATAAAAAGGTTAAAAACTGCTGGGTTGGCTAAGGAACAAAATTATGAAATAATATTCATTTGGGAAAAAAAAAAAAAAAAATCACCCAACTAATTGTGTAAACTCACATTGCACCAGGTAGGTACATGTCTGGAATTTCTAACCACCATTTATGTTTTGTTTCTCATTCTAGGAATTGGAGAACGATGTAGCTTTTCAGCAAGCTGTTAAAACCAGCCACGGACGAAGACCACCGGTATGTCATTGTTAAGTGTTCTAGGCAAAAATGATGGCATAAAAAACCGAAATTATCTTTTGTGATTGATATGTGTATGTATATATTTTTACTCTTGAATAATCAATTACATTAGCTAGTAAAACATGGAAGTAATTTGTGGACTAACAAATCTTTTTATATATTTTTTTTATTATAATTATAAAATTTTTAGATCACAGCAAAAATCCCAGGGACCGCGGCTCCACGCGCAATTGCAACAGGGTTTGGTGTGAGTATGTCGTTTGTAGATATTGCGTTGCCAGTGTGGGAAGATGAACGCGCTTTTTACATAAACCTGTCTGGAATTTGTGTGACAGGCACTGTTAATGCTGTAAAAGCCCCTAAAATCATATTTTCAGTGATAAGTTGTTTCAGCTCCTAGCAACCAGCCCAGCCCTTGTTTGTTTTTGTTCATTATACCATTTGCCAGTTTCTCTTTTTTATATTATTTATGTTAACTACTGGATCTTTCTCCTAGCTAATATTATTACGTTGTGGGCTATGATCTTTGGAGTGCTGACTCCCCTCTTGGATTCAATTTGGAGCCTGATACATTTTTCTGTGTTGGCAACACACTCTTTTAATTAGACATATTATCACTCCCCTTATTAGCAGCACTTTTTCATGCTTTCCTAATTAACTCTAGTCATAATGACACTTACATGGTTATTCACTACAGTGAGAATTCAAAGTGAATTTGAAATTTTAAGGCCAAAATTGCTGATTGTAGAAAAATTCTCTGGGTCAACTATGATTGTATTTCATTTACTTTGGCCCAAAAGTTGATGTCCACTTTGAATCCACTTAGAATTCTCAATATAGTGAACAACGTGTTAATCAGTCATTCTCATACCTGCATTCCAATCAATCTGCATATTCTTTCACACACACCTTATTAGATACACGCGTACATGACTATCCACTTATTCACATACCTATAAACTAATTAAACACACATAACTTGCCATTCACAAACTATACCTAATTAGAAACACTCACATACACATATATGTATACATTTACTAACCGATGCACACATTCATATATATATATATATATATATAATATATTCTAATCACGCGTATTACATTACCCTTCCACTCATCCTCTTGTGTTAGGCTCTGTCTGTGATGAGTTGGGTCAGAAGTAGCCTATCCCTGGTGTGTAGTAGCAGCAGGCAAGCTGGGCAGCAAAGACTACAGGGTCTCGTTGACTTCCACATAGAATATAGAGCACTGGGAAGATGTAATGTCATATCCCATCCTCACTGCAGTAATGGCACCTTTAAACTGTCTATGCCACCAGAGTAACCTGATCAATTAAAGTATATGAGGATTGGCCAGATGAGATCTTTTGGTCTCCCCAGGCATCTAGGAGAATTTTTTATTTATTTATTTATTTTTTTTGACTGGTACCAACTCTGTGCTACAAGATTACCTGTCCAGTGGATCTGGCAAATCCTGCATGACTGGTACCTTGGGACAGCCCCGGTGCTATCACCCACTGTCTAGAGCAGTGTTCTCCAACCCAGTCCCCGTGGACCACAATCAGTCCAGGATTTATGTATTTCCCTGTTTTATTCCAATGGAAATACTGACTAAACCTGGAATGTTGGTGGTCCATGAGGACTGGGTTGGGGAACATTTCCCTACATGTGATCTGCAGCAACAGACTACTCGGTCATTTTACAGCCAGACTGCACACAATGTTTACATTCATATTTCTGTTGAATTACAATTCTTTCAGGGTTATTCACTAAAGTGAGAATTAATGGGAATTTAAAGTGAATTTCTAATTTTAGACAAAAATAGCCAAGCTGACTCGAAGACTTTTTCCAATTCAGCTATTTTGACCTTACATTTTAAATTCACTTTGAATTCCCAACAGTTACCACTTTAGTAAATGACCTGATTTCTGTTCTTCTACAACATCTAATGTGTGATGCGCATATTTGGAAATGTAGTCCATCACCCTCCTTAGGTTATCTAAGCACATAGAAAGATCTGGGACCCACAGCTAGGAAAATCATTCCAAGAACAACATTCCATTATTCGCGTTCTTGGAATGTTTTAACTTTCAAGGGTGAGGCCCTAATTATGTGACCATTTATTATAAACAGCTATGTTTTGCACATAAATCATTCCTGTGGTTGCTTCAAACTTGATTTTATTTAATCCAACTGATTGCCCATGATACCATTTTTTTTTTTTTTTTTTTTAAAGGCCAGGCCAAATCTTTTCTCATCGATCGGGCGGCCGATGACAGGAGCTGTGCAGGTAAGATACATTGGGGGCTAACTGCAACAAAATACTTTTCACAGTTCTATTCATCAGCTGTGTTTTCATAGTCTAGAAAAGGTCAAAACTTGTTTTTGTTTTTTGTATTTTTAATAGTTCTATATTATAACAGGGAATGACATCTGCAGCAGTACTTGCATAGCTTTATTTTGCCCTAAAGAAAAGTGTTTCTAAAAATTGATGTACCCGAATAACACAAGTGGAAATAAAATTTATACATCCTGAAGAATTTTGGGCATACTTATAGTACTTAAAGGGACACTATAGTCACTAGAACAACTACAGACTGTTGTATTTGTTTTGGTGAATATAGTCATTCCCTTCAGGCTTTTTGCAGCAAACACTGTCTGTTCAGAGAAAATGCAGTGTTTACATTACAGCCTAGGGATACCTCCACTAGCCACTCCTCAGATGGCTACTAGAGGTGCTTCCTGGGGCAGTGCTGCACAGTGTGCAACACTGACATTTCATGTCTTTTTACACTCTGCATTGAGACATTGAGCTTTCCTCCTAGAGATGCATTGATTCTATTAATCTCTATGAGGAGATGCCAATTGGCCAGGGCTGTGTTTGACTTGTGCTGGCTCTGCCCCTGATCTGCCTCCTTGACAGTCTCAGCCAATCAAATGGGAAAGCATTGCAATTGGCTGAGAACACAACTTCTGATGATGTCAGCCGGCAGACAGATCAGGGGCAGAGCCAGCAGCAGGAAACTGCACAAAAGGTAAGATTTTACTATGTTTAGGGGCCAACAGGGGGGGCTAGGTGGTGTTTTTAACACTAGAGCCAGAAATGTATGTTTGTGTTCCTGACCCTATAGTGTTCCTTTAAATAAGCTGCAATGTGTGTATTCTTCAATTTATTATTAACATAGAACAAAACAAAAATTAGTTACCTGTGTACGATCTTACATTCCTATGCACAACAGAAATGTTTAGTACCACTTAAAAGGCCATTAAAATGTCAGCTCACCTGCCACATCAAGACAAAACTCTTAGGTGAGTTGAACAGTAACTATTCATCTTGCTGCTCTTAGCTAAACGGTAAAATCCCTAGAGAGACAGGAATGGGTATTCTTATGAAACCCTACACATTTATTAACCTTTAGCATGATACACGTGGCTTGTGTGGCAGCATTGAAACATGGCTGTGTAATACAAATATGTGTTTCTATTTTTAACATGGCCTGTTTGATTCTCCATATTGACACCGATATGCTGGCTTCAATGCCAGCACATTAACATCGAAACATCCTATACTTCTCCTGCAAAAGTGAGAAATATGTTCTGGGATAATATCACTGTGACACAAAGCAGGGGAATTGACTGACAGATGGGGTCAGTACTATATTTTTAAAGTGCTTTAAATTAAAATCTATGTATTTGGTGCATACTGTGTTGATTAGGTACAGTGTAAACTGATGGATGATATGGAATAACAGTGTATTTGGTAAAGTGAATAACATACTGCTTGAAACTTTGTTGTAAAGGGGCACTATAGTCACCAGAACAAATACAGAATATATAATTTGTTCTGGTGTGTATAATCATTCCCTGTAGGTATTTGCATGTAAACAGTGACTTTTCAGAGAAAAGGCAGTGTTTACATTACCCCCTAGGGATACCTCCAGTGGCCACTGTTTTCTGTAAAATGAACAGTTTTCCTGTGAGTGTGTTAAGTAAAATGTGTCCATCTTGGCTCCATTGTGAACTTTTTTTTAGGGGGTGTTGTATGTGTTTTGAACAGCATTCATTATTTTGTGATTGGGAATTCAGTCAATATAACATTCAGTTCTAAAGTTACTAGGCAGATAATGGTGAATAAGATTGATCAATATTTTCCTGATTTCCTAAACATGACTGCTTTTAGGCATTGTATAGTAAGATCTTCTTCGCTAGAGGAACAGACTGTTCCTCACTAGAGGAGCAATATATAGCTTTATTACAGGAATATTTTAAATAGTTGCAACCAAATGCACGTAGAGTTTCTTTTTTTTTTTTTTACTGTTTAGTTTTTTTTTTTTTTGGCAAATCATTTATTTCATGTCCTTATTTTTTATTGGTTGTTTTTTTTTTGTTGTTTTTTGAAGGATGGCGTTGCTCGGCCCATGACTGCAGTGCTCGCTGCTGGCTACACTAAGGCTGCTTTTAGAGGTACTGTCTTGTCCAAATAATGATAGGATCTGTTTGTACACAGTTCACCATTACGCATTAAACCCCTTTTCATTTTCAGGATCCTCCTTTGATCCTATTGGGCAGTCCCGGGGTCCTGCTCCTCCGCTTGAAAACAGAAATGAGGACACGTGAGTTGACTTGTTTTAATTTTTATAAGCATTAACATGTGCAGGGCTGGCAAAATATCTGAGACTATAAGCCATAGCAAATAAATACTGGTGCCAACAGAACTAAAGATCTAGAACTTCAAAATAAACACTGATTATACTCCATTCCATCTTCACAAGTTGGTCCTGGATTAACCCTGTATTGGCATGGGACATCATGATTATTTATCATTGCTGACTCCAAAGAGCGATTCTCTTTGAAAAAGCAAGTCTTCAATGTCATAAGAACATCGTTAAATACTTCCCTTGTGCCAGATTTCTTAGAAGAGAGAAATTTACAGATCAATGGGCTGATGGAAACTTACGATGTTTAATGCCTTAGTTCAGCCTGGCTTATCGGGAACCATTTAATTAACTACATTTATCATCTTTCTTTTTTATATGTGGCTAAAAGTATGTTCGTTGTTGTTTATTAATTTCTTTTTTTACTTTCTTCATTACTATTATTTATTCACACACAAGGCAAGAAGCGCAAATTAACCAGCTATGCTCAAATGAGAACAACTATCTTTTTACTTTTTTATTTTATTTTTTTCCTTTTTTCAAGCCTCATACATTTTAGATCTGAACAAATATGGGAAACTCCCTAAAAAAAATTTCTGTCGTGTTACTTGCCTACGTCATCAAATTTTGATGTAACTCACCTTCCCCTAGTCCAGGGATAGGCAACCTTCGGCACTCCAGATGATGGGGACTACATCCCCCATAATGCCCTTACACCCATAATGCTCATCATGGGAGGTGTAGTCCAAAACATCTTCAGTGCCGAAGGTTGCCTATGCCTGCGCCTAGTCTGACACTGGTCAGGTTTCATTTCCCACAATGCTTGCACACATTTATGTTTCTATAACGTAAAATGTTGCTATCAAAAATCTGCCTTTTAATGGTCGAGTATTGTTCTAGTAACTCTAAAATGATACAGTGATATAGTAAGAGCGCAGCGTCATAACAACACTTTTCACAACGAAGCTGTTTTAAGATTTTTAACATAGCGCTACTAAAGGGCTTAGAGCAATGATATCTAAGCTTGGCCTGTGGTTGTTTGTAAACTATATCCCATTGATGCTCTGGCTGAGCATCTGAAGAAATGTAGCACACAACCACACAAGAGTGTTGAGATTTGCCATCCATTGTTTAGGACCTCAACACATTAAGGATGAACCTCACAGCCAAGCTCTTTCGGTATTTTGTCACCTGTCAAACATCCAGTGGGGTGCACCTCCTATGGTGCTCGCATTCCTCCAATATATATTTTCTGTGGTATTATGAGATGATCCATGTTTAGCCCAAAAAGGTGCTGTTGGTTTTTACCGAAAAGGTTTTTACATTCCCCACTAATATCCCTCCCTCATCTGTGTTTTAGTCCTGAAGAAAAGATCAGGCAGTTGGAGAAAAAAGTGAATGAACTGATTGAAGAAAGCTGCATTGCCAATAGCAGTGGAGATTTAAAACTGGTGAGCCGTTTATAATCAGCTAAATAGAAATGCTGAATACAACACATTAAAGGGGAACTGCTACTTCTCTGGAATTTACATCATTAAATACAACATTGAAAATCACCTCTAATTCGTGTTACCTTTGTTTTTCCTTGATGAGATGCTCGGTTTTCTTTAAAATTTATGTTAAAGATTTAGCAAGTGGCATCATAAAGCAATTCAAACAGGGCAAACATAGCCGGAAATAAAAAAAAATAAAAAATTGTTTCATTTTCTTCTCTTCTCTGTATATTTTATCCGTGGTGACTGCCAGGTGCGAAGGACAGAGCTTCTAATAATTATAAACAATGAGAGCTAAAATGGAGGCACCCAGTTACAGAATGAAGAGATGGCGATTTCTATATTTAATTTTATTTTCATAATCCTCGGATACATATTTATTAAATACAGGAATAAGTAAATATAATGTAAAAATAAATAAAAAGGAAGTGACAATTGCCCTTTAACGGCTGTGTAATTTGACAGACACAAGCTGGTCTGATTAAAAGTGTGCGTACAATCTGTAGGTCAAACACAAGGTACTGAGAAGTATTTGATTCGGACTAGTAATTTAGGTGAAAACAAGAAACCTGTACCATGATTTTTTAATTTTTTTAACATTGTTCTGCATAATTCTATTAATGCCAATATGTCTAGACTGCATCACATTGTAACCTGTCTCTTGTAGTTTTATTGTTATTCTGCATTATGCTATGGATATCAATATGTCTAGACTGCATCACATTGTAACCTGTCTCTTGTAGTTTTATTGTTATTCTGCATTATGCTATGGATATCAATATGTCTAGACTGCATCACATTGTAACCTGTCTCTTGTAGTTTTATTGTTATTCTGCATTATGCTATGGATATCAATATGTCTAGACTGCATCACGTTGTAACCTGTCTCTTGTAGTTTTATTGCTACTCTGCATTATGCTATGGATATCAATATGTCTAGACTGCATCACATTGTAACCTGTCTCTTGTAGTTTTATTGCTACTCTGCATTATGCTATGGATATCAATATGTCTAGACTGCATCACGTTGTAACCTGTCTCTTGTAGTTTTATTGTTATTCTGCATTATGCTATGGATATCAATATGTCTAGACTGCATCACGTTGTAACCTGTCTCTTGTAGGTTTATTGTTATTCTGCATTATGCTATGGATATCAATATGTCTAGACTGCATCACATTGTAACCTGTCTCTTGTAGTTTTATTGTTATTCTGCATTATGCTATGGATATCAATATGTCTAGACTGCATCACGTTGTAACCTGTCTCTTGTAGTTTTATTGTTATTCTGCATTATGCTATGGATATCAATATGTCTAGACTGCATCACGTTGTAACCTGTCTCTTGTAGGTTTATTGTTATTCTGCATTATGCTATGGATATCAATATGTCTAGACTGCATCACATTGTAACCTGTCTCTTGTAGTTTTATTGTTATTCTGCATTATGCTATGGATATCAATATGTCTAGACTGCATCACGTTGTAACCTGTCTCTTGTAGGTTTATTGCTACTCTGCATTATGCTATGGATATCAATATGTCTAGACTGCATCACATTGTAACCTGTCTCTTGTAGTTTTATTGTTATTCTGCATTATGCTATGGATATCAATATGTCTAGACTGCATCACGTTGTAACCTGTCTCTTGTAGTTTTATTGTTATTCTGCATTATGCTATGGATATCAATATGTCTAGACTGCATCACATTGTAACCTGTCTCTTGTAGTTTTATTGTTATTCTGCATTATGCTATGGATATCAATATGTCTAGACTGCATCACATTGTAACCTGTCTCTTGTAGGTTTATTGTTATTCTGCATTATGCTATGGATATCAATATGTCTAGACTGCATCACGTTGTAACCTGTCTCTTGTAGTTTTATTGCTACTCTGCATTATGCTATGGATATCAATATGTCTAGACTGCATCACGTTGTAACCTGTCTCTTGTAGTTTTATTGTTATTCTGCATTATGCTATGGATATCAATATGTCTAGACTGCATCACATTGTAACCTGTCTCTTGTAGTTTTATTGTTATTCTGCATTATGCTATGGATATCAATATGTCTAGACTGCATCACGTTGTAACCTGTCTCTTGTAGGTTTATTGTTATTCTGCATTATGCTATGGATATCAATATGTCTAGACTGCATCACATTGTAACCTGTCTCTTGTAGTTTTATTGCTATTCTGCATTATGCTATGGATATCAATATGTCTAGACTGCATCACGTTGTAACCTGTCTCTTGTAGTTTTATTGTTATTCTGCATTATGCTATGGATATCAATATGTCTAGACTGCATCACGTTGTAACCTGTCTCTTGTAGTTTTATTGTTATTCTGCATTATGCTATGGATATCAATATGTCTAGACTGCATCACATTGTAACCTGTCTCTTGTAGGTTTATTGTTATTCTGCATTATGCTATGGATATCAATATGTCTAGACTGCATCACATTGTAACCTGTCTCTTGTAGGTTTATTGCTACTCTGCATTATGCTATGGATATCAATATGTCTAGACTGCATCCCATTGTAACCTGTCTCTTGTAGTTTTATTGTTATTCTGCATTATGCTATGGATATCAATATGTCTAGACTGCATCACGTTGTAACCTGTCTCTTGTAGGTTTATTGCTACTCTGCATTATGCTATGGATATCAATATGTCTAGACTGCATCCCATTGTAACCTGTCTCTTGTAGTTTTATTGTTATTCTGCATTATGCTATGGATATCAATATGTCTAGACTGCATCACGTTGTAACCTGTCTCTTGTAGTTTTATTGTTATTCTGCATTATGCTATGGATATCAATATGTCTAGACTGCATCACGTTGTAACCTGTCTCTTGTAGTTTTATTGTTATTCTGCATTATGCTATGGATATCAATATGTCTAGACTGCATCACATTGTAACCTGTCTCTTGTAGTTTTATTGTTATTCTGCATTATGCTATGGATTCCAATATGTCTAGACTGCATCACATTGTAACCTGTCTCTTGTAGTTGTATTGTTATTCTGCATTATGCTATGGATATCAATATGTCTAGACTGCATCACATTGTAACCTGTCTCTTGTAGTTTTATTGTTATTCTGCATTATGCTATGGATATCAATATGTCTAGACTGCATCACATTGTAACCTGTCTCTTGTAGGTTTATTGTTATTCTGCATTATGCTATGGATATCAATATGTCTAGACTGCATCACGTTGTAACCTGTCTCTTGTAGGTTTATTGTTATTCTGCATTATGCTATGGATATCAATATGTCTAGACTGCATCCCATTGTAACCTGTCTCTTGTAGTTTTATTGCTATTCTGCATTATGCTATGGATATCAATATGTCTAGACTGCATCACGTTGTAACCTGTCTCTTGTAGGTTTATTGTTATTCTGCATTATGCTATGGATATCAATATGTCTAGACTGCATCACGTTGTAACCTGTCTCTTGTAGTTTTATTGTTATTCTGCATTATGCTATGGATATCAATATGTCTAGACTGCATCACATTGTAACCTGTCTCTTGTAGTTTTATTGTTATTCTGCATTATGCTATGGATATCAATATGTCTAGACTGCATCACATTGTAACCTGTCTCTTGTAGTTTTATTGTTATTCTGCATTATGCTATGGATTCCAATATGTCTAGACTGCATCACGTTGTAACCTGTCTCTTGTAGTTTTATTGTTATTCTGCATTATGCTATGGATTCCAATATGTCTAGACTGCATCACGTTGTAACCTGTCTCTTGTAGTTTTATTGCTACTCTGCATTATGCTATGGATATCAATATGTCTAGACTGCATCACGTTGTAACCTGTCTCTTGTAGTTTTATTGTTATTCTGCATTATGCTATGGATATCAATATGTCTAGACTGCATCACATTGTAACCTGTCTCTTGTAGGTTTATTGCTACTCTGCATTATGCTATGGATATCAATATGTCTAGACTGCATCACGTTGTAACCTGTCTCTTGTAGTTTTATTGTTATTCTGCATTATGCTATGGATATCAATATGTCTAGACTGCATCACATTGTAACCTGTCTCTTGTAGGTTTATTGTTATTCTGCATTATGCTATGGATATCAATATGTCTAGACTGCATCACGTTGTAACCTGTCTCTTGTAGTTTTATTGTTATTCTGCATTATGCTATGGATATCAATATGTCTAGACTGCATCACGTTGTAACCTGTCTCTTGTAGTTTTATTGTTATTCTGCATTATGCTATGGATATCAATATGTCTAGACTGCATCACATTGTAACCTGTCTCTTGTAGTTTTATTGCTACTCTGCATTATGCTATGGATTCCAATATGTCCAGTTTCCATCAACATATAATAAATGGAACTGCCATAGAGAATACTTTTATTTATTCCTTTCTTTTCTTAGGCCTTAGAAAAAGCAAAGGAAGCCGGAAGGAAGGAGAGGGTCTTGGTCCGGCAAAGGGAGCAAGTAATCTCTCCGGAAAACATTAACCTTGACCTGACATACTCTGTAAGTTTATTGAATGGCTTCTCATTAATTATTTGGATATATACACTAACCAAAAATGTATAGAAATTGTCTTGGGGGACGTTTTATTTTTTTGTGTTTTTTTTCCTAATTGTTTTTTAATTTAATTAAATGTTTTAATATATGTAATATATAAAATACTTATCAAATTTGTCACAATACAGAGAAACAAAGCCGCATAAACTAGACACAATATCACTTTTTTCCCCACAGGGTTATGTTTTGCGTTTTTTATATTTGTAATTATTGTTTTGCTTCCCATCCCATCCATTGTTTGATAAGGTCTATTTTTGATATATATATATATATATATATATATATATATATATATATATATATATAATGTCACATAGATGGAATGAGAAACAAAACATCAATTAAAATAAGACCTGAAATCCAATTGAGTTGCCACATTGAGTACTCACAGATGAATCTCATCAGCTGGCCTACTGTTCACCTGTATTGGAAGTTTTGTTTTACTGTCTGTAATAGAGAAACGTTGATTGATTGTAAAGTGTTTACACAAGACTTTAATTTCATCCTCAAACTTTTTTTCCCCCTTTATATAGGTATTGCTAAACCTGGCCACTCAGTACTCAGCAAATGAGCTCTATGCAGAGGCTATCAACACATACCAAGTGATTGTGAAAAATAAAATGTTTAGCCATGCAGGTGTGTGCACTGTCACTGTTTGTTTTATTGCTCTGTGCAACAGCAATGTCTCTGTGTTGACATTTCAGTCCTCAAGCCAGTCCACAATGTTATAGTGCAGTATTCACATATGTGTGAATGGGTAATACACATAATTTGAGACCTTTTATTTAAATGCCCTCTTTAGTTTTGTCTGTCTATATGAGCTTGCCAGTATGTGTGTAAATCTGTGTGAACCTGTCAGTATGTATATAAATACAATAATCTGTGTGTAGAACTGTGTGAACATGTCTGTCTCTGTGTAAATGTCTCTGTCAGTATGTATATAAAAATGTGTGAATCTGTGTGTAGAATTGCGTGAGCCTGTCTGTCTCTGTGTAAATCTGTGTTAGCCTGTCTGTCTGTCTGTAATTCTGTGTGAGCCTATATGTGTTAGCCTGTCTGTCTGTGTATAAATCTGTGTGAGCTTGTCTGTATATGACTGCAAATTATGTTTGCAATATATTATCCTTATTCACATGCCAAGGGAATGGAGGAAGCAGCCTTGGCATGTCGTAATATAGGAGAATAACTGATGGTTCTTTCTTTGTTTAGGTGATCATTGGAATTTCTGTATTAACTTATTTATTTTAATATTTATTGGTTCTTTACTTTTATACCTTTTTCTTTTAGTGTGTTTGTCATCCAGACAACTTGTAGAAGGCAGGTTTACTTTAAGCAGTGGATTGAAATCTGTAGGGCAAAATTTAGACTGAAACAGCAAATGTTTACACAGGCAGACTTATTTGCACTTCATGTATTTTTGTCCTGGTGAATAAACCTCAGAGGGTCAGATAAGGTACCTGTTGATCAGGCAGGTGTGTTTATTTTCTATTTATTTTTGGGTGGGGGTTAGCCTTGCCCATCTTGTTAAAAAAAACATTACATTTTACCAGTTGATGCTCAAATTCAGGTACGTCAGGGAAATTTTGAATTGCTAAGGCAAAGGACTGGGGTAAACAAATGTTGCTGTGTTTTGTTAGCCTGCCATTTCTAGGTCTTAGAAACCACAAGAATTTCTGTGATCCTCAACGTACAAGGAAGTGTTGTGTTAGACTTGACTTGCATATAAGGGATTCATTTATTGCTCTGCCCAAAGTACTAATTATCCCAGGAATGGGAATACTCAGCATTTTCTTTACATTTAAAAAATACAAACTACTTTTTTCTTTCTTTTTTTCTGAAAAATCCTACAATTCTTGATGCCATAAATATTTAACCAGTTCAGAGTTGATGACGTCATGAGTTTTATTTTTACAAGTTTTTCTAAACATGTTTTTAAAAGGACTAATGTGTATCTGTAATTCAGGTTTAACATGGTGTCAATTTGTAGATAAAAAAAATGCTATAAATACATATTTGGATGTGGTAAACGTGACAAACCATCACAAATGTTTTTACAAAAAAATGTCTGGCTCATGTAGTCATCTAATCTTGATTTTGATTGGATGGTGATAATGCACAGGGTGAATGATGCATCCTCAGTCCACACTTTGATTTTCATTATGTAATAATGTGTAGTGGGGCCAGTAAAGCTATAGCAAGCCATGCTAAATGCAGATATTGTTTTAATTGTCTGCCTCCTGGACAGTGCTGATACTAGCTTCATTGTGCATCTTCACACAAATTAATTATTGAAATATGTCGTTTTTGAGAGAGATGTTTGTTTACAAATGCCAAGTTAGTCAAATCCAACAATAATTATAATTGACCAGTTATCTAGATACATTAAGTTGTAAGGTATGGCCATAGGATGAATTCTATCATGTTAAAGGGACACTATAGTCACCTGAACAACTTTAGCTTAATAAAGCAGTTTTGGTGTATAGAACATGCCCCTGCAGCCTCACTGCTCAATCCACTGCCATTTAGGAGTTAAATCCCTTTGTTTATGAACACGAGTCACACCTCCCTGCATGTGACTTGCACAGCCTTCCATAAACACTTCCTGTAAAGAGAGCCCTATTTAGGCTTTCTTTATTGCAAGTTCTGTTTAATTAAGATTTTCTTATGCCCTGCTATGTTAATAGCTTGCTAGACCCTGCAAGAGCCTCCTGTATGTGATTAAAGTTCAATTTAGAGATTGAGATACAATTATTTAAGGTAAATTACATCTGTTTGAAAGTGAAACAAGTTTTATTTTCATGCAGGCTCTGTCAATCATAGCCAGGGAAGGTGTGGCGAGGGCAGCACCTTCAGAAGAAAAGGTATTTAACTCCTAAATGACAGTGAATTGAACAGTGAAATTGCAGGGGTATGATCTATACACTAAAACTGCTTTATTTAGCTAAAGTAATTTAGGTGACTATAGTGTTCCTTTAACAAAAGCCACCTGCATGGTCAGCCACGGTTGATCCATGGGTTATTCACTTGTCCTGGCTCTTTTTGTACAGTGTTGCTATCTCATTCTTAATTTGAACATGGCAACACTACACATACCCCCAAATTCTAGTGCTTCACCTAACATAATTGATTCTAGTGCTTCGTGTAAAATAAGTGATTTATTTTCCTTCTAAAGGCCGCCTGAAAGTTAACATGGGAAACATTTATCTGAAACAGAGGAATTATTCAAAGGCTATTAAATTTTATCGAATGGCTCTTGATCAGATCCCAGGGGCCCACAAAGAGATGAGGTGAGTGATAAATGAAATGTTATGTAAGCAGGGTAAATTTGATCTGACTTTGCCTAATTGGCTGCATGGGTGACAGATTTAATGCCACGGGCCACGAAATAGTAACAGAAGCAACATGCCCATGTACTCCTTGTGCTATTGACTCAATTTCATATACGTTGGAAATCAGTGGACCAGTTATTATATAATGAATATCAATATCGAGAAGAGGTTTAGAGGCACTTCCAACATTCCAAATGGAAGACTGCATCTGAGCGAGCACCATGCAAAATATCATTTTTATTTTTGCATAACAGAATAGACTTCTGGACAGTCAAAGGCTGATGTTTCAATTATCTTCACCTTTAAGTTGGGTAATCCATAAATAATTAACCATTGGTAGCCGTTGGGGATAAAAATCTGATTTTATGTTTACATTTTTTTTAATAAATAGTGCACCTAATGCAGAATATTTTATGTGTTCTGAATATGTTTTTATTTTTTAGTATTTTTTTTTTTTTTTTTATGTTTTTACTAAAATTGTTGCATAAAATACATCTAAACAAGTCGTTAAGAATATTTTTGTCATTTTTCACAGAATCAAGATAATGCAAAACATTGGCGTAGCATTTGTCAAGACTGGTCAATATGCGGATGCTATTAACTCTTTTGAGCACATCATGGCAGAATCCCCCAATCTGAAAGCTGGCTTCAATTTGATTCTTTGCTATTTTGCTGTTGGGGACCGCGAAAAAATGAAAAAAGCCTTCCAAAAACTGATTGCTGTACCCCTAGGGATTGATGATGAAGACAAGTATATTTCACCCAGTGTAAGTGGAAACTGAGATGCAGATATCGTATCCTACAGATACCAAAACAGTGGAGAATTTGGCCGCTGAACACGTTTTTTTCCTATGTAAGGACCATAAACTGCATCTGCACCGTTTCTCTCTCATATCTTCAGCTGGTCTGGATGGGACCGGTATACAATGTAAATTGTACAATACAAAAGTATTATAAACCAGTTTAGATACGATCATCAATCCTCAAAGTGAAAGGAAATGAGGATTCTTCTATTGAGAACTTTCAGTTGTTGGGGAAATAGGGAGAAATAGGACACTGAGGCTTCTTTAGTGAACCAGTAATTGTGGCAAACTGGCAAATGCCAAAAAAAGATAACCAAATTTTAAACATTTGTCCAACTCAGCTAATTTTTCAGCTCTGCTTTTGTGGTCTAAAATTTACACATTCCCTTTCCAGTTCCCCACAAATCCCTCTTTAGAGAATAAATACCATCATTTTAGGAGATCATAATGCATATGCTTGTCAGTAATGCTACTCCAACCGTCCTAAACACTATAACGCAGAGGGTTCTCTCATGCCGGCTTTGACAACATCCAGCTTCAGTCCACATACTGTCCTGACGGTGATTAATTGGCTGAGAGCATCAGCTGACTGCTCTCAGCCAATGAAGACCCTCCGTGCATAGAAATATGTACGTAATGTATCTTGTTCCACGCTGGCTGATGAAGCTGCCAGGGAATGGAGGTATACCTCAGACAGCAAAGGGGGTGAACTTCATATGTGCAACACTGTGCATACAGACTTCAGGAACCATGACAAATTCAAGTCGCTGAATTGGTTATGGTGCTTGGAGTAACCCTTTAAGGGATTACCAGGCTAATACACTGTTTTTCTTAAGCAGCAGTCCCTTTGTTACTACACCTGCGATCATCCTTGGAGAACCTTATTCAGAATGTAGATCTGTGAATTGTACAAAGACCGTTGGAGCAACAGGCAACATCATTGTCACATGGAACCGCTGTTTGCAAATAAGCAGGACTTTCGGTCCTGGCATAAGATAGTTAAGGACTGGATCGCTGTGATGGCAAATAATGCTGTGGCTTTATAAGGGTTAACCCATGAAAATCCCCAGATCCACTTTACCTATGAAGTAGTGTGTGTATGTTTTATTTCCATGACATAAGTATTAGTCTTTATAATGTAACCAAAATATGAAGGAATTTACACCGCATGCCAGTGATGGAATAAATATTCAATCTGTTTATTGTCCGGCAGTAATTACACCAACTAAATGATCTCAAGAGGGTTCTTAATATTATAATTCTCTTTGATTTTTAGGATGATCCACATGCAAATTTACTCATTGAAGCTATCAAAAATGACAGTTTGCATCAAATGGAACGTGAAAGGTAACAAAATGACTAGAGGGTTTGTTCACTAAACTCCGAATTGTATCCATTAAAAACCAAATGGCAAAATCTAGGCTGAAACAACGGAACTTCAAAAAATTCTCAGACTCTGAGTGATAGCTTCCTCCCCTCCATTGTAGCCCCCTCCCCCTAGTGGCAAGTAAAGGGTTACCCTTGGCACTGGATTTAGCTTTACCAATGTCAGACGATGGGGGCAGAGGGCACCGGACACGCATTAGGTCTTCCCCATAAGAAATCATTGACTCTGTGCTTTCCTATGGGTTTTTAGAAGACACTGGACGGCCTCATGCACATCTTTAGGCCATCCAGCATCGTTTCACAGAGTCAAACAATGTGAAAGGCCAGAAAGTGCCTCTAGTGGCTGTGTATTTGCAGCTGCATGGCAAAGTGCACAGGGACACTGCACCCAGGCAATTGTCAATGAGATGATGTGGAATGGGTGCCTATAGAGTCCCTCTTAATGTTTCCAATCAGTTTTTAGTTTGCTTCAACTTGGAATTTAGTGAAATATTTCCTTAATCTGCAGCATTTACAAACGAAATACAAATGGTATACTCATTCCTTTTTCACTTAGCACAGTAGTTATTAACCCTTTATGTATGTGACATTGTAGCTTGGTGACTCACACTTCAATTTTAAAATAACTCTGTGACTCGTTCGTGACACCTTCATAGACTCTTCACTGTGTCAGAGGTGTCTCTGAGCAGAGGCACTAAAATAAACTAAATCTTGACCTGATCATCACCGTGTTCCTATTCTATGGGTTCAGTAGTCAAAATCCACTAAATTATGCACCTCTGATGTTGGCTTATAATGCATTGCTTAGTGAATGTATGCCTAGATCTGGCTGTTGCAAACAATACTCATATGAACTTTGCAGGATATATCTCTGTAAAACAGCTGTAATGCACACATCATTCCTTATCTTAACAATGTTGAAGATCCCTTTAAAAAGCTTAATGATCAGTATATCCAGGGTTATGATAATGTTTGCACCTGGCCCACCATTATATATACTTGCAGGAATTGTGAAAAACTAATAAGAGCCAGTTGAACCACCAGCTTGCAGAAAAGCAATCAGTAGGTCAGGATAAGGAGGTTGGTCAGTTTGGTCTCGTTGCTATGGAGCTGCTTACACACTTGTGGACGGGGAAAGCAAGATGTCAAGCTATGTAAATATGAACATGTAAAGAGACACTTAGTAGGTTACTCTGAATGATGGTGCACTCTAAAAGAGGTTTTAATCCGCTTGTACCATTACAGAGAAAATCTAATTTAACAAAGAGCAAGAGGTAAGACATCCAGTTATTAAGAAGAAAATAAATACCAGCACAGCTAAGCCGTCCGTGTAATATGTTTAACTTTGAGGTTTGTTCACTAAACAGTGACTAACTTCCCCATTCGATCATCCAAGTACTCAGCTGGAGTCAGCATGCACATTCTGTTCAAGTCTGTGTCCTTCATTGCTGGAGTATAGAGGGCACACGATACACTTAAAGGAGACTGAGTAGCATGGCACGAACATGCCATGTATCATTCCATTGTGTCCGTACTTGAAAGGTTCAGGTAAGCCTAGATTTTCCCTATATAATGTCAGCGGGTAAGTGGATGGGTTCAGGGACTGGAAATTAAGAAAACAATTGCAGTAATTTGAAAGACATGTTGTCAGGGGAGGGACTGCATTCCAGCACCTTAATCACTATAATAAGCTGTAGTGGTTATGGTGATTGAGGTATTATTGTTACACAGGGTTGAGTGGAATAATAACAGGCTTGTTATAAAGGTAGTATGATTTCTATTTAAACACTTTTCTTGTACTTTTTTTTGGTTTTTTTTAGGAAAGCGCTGGCTGAAAAATTCATCATGACAGCTGCAAAACTAATCGCTCCTGTAATCGAAACCTCTTTTGCTGTTGGCTATGACTGGTAGGAAGTGTTCTTAGTTGTGTATTTTTTGTTTGTTTGTTTTTTTGTTTGTTTTTTTCTTCTGAAACTGTATTTTTTGTTTTTTAAGATAAAAGCAAACTCAAGGGTGCAGTGAATAAATTGCTATAATGGGATAAAGAAAAGCCGTATATGCCATTCTTGGTGGATACTGAAAATGCTGATGATTGCATATGTTATTGCCTCTAAAGAATGATTTCTAATAAATAAGCTTCCAAGACAATGTAGATAGATGAAAGTGTAATAGAACTGTGTAAAAGTGGTTTGTGGAGAGTATTTGGCTGGAAACAGATTAAGACAAATTTAGAGGTCCGTTCAGGAATTTATACTCTAGAATTGTAAGTAGTTTTTTATATCAGCTGGTTAGAGCTGGGGTAGTGTCACAGATTTAGAATTAGTAAACCCAAGTTGGACCACCTCACCAGTAAGTGTCCTTGGGCACAACACCGAACGATATTCTTTTATCTCAAATCTTAGATTGTAAACTTGTTTGAGCAGGGCCTTCTTCACCTCTACATATCCTTTTTTTTATAACTGTAGAGCACTGAAGAATATAGTGGCACTAAATAAATGATAATCTTAAATAATATATATTCTGGGCGCTGGTAGTCTGTAATAATCAACATCCATGGCACCACGAAGTTTCTTAAGGGACCCAGGTATCTTATGTCAGTCAGAGTATGGTACTGCACAATATTGTGTTTATATACTTTTACAGCTGGTAACTACTCGTTAAAACATCCATTAGTGCTCACAGATGGACCACTTGGGGATTGTTTATCCAACAGAAGTTGACGGCCGAGCTTATACTTATTGTGGTACATTTTACATATAGAAAGTTATTGTAACTGAACAAAGCATATCACTTCTGAAATGCTGCCTTTGCCTTGCATTTTGTGTAGGGGTGTTAATACACCCCTACCCACGAGGGGACTAGGTGCCAAGTGCCTGTATGGTGTGTATATACTAAAATAAATGTTTCTAAAGCAGTCGATATAAATTAATTATTGTGCAAACATGCTGAAGAAACAAGTAAATAAATTACAAACATGCCAACATCATAGGGATCACTCTGCGTTAACCAATCCAGTCTTAAAATTAGAAAATTCCACTTCTTTATAACTTTGTGTTTCACAGTGCAAACACCATCACCATTATGTTATACTATATGTTGTCTTGACACCCCTGCTTTATCCGGACTGGATAGAGCCGAGTAAACGTAAAATCTGATGGTAATTGTGCTCTGTCACGTAATGCCATGCTTTTCATTATACTGTCACTTTAAGAATGTTGTTTAAGTTCTACTCTGCCTCCCATGCCACCTACTCGCGCATCGACCTATTTCTCACAAACAAATTGGGCATGCAGTGGGTCAAAACTACTGCGATTAACCTAATCTCCTGGTCAGACCACGCAGATATTGAAATAACCCTTAAAACTGCGGGCACACGCACACCCTGGAAGTGGAGAATGAACCCCTCCCTTCTTAAGAACCTGCAGGTCCAAGAGAGTGTTAGACGCGAACTAACACAATATTTCCAAGCCAACGACACCCCGGACATATCGCCCACAACCCTATGGGCGGCCCATAAGCCCGTTATCAGAGGCCTTCTTATTAAGCTAGCCACACAACACAAGAAGCAGAAATACGACAAGCTTACGGACCTACTCAAGCAATTACGCAGAACAGAGCAGCAACATAAACAAAATGCTACACCCACAACATATAGAGATTTACAGGAACTTAGACGGATGATCAGAGAGCTGATGTTGGACGAGGTCAGCAATGACATGCGCCACACCAAAAGACTTTTCTACGAGAAGTCCAACAAAATGGACACCCTTCTCGCAAGAGCCCTACGACCTAGAGCACATAAAACCACGACAATCATCGTCAAAAACGCACAAGGAACGGTCCTTACCAACCCCAGTGAGGTGAACGATGAATTCACACAGTTCTATGCACAACTATATAACCACTCCCCCACCCTGACAGAGTCCAATACCGAGTACATGTCGGAGCTTCAGGCATTCCTAGCCAGGGCCCGACTCCCGAAACTTGCCACAGACCTGACAGAGCCCCTGGGAAACGCAATAGAAATGGACGAAGTAGTTGCGGCTGTCGCAGGGCTTAAGGGGAACAAAGCCCCAGGCCCTGATGGATTTGACGGCACATACTACAAGACATTCAAGGACGACTTAATGCCATACCTAACCAACATGTACAAATGCTGGACACAAGGCGAAATGCCACACCAAGACCTTTCGACAGCAGACATCACCCTAATCCCCAAACCTGATAAGGATACCACCAGCATCACCAATTACCGGCCCATATCCCTAATAAATTTTGACCTCAAAGCTTACGCAAAACTACTAGCCAACCGGCTGAACCCGCTCCTCACAGCATGTATACACCCCGACCAAGTGGGCTTCGTCCCCACGCGACAGTTGTATGAGAACACACGAAGAGCGGTGGACCTCATATGGAGGACGGGCAAGAAACAGACGCCTTCTCTGATCCTCTCTCTGGATGCGGAGAAGGCGTTTGATCGGGTCCTCTGGCCCTTTCTTTTCACATTACTGCGCGACATGCACCTACCAGACACATTTATCAACGCAATCCAGGCCCTATACGCGAACCCCAGAGCACAAACACTAGTACCTGGAACAACACAACGCCCCTTTGCCCTTAAAAACGGCACGCGACAGGGATGCCCCCTGTCCCCCCTCCTATTCATATTAGCATTGGAACCGCTCTTGCGGCTCATTAGGGAACACCCGGGGATCAGAGGTGTCAGGGTAGCGTCAGAGGAGTTTAAAGTTTCGGCCTACGCCGATGACATCATGCTGACCCTCAACCCGAAAGATTCAGTGCCAAACCTTCTTGATCTACTCGACGAATATAACCGCGTCTCAGGGTACAAGATAAATGTTGACAAATCGGTGGGCATGCCCATCGGACTCTCAGACTCAGACATCGCATGGCTGGCCAACACATACCCACTGAACATTAGCAGCCGCCCAATTAAATACCTAGGAGTGGCACTCCCCCCCCGACCCTAAAGACCTGTATGCGGAAAACCATAAAAGACTGATAACCACACTGATAAAAGGCATTACCAAGTGGCATGAAAAACCCATCTCATGGATAGGCAGACAACACAGCGTCAAGATGAATATCTTGCCGCGCCTCCTGTTCCTCTTCCAAGCCCTACCGGTACGGGTCACTAAAGGAGACCTAAAACCAATTCAAACAGCAATAGACGACTTCATATGGGCAGGGAAGAGGCACAGGATAGCGAGACAAACCCTATATACACCCAAAAGCAGGGGCGGTCTTGGGCTACCCCATCTCCACGCCTACTACCTATCTGCACAATTAGCGCAAATAATAGAGTGGCATTCGCCACCTGACACCCACAGATGGGTCGATCTAGAAACGATGATCATGAACACGGACCTACCGCAATATTGGATCTGGGTCCCCAAGCTGGACAGACCGGTTATCTCTACGACCTGCCCAGCAATCCTGAACTCGATCAGGATCTGGGACGCCACGGCACACAAACACGCCTTAACACAACCCACCTCACCCCTAACACCGTACCTACGCAATAACGCCTTTCCACCTGGCCTGACAGCTAGAGACTTTCGGGGAATAGAGAACACGGGAATCCAAAGATATCACCAGCTATACCAGGCAGGTACTCTCAGAACCTTCGAAAACCTCGCCACCCTGGCCCCATTAACCACAAAGGACCACTTCAGATATATTCAGCTCAGGGACTTTGCGGGTAAGACACAGGTGAGGGAGGCCGCTCATACCAGACCAACATTCTTTGAAAAATTGTGCATATCCGAAGGGCCACGTACCGGCCTAATCACCCTCCTCTACACCCAATTAAGCGCACCAACAGACAAGACATACACTCCCGCTTATGTCACACAATGGGAAACCGATCTACAACAAACACTAGAGGGGGGAGAGTGGCAAGATATCTGGAAAGCAGCAGCAAAAACATCCATCTGTGTACTCCATCAAGAACAATGCTATAAAACTCTTATGCGGTGGTACACCACACCGGTTAAACTGTACCGCATGGGTAAAACACCCATTGACACATGCTGGAGGGGGTGCGGGGAGAAGGGTACGTACCTACACATGTGGTGGACGTGTCCCAAGGTAATGACATACTGGGAAGGAATAGCCCACCTTATGACAGAAGTACTACACAAAACACTGACCCCGGACCCATGGTCCTTCCTGATAGCCAGACCAGTTGACGGCCTGACCAACAAAGAACAAAGATTGTTCAATAAGATATCCCTGGCCGCAAGGCGAGCCTTGGCGCATACCTGGCTACAAACTGACATGCCACAAATAGAAAAAGTCATCCACAACATCAAAGAGGCACACCTTATGGATAAATTGACAGCACAAATAAGGGACACATATCCTCAATTCATCAAGACATGGGAGCCGTGGGAGGACTATACTGATAGTTGAGAATGACATAGACACAGTGACGAATTTTCAGGTACACACGTTTTGGAGATGGCCACCGGTGCCGGCCACCCCGATCTCATGGATGCCCATTCCACACGGACGCAACCCTGTACTACCCCTCCCCCCCCTCTCCCCTCCCTTCTCTTCTCCTCCCAAACTTCTCTACTTTTCACCCCGACCCACTCTCGGGTCATATCATAAAATTGTTCATGTCATGATAGGGTGTATAAGACACAGATACAAGGCCACAGGCCGCAAATGTATAGAGTATATTGATACACAGAGATAAAGAAAGGTCTACACGTGGATAGCAACTAGCATCTAAGCTAGAACAGAGGCCGAAGACATATCCTCGAGAGAGATCGATTGTCCTTACCTCACAAAACCAGGATAGTAAACTAATGTATATTGAAGGATAAACTCCCATTACTGTTCATAATTGCATTGGCTAGACCAGTCTTGTGTAACCTGGTATGGAACATCTCATTGATCATTGTATATTTGTACCACTGGCTAGTAATTTTTGTCTGTATAACCATACAAGTATATACCCTATAAGTATGTTATATCAATTAGACATGTATGAACTTATAAATAAAGATTTAAAAAAAAAGAATGTTGTTTAAGATTAGCGATGGTCTCAAAGACGTTAATTCTTTTTTTGCCACAGGGTGGAGTAAGTACTTGGTTTATATTTGGATTTCTGGTTTTGCCAATAAAATAAACATTCATATTTGTTTCTATGAAGGTGTGTTGAAGTGGTTAAGGCATCTCCGTATGTGGAATTGGCAAACGATTTGGAAATAAACAAAGCTATAACTTACCTCAGACAGAAAAATTTTACTAAGGTCAGTACATCTACATTCTATGTGTTTGTCTCAGTTCATCTTATTGTTAAGATTATACTAAACATTAAACTGTTATATTGCCATCATTCTAGTTATATTGCTACATCTGGAAACTTTGTAAATGAATGTCATCCAAAGATCTGATCAAATTTACTTTTTTTTTTTTTTTTTTTTAATGGCTAGTGAGAAAGATTCGAAGTAGTGGAAATAGATAGTTTTTACTTGATTTTACATGGAAAATTCTCACATGTCAGAATTAACTGCTTTTTAGGTAGGGTTTTGGTTTGGCTTATGAGAAGTAAAAAAATATTAATTGAGTCTGATTAGATTAGAGTGCTAATAATAATAATCTTTTAAGAGAAAGTCACACAGGATATAGTACATACATAAAAGTATTAAATGACGATCTGTTGTGGTTTAAATTCTCATGAACTTGCAGCTTAAAGCGATACTATAGGCAAAGCAACTATTGCTTAATGAAACCGTTTTAGTGTATAGAACATGCCCCTGCAGTCTCACTGCTCAATTATCTGCCATTTAGGAGTTAAATCACTTTTGTTTTTGTGTATAGAGTCCTAGCCATACCTCCCCTGGCTTTGATTGACATAGTCTGCATGACAAAAAAAATTATTTCATTTTTCAATCAGTTGTTAACTTGTTTTATTTTTTTTATCTCCTGCTCTGTAAATTGAACTTTAACCCCTTAACGACGAGTGACGGACGAGGTCCGTCACTCACGGGAAACCCTTAACGCAATTGCGGCGATCGCGGGGTTAATGGTGCTCCGGTCTGCCTCTGTATTAGATGTTTAAATTAGTTAATTAAATAAATTTAACCCCTGAGCGTTAATAAATAAATAAAAGTTAATCCTCAGGGGTTAAAAAAAAATTAGATCACAGTATAATATCACAGTATAATACTGTGATCTGTATTTTGATCACTGTAGGCAGTGATCGACTGGCAGGGAAGGGGTTAATTTTTATTTGGACTGGGTAAAGTGTTTATTTTTTTAATTTTTTACTTAAACGTTATTAAAAAAAATGTAACTTAATTTTTTTTACTTTTTAAAGCTTATTTTAAAACTTTTTTAATGTTAACCCCTAGTTAGCCTAACACTAAATCCCCCAATTCCCCACTAACTTCCACCCTCCCCAGCTAGCTAAATTTATCATTTTAAAATATTTAAATTAATAAAATAAATGTAACCCCTGAGGGTTAAAAAAAAAAAATCATATTAAAATGTAATCCCTGCCAATTGATCACTGTAGTCGGTGATCAATTGGCAGGGAAGGGGTTATTTTTATATTAAAATGGGTAAAGGGGGGTGGGATTTTAATTAAACATTATTTTTTTTCCACCAGGGGGCAGGATCAGCACTGATCCGTCTCCCTGCACTTCACAGTGAACCCGGAGGTGCAGGGAGGCGGAGGTGAGTATACACAGCACATGTGCTCGCTCTGACATGCTGTCAGAGCGGGCACATGTACTGGGACAGCCCGATCCGGTGCTCCCGGTCTGCCTCTAATACAGAGGCAGCTTGGAGCACTATTAGCCCCACGATCGCCTCGATTGCGGCGATCTGGGGTTAATTTTACCGCGTGACGGACGAGGTCCGTCACTCGTCATTAAAGGGATAAATATATACTTTTGTGTGGCACTTTTGTTTTCTTTTATGGCTATTAAGCTTACAAGATAAACATACCAAATTCTAAAATTTCTCCACATTAAAAGTTTATTTTACTCCTTGTGCTTTGTGACCTGTAACTACCAAAAAAAACTTAAAATCCCAGACACATTATATATTCTGTAAATCAGAACAACTAAATTAATTTATTTTTAATTACTTTCCTTAACCTGCACTAAGTGTGCACACATTATTATTGCAAAAACTGTAAAAAAAAAAAAAAAAAAAACAAACCACAAAATTTTTCATTTTTTTTTGCATTTTCTGTATTTTTTTTATAATAAATAAGCATGTGTATGTGTGTGTATATATATGTGTGTGTGTGTATATATATATATATATATATATATATATATATATATTACATCAAATTAAAGCCCTTTCTGTCCTTTAAAAAACGGTATATAATATGCGTCGGTGCAATAAATTAGTCAAATGCAAATTGCAGTTGAACACAAACAGCAAAAAATGCCGTTGTCATTAAAGGACCACTCTAGGCACCCAGACCACTTCAGCTTAATGAAGTGGTCTGGGTGCCAGGTCCAGCTAGGGTTAACCCATTTTTTTTATAAACATAGCAGTTTCAGAGAAACTCCTATTTTTATTAATGGGTTAAGCCTTCCCCCAAATCCTCTAGTGGCTTTCTCATTGACAGCCGCTAGAGACGCTTGCGAGATTCTCACTGTGAAAATCACAGTGAGAGCACGCAAGCGTCCATAGGAAAGCATTGTAAATGCTTTCCTATGCGACCGGCTGAATGCGCGCGCAGCTCTTGCCACGCGTGCGCATTCAGCCGACGGGGCGGAACGGAGGCGGAGAGGAGGAGGAGAGCTCCCCACCCAGCGCTGGAAAAAGGTAGGGTTTACCCCTTTTCCCCTTTCCAGAGCCGGGCGGGAGAGGGACCCTGAGGGTGGGGGCACCCTCAGGGCACTCTAGTGCCAGGAAAATGAGTGTTTTCCTGGCACTAGAGTGGTCCTTTAAGTGAAAGACAAGCTTCCGAAGCTCTGTCCTTAAGGGGTTAATCACACACAAGGCTCCTGCAGGTTCTTGAAGGTTATTAACAGAGAAAGAGATAAGAAATTCTGAAATTAAACAGAGTGTGCAATATAGGAAACTAGAATATCTAGGTTCCTTTTCGGGAAGTGTTTAGGAAGGCTGCGTAGGTCACATGCAAGGAGATGTGACTAGGGCTGTATAAACAAAATTATATAAGTCCTAATTTGCAGAGAATTGAACAGTGGAAGATTATTTTTTTTTTATAAACTCATTTGATTATCATTACTGCCTTCTATAAAACTTTTAGACTGCCTTTACCACATCTCTACATATTATTGTTCATTTATAACTTGCAAATCCTTATGACTGTTTTAACACAAAGTGCAAATCTGAACTTGTCTCAGGGAGCTTTTCATAGAAATACTTCAACTGGGATCCAGCTAATGCAGGCTGTCTATAAATGCTTGTTTTATAATCACTACTGTAACCATGCCGTTTTTATTTCTGTTTTCTTTTTTCCTTATTTGCTTTACCCTTAAAGTATCATTTGGTATGTACAGTACTCTGTCCATTGGTATTTAGAGTAGATTGTTTACTTAGTCGTTTTAGAAAGAGTTTCTTATTTTCTTGGTAATGTGAGAAGTTCCAAATGTAATCAAATTATACAGAAATGTACAGATACACCAAATTGTGGATAAAACACACACTTAGTGGGCAATAGATAGAGAAAAAACTCCAAAACAATTACCCTTGTACTACAAGTACTGTAGATAAGGACTCCTCACAGTCCTCAAAATGATATGGAAAACAGAAAATCTACAATACAATAATAACAGAGAAAAACATCATATAAAATTGGTTCAATCACAGGATCCCAGCAAACAGGAACACCGGAGAAAACAGCATCCAAAATAATAAATAAGTGAATAAATAAAAATAAGTAAATAAAATAAATAAATAAAACTCTGCACTTATTCAAATAGCCCTACGCGTTTCGTTCAATAACTTGAACTTCCTCAGGGGAAAGTAAAACTCCTTGTAGGCATAAACGTCCACCAAGTCCCAATCTTCTTTTAAATTCCTCTAATCTTGGCGCGCAGTGTATCCGAGCCTATCGGCAGCATACTTCCGGGTTCGTCACTCCCAATGCTTCCGGGTACATCCGTGTGACGTCACCGGAAATGCGGCTCTAGCCTCGCTTTCAAACTAAAATGGTGACGTGTAGGCTTGCGTTCCATTCGGCAACTTGCGTTCCACCGCTCATCATAAGAGCGAAAAAAGGCCATAATGCATAAAAACATAAAGTAACATATCCAGTATCAGTAAAATATCCCAAATATTGGGTAATTACCACAGTTTTAATAGCAAACCTTCATGTATATATGGTTATAAACCCTTAAATCAAAATAACAAAAAATATCCTAAAAGTGAAATATAATAAATCAACACTATTTAAATAAAAAAAAGCAGCAAAAAATATAATATAATAATAATTAAACTAACTTCTTAACCCCTTAATGACCAAACTTCTGGAATAAAAGGGAATCGTGACATGTCAGACATGTCATGTGTCCTTAAGGGGTTAAAGAAAACAAACTAAATCAAAATCCACATTAAGTCCCCTTGGTTGCATAGTTTGTAAAGTATGTATCCAGTAACCCTCTCTTTTTCTCAACAATAACCCAAGGTCACCACCTCTTTCGTCCAGAGCTACCTGTTCGATAATAATGCATTGGAGAGTATTCAAATTGAAAGAAGGGCATTTATTACAGTGCACTGGCACTGAATGTGTTAACATTCTTTTTAATATTATTCCTATGTTCCTGGAATCTGATTTTAGCCTTCCTTCCCGTCCTTCCCACATATTGCAACCCGCATCCACATATGGGAAGGTATACAACATGTGTTGAGGAACAGGAAACCAAACTTTTAATTTTGAACTTCTTTTTAGTTTGTGTACTGCTGAAGCTTGAAACGACTCTATACTGGTGATTACAACTTATACAGTTCCCACACGTGTGGAAACCTTCTTTATTTTTAACTTTTTTATTTCCTGATCGAAATGTACTGGCTGAAAGAATTTGCTTGAAATTCACTCCCTTCCTTAAAATAATTTTCGGAACTTGGGGAATCTGTGTATTTAAACAGTCATCTTCAATAAGTAACCCCCAATGCTTTCTAATAATTCTCTGTATATCAAAAGCTCTAGAGCTATATTGCGTGTTGAAAAATAAGTCAAACATAGGATTTCTGGTATCCATCTTTTTTATCTATTAGAAGGTCATTTCTATTGATGTTTCCCACTCTTTTGATCTCGGCATCCAAAAGTTCCAGACAATACCCCTTTTCTAGAAAACGATTCTTCAAGACGTCCGCTTGCGAATAAAACAGGTCTAAATCACTACAGTTTCTACGCATCCTAATGAACTGGCTCTTGGGAACCCCCTTGAGCCAGTTCGGATGGTGTCCACTTGCAGTATCAATAAAACTGTTGGAATCGGTAGCCTTGAAAAAGGTTTTGGTCTTAATGACTCCATTTTCAATATTGAAATTGATAGGTCACGAAAATCTATATTTGAGATACCTACCTTAGGTGTAAAAATTAAGGATAAGGAATTATGGTTGACATACATAAAGAACTTTTCAAGTTCATCTAAAGAGCCACGCCAAATAACCAAGACATCGTCAATGTAACGCATCCAGAGCACCAAGTTTGCACCATAGGGGTTATTGGACCAAATTGACGATCTCTCCCAATAGTCCATAAACACATTGGCATAGCTTGGTGCAAACTTGGTGCCCATCGTTGTGCCCTTTATTTATTTTATGTACTTGTTTTTATTTATTCATTTATTTATTATTTTGGATGCCGTTTTCTCCGGTGTTCCTGTTTGCTGGGATTCTGTGATTGAACCAATTTTATATGATGTGCCTGTTTTTCACTTCAATTTTGTAAGTGTGTCTTTATATTAAAGTGTCTATTTTGACTCAGATACTAACTACATTGTATAAAAAGTTGACAAAAAGGTTGCATACAATGTTATTACAATGTATCCTATCTTGGAGGCAGTTCAAACATCGGATTCTTTTTCTGTGCACAGTGGTATGCTGGGAGGTTTTTCGGCACAACCTTTGAAATCCCACATTCTTAATGGCCTCTGACTTTGCATGTTCCCAGCAATGTTTCATTTAACTGCCATTGAACGGTTTAAATTGGTGAAGAAATTCCAAGATCAGCACTTGCACAATGAAAACCTGTCAGCTCTGTAGTGTTATGTTTTTAGTTTGTTTTTTGTAACTGTAAAGTATAAATATTTTTTGCTTTCTCTGTTTGTATTCTGCGCGATATGATACATGAAGGACATAAATGTTCCAACTCATATTGCAAACTGAATATATAATTTAGAATCCTCACTTTTCTAAAAACTGTAATTAACCTTCGATGCGTGGCATGTCTACATACTGATGTGCAGCGCTGCAGTATTTGTTGACACTTTATAAATAATATTTCTTGAGAATCCTACTAAAGTATTTCGGCATAATTTCAGGCTGTAGAAACCTTAAAAATGTTTGAGAAGAAGGACAGCAGAGTAAAAAGCGCAGCAGCAACCAACTTATCGTTCGTCTATTTCCTGGTATGTAGTAACCTGTGTCTTTCATGTCGTTTATGTATTGTATATTGTTAAAACAGTATGCTAAAGCCAAATGTATGTGTGCATGCCTTTTTTTTTTTCACTTACCTTTTCCAGCGCTGAGGTCCTTCGGTACTAACTCCATCTCCTCTTTCTCCAACATCATGGCGATTGGGCAACCTAATGCGCATATGGCTGCGCTCTTTAGGACTTCCCCCATAGGAAAGCATTGAATCAATACTTTCCTATGGGGGGATTTGGAGATGCTGGACGTCCTCGTGCAAACCATGAGAACTTCCAGCATCATTTCACAGAGAGAAACTCCTTGAAGCACCAGAAAGTGCCTCTACTGGCTGGCTGGACTAGAGGTGAAGTTAACCCTACAAAGTTATTATTGCAGTTTCTCTGAAACTGTAATGTTTTACATTGCAGGGTTAAGGGGACAGGGACACTGCACCCAGACCACTTTAATAAGAAGTGGTTTGGCTACCTATAGTGCCTCTTTAAGTATTTTCTGCAGTTTTATTTTTGTTTTTATCAAAAAAAGTTTGTAGCTAAGCATGGACTCAGAATCAAGCAATATCAGAGTTAAAGGGAAACTCCAGTGCCAGGAAAACGATCCGTTTTCCTAGCACTGGAGGGTCCCTCTCCCTCCCACCCACCAATCCCCAGTTGCTGAAGGGGTGAAAACCCCTTCAGTGACTTACCAGAGGCAGCGACATGTCCCACGTCGCTGCTTCCTCCTCCCCTGCCGCTCCTCCTTCTGCTCACGTCGGCCGGTGGGCGAGACTGATCTCGCCCGCCGGCTGAGGAGACCTAATGCGCATGCGCGGCAATGAATTTCAATGCTTCCCTATGGGGAATAGAGTGACGCTGGAGGTCCTCACATAGGTCCTAATAGACAGCCACTAGGGGAGGACTTAACCCTGCAAGGTAATTATTGCAGTTTAAAAAAAACTGCAATAATTACACTTGCAGGGTTAAGGGTAGTGGGAGTTGGCACCCATACCACTCCAATGAGCAGAAGTGGTCTGGGTGCCTGGAGTGTGTCCCTTTAAGAGAGCAATTTCTGTTTACTGTAGAGTAGAGAGCACATTGAGCTTTGCTAGAGCTTTGCTAGAAATCCCAGGCTCTGATTGGCTGTTGACATCACTTGCTTTCTGTAGCCTTTTATAGTTAATAAAATGTTCTTAAAAAATGGAAAATAAAAGTTAGTTTTTCCACTGTTTAGCTTATAAAAAATTATGCAAATAGTAAAACTTAAAAAAAAATAATTACAAAAATAATTACAAATATTTTCAATTATTCATCTGATTGCTAAAATGCCTGTAATGTCTAGGCTTTCAATTGTTTTGGGAAGTTAAGGTACAATTATTGCAAAGAGTGAGTTATTGCAAGCTAAACCTTTCCAAAATGCAGCTATATTCAAAATGGGGTCTGCTGAGAGTCTCCTTTTAAAGGAAATCTGGCATCGCTATTTTCACTTGTGCGCTTTTGAAAGAGCCTAACATTCTGTCCATACATTGTGCCGGCAGTTTTGCATGCACTGTGTTTCTTTTTTTTTTTAAATTCTTTATTTATTACAAGGTTTCAACACCATATATAACAGTAGTAATAGTGTACATACAAAGAACTGAACATTTTCAGGCATCAGCGAAGATAGGAATATGGCAAAAAAAAACAACAAAAAATAAGCAGTCAGTAATGGTGAGTATGGTGAGCGAACATCGGCCATGAAGGTTCATATTTAGAGATGGTGTTTCACCTAATTTTAAAATATAAATATATATAAAACAAAAAGAAAAGAGAAAAAAGAAAATTTGACTGGCAATATCACGTGGGTCATGTTAAGCAGAGGAGTACTGACACAGTTTCATTAGATTCAAGGCATATGTAGGTATATTCCCCTCCTCCAGCCTTGAGCGTGTGTTTGCCTTTTTAAATGTTACATCAAATCCACGGCAAACCTTAGGTGTTCACAGTTCCCTGGAAGCAGGGCCAAGAAGGTATCTGCACGTGAAAAGGAATAGGCGGGCCAGTCAGATTGAAAGGAGGGAAAGAAAGAAAGAAAAAGGGTGAAAGGTAGATAAAACTAGAGATAGGAGCAAGAGAAGATAGGAAAAAGAAATCGAGTGGGTAGGGAAGGGATGGTAAGGGGGGAGACGTTGGGACCTATTTATGTAGTTTATAATTTATAACCGGCATGCATAAGTGAAATGGTATATAAGGTAGTGTCGGCCTTGAGATGCCCGACACCGAAAGGGTCGACAGCGTACCATATGCCCCCCAGTGGGATCATGAAAGTCCCACGTAGGGGTATAGTATGATATGGAGCGGGCGAACAGGAAACACAAGGTCCCACAGAGACAGGGGTATGGGGGAATGAGCCCACACCTTCCGCCTCCTAATCGCCCACTCCACTGTCCATCCATGGAGCCCAGACCTTGTCGAATTTCGCGGTCGTGCCTCTGACCTTCGCCGTCAATTTATCCATAAGAAAGGAATCTTTAATTTTTTGCAGAACAACATTCAGTGGAGGAGTAACACTCTGTAGCCACCCTTGTGCTAGGGCTCTCCTAGCAGCTAAATTCACTTTATTTATCAACTTCTGTTCTGTTCTGGACCAGTCCTCCATAGGTCTGGCCAGAAGAAACACCCAAGGGTCTAATTTGATGTCTCTATTAAAAATATCTCTTATTAGCTCCGCAACCTGCTTCCTGAACTTTTGGACCTCCGCGCAGTCCCACCACATGTGCAAATAGGTTCCCTTGTGGCCACAACCTCTCCAGCACAAATCATTAGAGATTCTGTGCATTCTACAAAGCTTAACTGGAGTGGAATACCACCGGAACATGGTCTTATACGCTTGTTCCTGCATGGAGACACATATAGACGAAGCTGCCGCAGCTTCCCATATCTCCTGCCACTCCACCCCTTCCAACTCCTCACCAAGGTCAGCCTCCCATTGGGATGTGTATGTGAGCGTCCCCCATTCCGGCGTGGTAATACTTAAATGTGAATACAGAGCAGCAATAAGACCTTTCGGGAGGTGTTTTTTAAGGCACATGTTTTCGAAAAAGGTAGGCACCGTCAAAGCAGCGGTTCTAACTACTGGTGTCTGGGCATAATCTCTTAATTGCAGATACCTAAAGAAATCAGAAGGGCGCATAGTAGCCCTAGCCTTCAAGTCCTCGAACTGAAGAAGCGAACCGCCTTCGTATAAATGGCAGAGACGTTGGACACCAGCGCTCTCTATGCCCTTGAAATCCCTGGCATGTAAACCCGGGCTAAAGGCTGTGTTTCTTAGGTATGGAGTCAATGGGGAGTTCTGTGAGGATAGCCCATATTTTAGTGATGTGGCATCCCATAGTTTCAAGGAGTTCGCTATTGCCGGGCATTTAATATGCCGGGACGGCCTGTTGGCCTTAGGAATCCACATGAAGAACTGGGGGATGTCAGGCCCCATGAGGGAGGACTCTAAATCTACCCACCTCCTCCCGTCCGGGGGAGAGTGCCATAACGCTATTTGCGCTAATTGGGCCGCTAGATAATAAAAATATAGATTCGGTAAACCTAAACCACCCCTCGGTTTGGCTCGATATAAGATGTTTCGTGAGACTCTATGTTTCCTGTTCTGCCAAATAAATTTGCCAATCGCCTGTTGAATTGTGCTCAGATCAGACTTGGTTAGTCTAACCGGAAGAGCTTGGAATAGGAACAGGATTCTGGGGAGCACATTCATCTTTACTGCATGGATCCTGCCGATCCAAGAGATCGGCTTATCCTGCCATTTTTCCATATCCGAGATTAGAGTGCGAATTAAAGGCATATAGTTTTGCTGGTAGAGCCGGGCTGGGTCCGCCGTCAGTCGAACCCCAAGGTATTTGATATGGTCTCTATCAATTTTGATCTTATAAGTCTCCTTTATATGAATCACATCCGAGTCAGGTATATTGAGAGGGAGAGCGCTCGATTTGGACAGGTTCACCCTATATCCGGCCAGATCGCTATAAGCGTCCAACACGGCCATTAAAGCTGCCATCGATGGTCTCGGGTCCGTCAAGGTCAACATCACGTCATCGGCAAAACCGGACACAACGTATCGTTGTCCCCCGATCTGAATCCCCCGAATCTCCTGATTATTACGCACTGTTTGCAAAAGGGGTTCCAGTGATAAAGCAAACAATAAAGGTGACAAAGGACAGCCCTGCCTCGTTCCGTTGCCCAACCTGAAGGGCATAACTTTCGATCCCGTGATCCGGACCCGCGCCTGAATATCAGTATACATTGCCTTAATTGCTGTTATAAAAGTGTCTGGGAGGCCAAAATGTCGGAGAACCTCGAAGAGATAAGGCCATTTAACTCTGTCAAAGGCCTTCTCCGCATCGAGTGATAAAAGCAGCGTCGGGATCCCCTCGTCGGTCTGCCGCCATATGAGATCGATGTTACGCCTAGTGTTCTCAAACAGTTGTCTACTAGGGATAAACCCCACCTGGTCTGGGTGAATTAGATGTGTTAAGAAAGGGTTCAGGCGAGTCGCCAGGATCTTCGCCAATATCTTTGAATCGTGATTTATTAATGAAATCGGGCGAAAGTTTTCCGGTAATTAATCGTCCCTGCCGGGTTTTGGCAGAAGGACCACATCAGCCAGTGACATGTCTCTATCCGGCATACCCCCCTCCATGAGGTTGTTGAACAGGGTTTCCAAGTGGGGTGTAAGTTCCTCGCGAAAGACCTTATAATAGCTACCTTCAAAGCCATCCGGGCCCGGAGCTTTATTGCCTTTCAGGGAGGAAATCGCCGCGTCAATCTCCTCTGCTGTAATTCGTGATCCAAGGGCAGCGGAATCCTCCCCCTTCAACGTCGGTAAGTGTAGATGCGACAGAAAGTTCTTGGTGTCATCAATTTCACGCTGACGTGTCGCGTCGTCATCCTCGGAATGATTGTATAGATTGGAGAAGTAATCCGTGAAGGCTATGTCGGTGGGATCTGTACAATACTTACCCGCGTTATCCTTTACCCTCAATATGTGCGATTGGCCCTGCCTTGGACGGAGAGATCTGGCTAATAGCGTATCCATTTTGTTGGATTTTTCATAGTAAGTCCTCTTGGACCACACTATGGCTCTGGCTGTATCGTCAAGGAGTGCCTCGCGAACCGAGTTCCGTGCGTCCCGTACGCTCGCTAATGTGGTGGGTGACGAGGCAGTCTTATGTTTCTCCTCAGCTTTTCCCAAAGCCGTTAGGAGAGATGACAGCAATTGCGATTTGCGTTTCTTCCGCAGCGAGGCTTCGCGAATCAAAACGCCACGAATAACAGCTTTATGGGCGGCCCATATCGTAGCCGGACGGAGATCCGACCCTGTTTCCCTATTGAAATAGTCTATCAATTCCGTCCGAACTATCTCTACTATGGTCGGATCTTGCAGCAAGGAAGTATTTAACTTCCAGGACCATGGGGACGCTACACATAAGTTATCTAAGGTCAGAGTGACCTCAGCATGATCCGACCAAGTGATAGAGCCTATCGTAGATCCCGAGACTTTTGATGCTGATTGTGAATTTACTAAAAACATATCGATTCTGGAGTAAGTATCGTGGGGGGCAGAATAGTAGGTATAGTCGTGGTCAGTCGGGTGATGTGCTCTCCAGATATCCAATAGGCCTGTTTGGAGAACAAAGGAACAGAGCAGTTTGTCCTGTCCCCCTCTCCTATGAGACCTCGGTAGGCCACCGCTCCGGCTTCTATCTACAGCCGGACATGGAGCAGCGTTAAGATCCCCTCCCACTACTACCATGCCATGCGGTAAATCATTGACCAAGTGGGCCATAGCATCCCAGAATTCAGCAGAGGGGTCATTGGGGGCATAGATGTTAAGAAAGTGAAACGCATGGGAGTACAAACTTCCCGACACAAGGATAAAGCGCCCCGACGGGTCCGCTGTCACCCTTCCAAGTCTAAATGGGCATCTGTGGTGTATAAGCACAGCAACACCATTTCGTTTGTTCAAAGCCCTGGCCTCGTGCACGGTTCGAAATACATGATCTTTCAGAGCGAATTTCGCCGGTGCCGGTATATGTGTCTCCTGCAAGAATACAATATCCGGGTTTGAGCGCTTAAGATCCCTAAACATAAGGCGACGTTTGCTCGGTGCGTTAAGGCCCTTGACGTTCAGGGACAGTAACTTTAACGGCATTGCGTCAGATAAAGAGTCATGCTTGTCTCACGTGTCTGACCCACCCGGAGCCGATGTGCATTTTGTAGTGTACAGAGTAAGTACCGCGAGCAGTAGCTCGGTCTATGCCAACCAATTCCGTACTTGGCAATATATCTAAGTACGCCAACGTCTCCCTTCCAGGGAGGTGGGAGAGGGAAAATGGGAAAGGGGGAACAGGGAGGGGAGAGAATAGAGGAAGGAAAGGAAATTGGTATAGAGAAGAAGAAGAAGAATAACAATAGTGAGAACTTTCGCCTGGACTTACCTATAGCCAGGTCAATATGGGGTATGTGTTGAAGCGACTCCAGAGCACATAAAATGCTCCAGGGTAGCATGAACACAGACCAACAGTGATAGGCACTCCTAGGTGCCTACCTAAATCATATTGAGGACAAACAAGTAAAGCTAAACGGCTAGAATGATACCGACCCCCCCCCCTCCCGAGCCGGGCGCTACCGGATAAACTGTCCTGTCCCCCACTACCGCATTACTCAGGCAGATTCCCCCTCAGGGGTAAGAAACCCCCTCCCCCCCGATAGAGGACCCAGTCATGGTAGAAACACGGGCGCCGGGGGGAGCGAGAGTCAAATGAGGGACATATCTCCATTAAGTGGATTCCTCTCCCTAAAAAACGGAGAGCTAGGAGGTCCGCACCGGGGTCCCCCCTCAGGGCCATGGTGGTATAAACATATATTAGATCCTCTAAGTGATAAGCGTGTGTAAAGGAGCCCAGGTCAGGGCATAAACATAAAACTTGCAAATATACCATGGATAAACATGAAACAGATCCCAATCCCCCACGCCCATGCACTGTGTTTCTATGGAAACCACCTATCGACTCTGCTTGCGCTGGCTGGCTAGGGAGTATACGAAAATAGTGAATGTTGGCACTCAGTTCAGACGCCAGGATGCTGGCACCAAAGCCAACGTGTAAGTGTTACACAGGAGGTTTTTCAAGCTTAAGGAAGTGTCCCCAAGCAGGGCAAATCACACAAGACAGCCGGCGGAGTGTGGGAAGACCAGCGGTTGGTGTTACAAAAAAAAGTAACACCCACAAATCTCAGAACATGGTGGCGCTGGACCGGAAGTAAGAGGAGTAGATTTCAAATTAGCAAAACAAGACACATATTCCATATATTGGTTCAATTTTTAGAGTGCATCAATCAATATAAAGCGTAATATAACCTCAGATTTGTGTTCTGGTACAGCAATATCCAATATTAGACCTTATAGGGTCAAATTACAGACATGCCAGTTTATTTTTTCAAATTTTCATCAGTTTATTTACTGGGTCCAATGTAACTTTGGGAAACACAGAGGTTCTCACATACATTTCACCGCCCATCTTGGCATACTGTTTGCAAAATAAGACCCTTTGAGCTATTTAATACTGGTCATTTTGAGTATTTTCACTTGGACTTTGTTTCACATGTTTCTGTTGGGATTAGTGATGAATGTGTATTTTGTAATTGATCGCATGAGTCTATTGTGGCAGTCCCCCATCTTCAATAAGTTTGACAAAAAAAATGCAAACCTGATGTTAGCACCCAGGGAAACCAGCTACAAATCAGGACAGAAGTGTGTGCTGCAGTCTAAAAAAAAAAGGACAATAATTAAGTTTCTCAAAAAACAAAACAAAAAAATAAATGTAATTGAAAATTGAGAAGACTATATGACATCAGGGAGGTGCAAGGTATATTTTTTTGTAAATTTTTGGTTGATATTACACCAGTACGGTTTATCCTATTTCTAAACCTGATGAAGGTCTTTTTACCAATCTCCCTGTTTTAATCTGCTTTACTTTATGTAGGAGGAGGAGTATTCACACGCAGATATCTACGCAGATTTAGCTGTATCCTCTGATAGATATAACCCGGCAGCGCTAACAAATAAAGGAAATGTTATTTTTGCAAGTGGAGACTTCGACAAAGCAGCGGAGTACTACAGAGAGGCTCTGAGAAACGATTCATCCTGCACTGAAGCACTATATAACCTTGGTGAGTGAATTTAGCTCACGTTCTGTAGAGCTCTTTAAAGATCCTTGCGTGCATGAATAGTTTTATGGAATTAGACACTAGTTTGCCTTTCTTTTCTCAAAGCAGTTTGAAAACCAGTCACAATAATGAAAGCAGAAAGGGTGTTATGGTACTTTTTAGCAGTAAACCAAAATGTTTAAATGTCTATCTGTTCCTGTCCAAATTAATAAAATTGAATTGCGTATATACGCTGAAGTAATTAAGTCTGACACACAAGGTTCAGGTTAAAATAACTTCGAGAAAATTTATTGGCAAGTGATTAAAAAGCGGGCGCGCAGGCCCTTTTAAGAGGCATTTTACGTCATCATTGATTATTAGAATATCAGCAAATAAACATCATTAATTGGATTAATTGTTAAGTGTCGGGATTAGTGTCCTCCTATCAATATTATTAATTGGCTCAAAAACTAAGTGGTTAGTCCCGTGCCCACCCTCCAAGAGGTGGGATTGTTCTGGACACGGGTGGGGACAAGGGGGTCTTGAGCGTCATTTTACACGGTCGGTGATCTCAGGCCTCGTGGCCAGGTGCAAGGTCTCTTATGAATAGAACATTTCATTACTACTGTGTTCTCATGGCCTTCAAATTATACTATGTTGCAAGTTTAAGGAAAAGTCAGCAATTCCTGTGTTAATCATGTCTTTATAGAAAATACAGTCTTTGTCTATTGTATTAGATGTGCTGGGAAATTCTGTCATGTAAGGTAGTTTTAAAATGAACAAGTTAGGTTATGAGGACAAAATGGAGGATTGAAGAAGTCAGGTTAGGAGGACAAAATGGAGGATTGTCACAGTATAAAGTTAAAATGGAGTTAGTGCAATAATTCAATACAAGTACAATAAAGATTTTTAATAATCCCACATCAGTCCCCCCTGTGAAATGTTAGATTCTAAGAGATAAAACTTTATTAAGTTCGTACCAGGAAGACGTGTTAACCCAAAGGCACAGAAACCCCGTGGCCGCTAGCTAGGTGTTAATGCAAAGTGCAAGACTGTCCCTAGATCTGACCCTGATAGGCTAACTCATCCGTCAGTATGGCTCTCGAACACTTCACACCCATGGGTGTCCCATGGCAGCTAACCCACCACTTCTCCACACGGGGCCTTTACCATTCACTGACAGATGCTGTCCCTAAGCTAGTCCCTTCCTAGAATTCCTGCACTTTATCAACAAAAGGGATTGTTTGCAGCGGCAGACAGGGTGAGTTGATGTCTTGGAAATCTTGGTCATCAACTTCGAGATGGGTGAAAGTGGGTGCCGCTTGGTCAACAGTCTTCATGAGGGATTTTCTCAGACATGGGAGGATACAACAAAAGAGAAGAGCAAAAATAAAAAGAAAAATTAGTATAGCCATACCAATATGCATTAAAGCCTTTTGCCATCCTGTCATCCAACCAAACCATCTTTCCCAGGGATCTTTTATCCCAGAATTCCTTTTTAACTCTTCAGACAGGTCATTTAATTTCTCTATGGCTAATGTAACTTTACCATTAGGGCCTGTGTTTTCTGGGATATAGGTACAACATGTCATGGTGTCGGGCAAAATTTTACAAACCCCTCCTTTTTCGGCTAAGATCATATCTAGGGCCATTCTATTCTGAAAAGCCATTTGGGATGTGGCCTGCAACTGTTCGGCCAACCCCTGGAGGGCGTCTCTGGTATAATTAACAAAACGCTGTTGATTATAATAAATGTAATTTATCCAATTTAAATTCTTGTTTGTGGTAACTATGGCAAAAAGTGATTCAAATCCTGCAGCAACTTCATCTCTTGCTTTAAACTCATTGGGCACCCCCCTAGGCACTCCAATGGCATCAATATACACATGAGGATCAAAACTTCCTTTCACTGGGGCGTCACGCTTAACCTTAGTGTGCCTGGACTCATGGGTGACGAGGTGTGTGTCAGAGATGATATGTATAGGCATAATGGCTTTAGCCAGAGTACACTCCCCCCACCACTCTTTGTCCATTCTGGATCTTAGCTGTAAATCCCCACACAACCAGTAAATATCCCCTAATGACCTGGTGTGAAACTGCAACAAGTTCATAGAGACATTTCTGTAGGTAGCACAATACCCCTTAGAGAAGTTACCCAAGAATTTACCAATTCCATCATAATTAGCATAACAAGTGTAATTACCTTTATACACGGTAATACCATCTGGGGGTTTGACATCCTTGGTTAGGAGAGGATACTCCTTTGTCCATGCAAAACATATGGACCTGTTAAAATTATAGTGATAGGCAAAAAGGCTTAAAACACATTCCTCTACATCTACTGGCAGGATTAGAGGTACAGTACCCAGGTGAGGCCGGGCACCGCCACACACATAGCATGCGGTCTTATTATGCTTATTAGCATTATATTTCATCCATTCTAACCATAAATTTACATCATTAAAACCTGTTTCAGCGGCCATGGTATCTTCAAAGGTGGGGTTAGCAATGGCCATCATGTCTTGAAAGGTCTGGATATGAGGTTTTAATGGGTTAGGGACCATATGGGTGGCCCCTTGCCACTCAGAAGAGTTACACATATCTTTGAGGTAGAAATGCCCTAATTTACGGTAGGAACCCTTTTTCCAATACATTCCCATCACATACTCGTCTGCATCTGTTGGGCTTGGATGCTCAATGTTAAGGATTAATTTCATTGGTGTACCCCCCCCCCAGGCTTTCTCAAAGTCATTCTCTGGAGAAGGGATCTACCATGATCATCTACTTTAGATAAGGCACTTTTTGGTTTGTAACCCCAGGCAGGCCCGGCATTCCATCCCGCCGCCCCCCAATGGTTACAATTGTGCCCCCATTGCTTGTCAACTACACAAACATATGGGTCTTTTGAATGAGGGATATCTCTATAGATACTCTGGATTTGTGATGTGGGAAATGGGCATTCTACAATATCACAGTAGTCAAAGGTGTAAGTAGCCACATGGGTGCATGATGAATTGTACCAGAAGGTATACCCACTAATATCTTTGGTGATGGCTACTTGCTGGGCCTTTATGAGGCTAATTAAGGAGAAGGTGTACCAGAGGTACATGCTTGTGCGGTATCTGCTTCCTCGGGGGCAGGAGATTTCTTGCAGTGGGAAGCGTGGATCCAATTTGGCCTACCGGCCAGTTTGACAGAGGTTGCGGTAATCAGGAGAACTTGGAATGGACCGTCAAATCTTGGTTCCAGGGTATTTTTCCGCACAAACTTCTTGACCAGAACCCAATCTCCGGGAAGCAGGTTATGGGTACCTGTATCCAATTCGGGATCTGGAATTGAAGAGAAAACTTGGGCATGTATTTTGTTTAAGGCACTTGAAAGTTCAGTTACATAGTCTACTAAAACATCTGATTGGAGCTGTAACTGCTGTGGATAATAACAACCTAGTCTGGGTGCTGTCCCAAATAGAATCTCATATGGGGACAGTGAATGCTTCCCTCTAGGTGTGTGCCTAACACTAAATAAAGCTATTGACAGGCTTTCTGGCCAGGGCATTTTTGTTTCTTGTGACATTTTTAACATTCTGGCTTTTAGAGTGCCATTCATGCGCTCTACTTTACCACTACTTTGTGGGTGGTAAGGGGTGTGGAAGGCTAGAGTCACCCCTAGAGCAGTCCAAATTTCTTTAGTCACTGTCGCTGTAAAAGCTGGGCCTTGATCACTTTCAATGACTTCTGGGAGTCCGAACCTACATACTATCTCTGTAAGTAGGCGTCTTGCGGTTGTTTTTGCAGTGATATTGGCCACTGGGTAGGCCTCTGGCCATCCTGAGAACATGTCCACTATGACTAGTGCATATTCATGGGGCCCACTTTTGGGCATTTGGATGTGGTCAATTTGAATTCGCTGGAAGGGGTACATGGGCTTTGCCAGGTGTTTTGCAGGCACCTTGATTGGTCTTCCTGGATTGCATTTTGCACAAATGACACAGGCCTTACAGAAGCTGCTGATCAATGTTGTGATTCCGGGTGCTTCATAATACTTCTGTATGAGGGCGGCCATCAATTCCTTTGACAGGTGTGCAGGCCCATGTGCCCATTGGACAACTGCTGGATATAAATTTTTGGGAAGACAAAATTTGAAGTTGTTGTAATATACTCCGTCCTTTTGGACAGCTCCTTTCTTTTTCCATTTCTGGATTTCTTCAGGAGTGACTGCAGCTTGCTGTTCTCGCAAAATTCGCAAATCAGTAGGAAGAGTTTGCAGAGCAAAAATAGGGACTTCTTCTTCTTGTCCGGACACTTCTTCATCCACTTCCTGCAGATCCCTGGCTGCTAGCTTAGCAGCCTGATCAGCCAAATGGTTGCCCTTTGCTTCATCTGTATCCAATTTCCCATGGGCCTTTACCTTCAAAACGGCCACTTCTTTAGGGAGTAGGAGGGCATCCATTAGCTCCTTGATTGCAGTACTATGCTTGACTGGTGTACCGGCGGTGGTAAGAAATCCTCTTGTCTTCCAAATTAGGCCGAAGTCATGTGCCATGCCCAGAGCATATCTTGAATCTGTATAGATGTTGGCACGTTTTCCTTCGGAAATTTTGCATGCTGAAGTCAGAGCCTGTAATTCAGCTTCTTGCGCAGACATTGCTGGCGGTAAGGGTGATGATTTGATAACTTCATCTGTTGTGGTTACGGCATATCCTGTATGATATCTTCCTTCTTCATCAGCATATCTTGAACCGTCCACAAACAGGGTAAAATCTGGATCTGGTAACGGATTCTCATGCACAGTTGGTAGGTGCACTGTCTCCATTTTCATCTGTTCAAAACAGTCATGATGTGTTTCAGGGTCATAATCATTCACTATGACCAGATCTTGAAATTCTTTTTCTAGGAAGTGGCGTGGCCATGCTTCCAGAAGGTCAGTTGTTGGGTATTTGACAATACCATTTTCCTGTAGCTGTTCTTCATCCATGGTGGCCCATAGCTTCGCCATGGGCCCAAGATCATTCCATGACCTTGTCTTCAATTTGGTAACAGGAATATGTGGGATAGCAGTATCCCAATGGCGGTAGAGGTAGTTGAGTTGTTGAGGTAGTTGGACCAAGACCATGCTATTGCCTTCAGAGTCACAATAGAAATCTTGAGCAGTGAGCTTTACATCAGTCCAGTGGTAAAGCTCATCTTCATAGCAAGGTTCAGGAGTAATGTTCGGCTTGTACCACATGGTGCAGAAGGCGTAATCCGGGCCTTCACAAAGAGGTGTCTCATCTTCATAAAATGTCAAATGTGGATGCATGACTTTCTTGATACATCCACAGAGCAGGTAAATGTAGGTTTCATCCGTGATAAATCCATAATAGATACCCCCCTCAGGGAGTGGAAGAAGAGTGGACGGGTTAAGAACTTGACATCTTTGGATGGAAATGTTGTCAGGCAGAAGAAGATGGCACTGTAGGCGTAAGTGTCTGGCTGGAGACACGTGCTTGAGTTGGACTTGGTTGATGATGGCAGAAATGTCATGAGGGGCCAAAACAACCAGAGGGTGGCCAAGGACCAGGTCTGAGGTTCTTTCTATGAGTTCTCTTGCAGCAAAAACAGCCCTGAGACAGGAAGGAGTCCCTCTGGCCACAATGTCCAGTTGACATGAGAAATATCCAATAGGCCTCTGGCGGCCTCTTAAGTCATTAGTTTGGGTGAGAACTCCTGTTGCATGGCCTTGTCTTTCAGAGACAAATAATTTGAAAGGTTTGGAGTAGTCAGGTAGGCCCAAGGCAGGAGCAGAAGCAATGGCACGTTTGAGAGCATTGAAATTGTCCAGAGCTTCATTAGTCAAACAGAATGGGTCAGACTTAAGTGCATCATAGAGAGGTTGCATAAGCAGAGAGGCTTCTGGGATCCATGCTCTGCAGTAGGAAATGAGGCCTAGGAAGGCATGAAGAGACTTTGAAGTCCTTGGAGGTGGAATGTCCAGTACAGCTCTTACCCGGTCCCGAGTAAGATGTCTGGTGCCTTGAGATAGGCAATGTCCAAGGAAAATTACTGAAGGTTGGCAGAATTGGAGCTTGATGAGCGAAGCTTTGCATCCTTGTTCTGCCAAATAGCAAAGGAGACTAATTGAGCAATTTTCAGTAGTGGGTATATCATCTCCACAAAGCAACAAATCATCCACATACTGGAGCAGAACAACTTCTGGGTGCTCGGCTTGCCATGGGTCAAGGATGGTGGCCATGGCCTTTGCAAATTGACTTGGAGAATTTTGTGCCCCTTGGGGCATGACAGTCCAGGTATACTGTTGCATTTCATGGGTGAAGGCAAACAGGTATTGACAAGATGGGTCCAGTGGGACACTGAAAAAGGCATTGGCCAGGTCTATGACTGTGAAAAATTTTGCAGATGGTGGGACTCCAGAGAGCAGAGTATGGGGATTTGGTACAAGAGGGGTGTCCAGGACGGTAGCTTCATTGACAGCACGGAGATCCTGAACCATCCTGTACTTCTCTGGCTCACCTTTTGGAGTTTTCTTTTTCACAGGGAATAATGGGGTGTTGCATTCAGATTTACATTTTACCAGGGCACCCTTCTCCAAGAGTGCCTTGATGTGGATAGAAATGGCAGCAGCCTGTGCTGGTTTTAATGGATATTGTGGCTTTCTTGGTAACTTAGCTCCTGGAATAAGCTTTACCACCACAGGGGGAACATTTAGGTGACCTATGTCCTCTGGGCCTGAGGACCATAACTTGGCGGGCACCTGTGTTTTTAATACCTCTGGGAAATTGGACCTTAATTCTGTTGCTTTCTCACGGGGCTTTTCTAAATGCAGCATTAGAGGCAAGGAGCACAAGGCTGAGGTGTCTGATTCAGATAGAGGTGTGGACATTTCTACCTGCCCATCCGGGGTGAAGGTGATGGATGCTTGCAGGCGTGAGAGAACATCAGCACCTAACAGGTTAATTGGGCATGTGGAGGATACTACAAAGCGAGCAAGCAGGCTAGAGCCAACTCGTAGTGGAGTTGTTAAAGGGCTATGTCTTGGCTGGCCATCCACTCCAACACAAGAGACATCAATATTTGACAGGAAGGATGGGTCTGGCAGGTCTTGTTCTCGCAGAACACTACGGGCTGCACCTGTGTCAACTAGAAATGTGGTAGGGTGGCCTTCAATGGGCAAAGTCACTGTGGCAAGTGGCCCCCCCTTATCCCCTGTAGACACTGCCATGACAGGGGTCACAGACACAGGCTTGCCAATTTCCTATTCATCGGGTTCCTCAACTATTGGAACCTCTTTTTCGGCCTTAGTGGCCGGGGCAGGCCTGGATGGCTTTCTTGGCTCTCTTTTGGGTTCCGGGCAATCACTTTTAAAATGCCCTTTAGCCTTGCAATTAAAGCAGAAACCATCCTCTGGTCTGGTGCCCCTGGGAACAGGGGTACTGCGTGATACCATAAGAGGGGCAGAGCTTGGCCTTCTGGGGGTCTGGGCAGATTCTAGGCCCCTAGCAACTAAAAGCAGGGTATCCAGGGGAACAACCTTATATTCAGGGCGTGCAGCAATGATTCCCTTGCGTATAGAGTCTTTAACACCTTGGACAAACGCACCTGACAGCATTTGTGAATGAATCTTGTCAGTAAGATCAAACCCCAAATCTGTAAACATTTGATACAGTCTTGCATGAAACCTTTCCACTGATTCTCCTTTATCTTGAATAACATCAGTAAGGCCAGCAGCCTGATCTGCAAGTTTGTCCTTAGCCCATTCTCTTAATTGGGTGCAAAAGGTTACCCCGGAGGGGTAATCAACATCACTGGAAAGCAGATCTGTACTGAGGTGACGGGCCATGCTTGGCCAATATGCATCCCCTGCTTTAATAGCACAAATGCTGAGTAGATCACGCCATGCGGCGGAATAAGTCTTTTGAATTTGAACTATCCCTCGGTAAAAGGGCATAGGCTGCTTTTCTGGGTCAGGGAGTGATTTCATTAGAGCACTAGCTTGAGTGGGGTTGAAAGCAACATACTTAGGAGGGGCCCGTTCTCCCCGACCCTTGTGGCCGAAGGGGTCATCGATAGAACGATGAGCTGAGGCTCCCGCAGCAACCTCCGATGAGACATGGGATACCCTGTCCTCCTCTTCGTCATCGAATTCTATGATATTGGCTCTCTTACGTGGTGCAGGGCCCGCGTGAGGTGAAAGGATCGGGGGATGGGAAAGAGCCCCAGATGCAGGGGTGGCTAGCGAGTCATAACCTGGAGACAGGTAGTCACCGGGGATTACCGGCATCAGGGCTGAACTGGCGGCCGCCATATTGGAGGCAGGAAAAGGAGTTGCATTAGGATTAAGGGAAGAAGTGGCGGCCATGTTTGATATGGGCACTTCCGGGGCAGACTGAGCCGGACTGGGCATGACCGGAACCTGGGGAGTGGCTTGGGGAAAGGGAGGGTAACCGGGGTAGGGCAGGGCCATGGGATATGGGAAGGTGTAGGGCCAGGCAGGGGAGGGCAGAAGAGTAGGGTGGGTAGGTACATTTAAGGAGGTAGGGTATTGGACTGGGGTGGAGCCGGTTATGGGAGGAGACAGGACGGGATTGGTAGGGATGGGTGCAGAAGGAGGAGTCGGAGCAAGGGAGGGAGGGGTAGTTAGTTGGGCGGTTGCTGACGGGAGGGGATTAGCTACGGAGAGGGATTGCAGGGAGGAAATGGCAGATGAAATGTTAGGATTAGGCATGGAAGGTAGCGTGGGGATGGATGAGGATGATGGGACTGTTAGAGAAGGGGAAGGGGTAAAGAAAGATCCGTCAGAATTCAGGACCGGGCAGACAGGAGAGGTGATGGGATGGGATTCGGGAGGATTGGGAGTGGGGAACATAGTCAGCTGGCTATCACCTACTGCTGACTGAACCTTGGGGATAGACATCCCCTGGGCGCCATTTTGGGGCGCTGGCTGAGGGTAAACCCCAGCAACACAATTCTTATGATACACAAACAATTTCACACCTTTGTGATTTATCTCTTCCTCAACCCAACCTTCTAACTGAATAGCCTTCGCTACTCTGTACCATGCTTCAGCAGTCTTTAATAAATCATTATCTGTAAGCTTGCCTTTCATTTCTGCCAGTAACTTGCGCCAACTTTCTGGTTGCAATCTTCCACATGTCGGTACAGCAATTTTACATACTTTTGCAATCTTTTCAACACCTTTAACCATCTCCTCACCCTCTCTGTTTTCTACCAAATCACATGCTAACCAGCCCTTACTGGGCTTACCTAAATCCTGTCCCATAGTCCCTTTACCCCTATACCAGCGTCCTAGATATAGAGAGAGAGAGAGAAAACTGAACAGGAACGTCTACAATGCTCGACTGCCACCCGAGAACCGTGGGACTTTCTCAGGTGCGTCTTCCCAAAACGTAGACTAGTCACTGAATCCGCCTACCCGGGGTGGTAGACACGGATTGGAGCGAGGTGAGAAGTGTGTGACCAATCACTTCTCTTTTAAGAGAAATGGGAGTGGATAGTATAATAATATAGAAAGTGTAGAAAAGATGAAAGGCAAGGAAAAATCCTTAGAGACAGACACCGGAGTTCATGAGACTCCTATTAAACAAACAAGACCGCAATACAGTTGAAATACAGTGCATGCATCACAGTTCAAATGAAATCAACAGTAATTCCTTTCCTTTACTCGTGTGCTTACTCCAAAGTCACCTCCCTCAATCCCGTAGTATCTTACTACCAACGGCCAAGGATAACAGCTAACACCGGTCCGAAATCCATATGCCTCCCTTGTCACAGCAGCCCAGTAATAGTGTCTGCGCTACCCTCACCCTTGTAGTGCCCCTATAAAAACCCACTTTATAAGTCTCACTACTCCGTGGTGATGAAGACAGCAATGCCTGCCCGAATTCACACACCACAAAATAAAAATTGGAATGGCTCCAGCTCAGCGCTCAAAGCTGGAGGGTACCACCACTCTGCAAGCAGAGTAACGTGCACAGAGAAGCTAGCAAGGCTATCAAAGTGACACAAGAAGGATCCCCAGGAAATTATGAGTCTACACAATCTCCACAGATCCAACACTCCTCTTTTTCCCTACAGCCCCAGCCACGAGGCTCCTAAAAGAGTTAAACAGGAAAAGATGACCCCCAGGAACACATCCACAGGTCAAACCCCCCTTTTTCCCTACAACCACAGCACCGTGGTTCCTAAAAGGGGTAAAACAGGCAACAGAAGACCCAGGCAAATCCCCACAGGTCCACCCCCCTTTATCCCAAAAGGGGTAAAATACAAACAGATAGACAGATATACTGAAGACCCAGGCAAATCCCCTCAGGTCCACCCCCCTTTATCCCAAAAAGGGGAAAACAAGCAAACAGACACTCAGCCCGGGCACCTGAGCTAAAATAGGCCAATACAAACACACCCAGGCAACAGATAGACTAAAATGCAGGTAAACAAGTGAGTAACGAGACACCGGGCAAGATATTACCTGTCTTTGATGTCCTCCCGGGAAGCAGTCACAGACACGTGGACGGGTCAATCAAAGGGGCCGGAACATACCGGTGGCTCTGCAGAAGTCTCTACCGTGTACCTGGAGGTGATCAGTCTCCTTTCCTTCCCCCTGGATTCCTCCGTCCACCCTTGTCTTCCTTAGGACGGCTCACCGGCCGGACATAGCCCGATGCCCCACGTTGGGCGCCAAGTTGTTATGGTACTTTTTAGCAGTAAACCAAAATGTTTAAATGTCTATCTGTTCCTGTCCAAATTAATAAAATTGAATTGCGTATATACGCTGAAGTAATTAAGTCTGACACACAAGGTTCAGGTTAAAATAACTTCGAGAAAATTTATTGGCAAGTGATTAAAAAGCGGGCGCGCAGGCCCTTTTAAGAGGCATTTTACGTCATCATTGATTATTAGAATATCAGCAAATAAACATCATTAATTGGATTAATTGTTAAGTGTCGGGATTAGTGTCCTCCTATCAATATTATGAATTGGCTCAAAAACTAAGTGGTTAGTCCCGTGCCCACCCTCCAAGAGGTGGGATTGTTCTGGACACGGGTGGGGACAAGGGGGTCTTGAGCGTCATTTTACACGGTCGGTGATCTCAGGCCTCGTGGCCAGGTGCAAGGTCTCTTATGAATAGAACATTTCATTACTACTGTGTTCTCATGGCCTTCAAATTATACTATGTTGCAAGTTTAAGGAAAAGTCAGCAATTCCTGTGTTAATCATGTCTTTATAGAAAATACAGTCTTTGTCTATTGTATTAGATGTGCTGGGAAATTCTGTCATGTAAGGTAGTTTTAAAATGAACAAGTTAGGTTATGAGGACAAAATGGAGGATTGAAGAAGTCAGGTTAGGAGGACAAAATGGAGGATTGTCACAGTATAAAGTTAAAATGGAGTTAGTGCAATAATTCAATACAAGTACAATAAAGATTTTTAATAATCCCACATCAAGGGAATACCCTAACCTCCAATAAACTCTGACAATGACCTCACCATGGTCAGCAGTTTCCACCAGAATCTTAACAACAGCACATATCAGTAGGGGTGGTCCACACAGAAACCCACTGTCACTCATTGTAGCGTGGCAGACTGTGATAGCAGCAGATGATCTACATTTTCAGTCTGTCAGTGCAGACTAAGTGAGAGGCAGGAATATGACTTAATGTCGTACCCTGCCTCTTTGACAGATTGTTTTTTTACTCTATAGCTGTATTCCTGATTCTATTCCTGTCGTGTGTCTGAATTTAAAGGGACATGCTTCACTTTGAGACATCTGTCTCATTGAAAGGGTTTAGCTTTGAGTGACACAGTTGCCTCACACTGATTTTTTTTTTTTTTTTATATTTACCCGTTTCTTCTTTCATAGGCTTTCTACTGCCACTCTAGGGGGGACAATGTTCTAACCCATGTTCTATCCCAAGTATGCTGGAAAAGTGAATCTTTTCACCTACCTTCTGTGTTTCTCTGCATACTTACCTCCCCCTCAACAGATCCAGGACAGCAACTAGCCTACTTTGTGGGTGGCAGCCTTCTCTCTTGCACTGCCCCTGTTTAGGAAGCCACCGATCACTTTCCAGCCCCCCAAGCAAGAGAACAGCCTCTAGATGTTTCTCTTGCAGAGGGACATAGACGTAGAGTCTGTGCAGATAGTCTGAATGATGGGAGGAGTGTGATTTTTGATAGAGGTTTTGAACAACATTATAAAGTTGGTAGAAACCTAGTTAGCATAATGTAAAGATAGAATAATGAGAGAATTTGAATTGTCTAAAGTACAAAGTACCATGACCAGCAGCCTTTAAACCCCTACATGAAGTAAGTGGTTATGATGAAATACACAGGGGGTAGGATGTGCAGGAGATGCACACCAGGATGCGAGGGGGCTGGAGATGGGTAGTAGTGGGGGTTGAGAGACACCGGAGGTAAGGGGAGGTGTAGGAGGCACACGAGTAGACAAAGGTCTGGATAGATATACAAGTTGGTAAGAGGCTGGATAGGCACAGTGAGTGTGAAGGGGGAGCGATGTGAAGGGGTGATGAGACTCGAGGTATAAAAGTGGGAGGGAGGGGAGTTTCAGAGACCTAAGGGCATGAGGGGTCCAAAAAGGAGACAAAAAAAAAATAGTTCTAGACAATATCTCCTTGTGTGCCATATACCCAAAGTATCAGTGTATCAGGGTAGTCAAGGTAGAGGAAGTGCTCCTCTTGAGCACCTATCCATAAATAAAAAAAAAAAATGTATAGATGGAATATTTCCTGCCTTTGGGAAAACCTAGATCTATTGTCCTGATTTTCTCTTCTGGGTTGGGACACAGTATACAGTTTACTAGATTAAATTCCTGACATTTTTACATAATTCACTTTTTAAGAAATAACATAGATTTTGATTCAATATTTGTCTTTTATTTTTTTCTTTGTTATTTAAGGTTTGACCTACAAGAATCTTAATCGGCTTGAGGAATCCCTGGACTGTTTTCTTAAACTTCATGCAATCCTTAGAAACAGTGCACAGGTTCTCAGTCAAATTGCAAGATTGTATCCTTCCTAAAATGAAGCATTGTGGATATATATCGGGTATTTCATACAAAAGCTATACCATCAGTGTATATTTAATTGATGATCTAAAGATGGCAAACTATTATACAAATTCTTCAGGTAGCCTGGACAAGCTTTCCAGGAGGTGTAGAGCCTCCTTCATTGACTTCAGGCAATTTCCAGCACGGCTTCTTCAGGGTCCAATGGATACATTCATTTTATACATGTTGAAGTTTAATTATTTTTTCTTAATTTAAAGAAGTTTGTACTATTTGTTCTTTTGCAGAATATCTGGCCTTTAGTCTAGATATTTCTGCAATGTATGTCCTCTCTATCTTACTTCCTTAACTCTGCTTCGCAAGGTATGAAATGCTTGAAGACCCTGTTCAGGCAATTGATTGGCTTACACAACTTCTCAGCATTGTTCCAACTGATGCTTATGCTCAAGCAAAACTCGGAGAGTTGTACGATACTGAAGGGGACAAGCCACAAGCTTTCCATCACTACAGCGAGGTAAAGAAACATTTTGAAGTTGTGCAAAACCTGTTGATTTTACTCCTTGATTGCTTCTTGATTGTACGTTAGGAGAAAATGAAAGTGGTCAATCTTAACTGCTTAATGCCAGGGTCAATTCCCATTCTTTTTATCGTTAATCCCTTTCAATTCAGTGGATTTAAGAATAACCGCAAAGAATGTGGGATTTTTGTTTTCTTTTTCTATTGAATGTATCATTCCTCAAATATTTTACTAGAATGATCGGACACATCACAGTTTCCGTCATGCTGGCCTCTTACTTCTGAAGCTGTGTCCTATAAATGAGCTTGAACGTGGTAAATTATATATTGCATTGCATGAGGAACTGTTAAGAAACTATTTACCCCTCACCAGCTTTGTCATAGCTGCCATAACGCTGCATTTGCAAGAAAGACACATCGGTTACACATTGACAGCATACACTCCAAAACTGGATCTTTATGGTCACCTTAAAGTCAACATAACAATCCTAGAGTGCAGATGGTTTTAGAATTATGAAATTAAATAAACTCGAGAAGATAGCTAGCTCCAAACCAATGGAGCTAGCTATCTTCTCTAGTTTATTAATTCCATTGTTCATTCCCTAGGGTTATGCCCTTAACTACCTCTGTAACCCATTAGATACCCCTTGTTTAGACCTTTCTAACCTGGGGTTTCTGTTCTGTATATGGTTTTAGAATTGGGCGATACATGGAAGAAAAAGGTTTTGTTTTTTTTAGCGCTAACCCTCTTAGATCTCAGATAAGCAGAACTTTTTTCAAACATGAACGTACTGTTCAACGGGTGTTTTATTCATTAAACAAAGAACGGACGACTAAGTCAAAAAATTTAGGCTGAAGTCATTAAGTTGAAAAGTCTGCAGATTTTTTTTTCTAAAATTCATCACAACTCCTTGCAGATGTATTATCTAGAATAAACTGACAAAGTAACTGTAAAGTGTGGGCCAAAATAGAAAGGGTTATTCAGTAAAGTGTGAATTCTTGGGAATGTTCAAATTATAGCCTGAAATCACTGAGCTGAAAACTTATCCGAAATGTTTCTAGTCCGTCTATTTTGGGCTAAAATGTCAAATTCACTCTGAATTTCCAACAATTTTCACTTTAGTGATCTACCCCCGAGAGTTTAAAAAAAAAAAAAAAAACTTCCAAAATCTCCAACTGTACTTTCTTTATATTTTTCAGTTTTCTTTTAAAAGTTCTCCTTTTTTCGCTGTTCAGTAAATAAGCCTCTTTGCAATTTAATTTTTAAGCCTTAAAGAAGAACTGTTACCACTTGTGATTTTAACACTGTTCAAAAACTGTTGTTTAACAATGCTTAATTTTCCTCTATATTACGTTCCATTCTGTACTGGAACCGGGTGCCTCCCTGACGGAATTAATTATACGCTCTGTTTTTTTTGCACTTGTTGGTCAGTATAGAGTTAGTAGAGAGAGGGGATAAGAATAAAAACATTTCCTTTCAGACCCCCTTATCAGATTGTGTCCTTGCTGTGCCTGAACTGTGATTGAATTTAATAAATCGTAAATTTACACTGAAAAGAAAATTCACTATTGTAGAAAAAAGTAGGTTAACACAAGTTGTGGGCTATGTTTTTTAATGTTAAACATGAAAATGGTAGCCCTTTAGTATATAGAATTCAGAAGGTGTATTAAAATAAGCAATTAGGCAGAATATGCATTATACACACTGCAGGGCAACTCTTTTCGTGTGTTTTCATAAATATGAGAAACTTATGTGTCCCTGTAAACATGGTGGATCTGGTCACTGTATCCTGCAGTCTCACTGCATCCTCTATAAACCTCCGTGTCGGAGTCTCTCGCATGCGCATGCTAAAGATGACTACCAGGAACACGATGGCAGCATGAGGGACCCAGTAGCCTCTAGACACACAGCGGCTAATTATGCAAAGTCTCCAGACGGTGGACAAAACTGCTTTAATCTTTTTTTTATCATGATCCAATTCAGAGAAGGCAAAGTCATGTCAAACTTTGCAAATGAAGAGAAGAACTAAAAACAGTGTTTAATGTCTCCTCTTCTCTGCACACTTTCTCTATGCTTAGGCCCAGGTTCAAAGCAAATCTTATTACAGTGACTGACAAAGTGCCAAGATGGAGGCACTCATTTGCAGGGTAGATTTCTACACTACATTTACATTTTTCAGACTTTGCTTATACATGGTTGTTAAATAACTGGATACAAAAACATTAGATTGAAATTCCTTGCAATTACCCTTCCCCTTTAAGCATACTGTGTAAGAACTGGACCTTATATTTAAATGTTAACACAACATGTCTTTCACTAAGTTTGCATGCACACGTTCACAGACCATCTCACATCTGGCAAACATTGGCTTCATTCATGTGACAAATTGCTGCCTGCCAAAGATTTAACCTCATAAATGCTTATATTGCACGACATATTGCCAATTCAGAGGGTTAAGTATTATGCTACATTTTTTTTCTTTTCTTTTCTTTGTTTTTTGTTTTTTAGTCTTACCGGTTTTTCCCTTCAAACATTGAAGTAATTGAGTGGCTTGGAGCCTATTACATCGACACACAGTTTTGTGAAAAAGCCATTCAGTATTTTGAGAGAGCCGCTCTTATTCAGTAAGTCACACACAATGTTGTCTTTGAACGCTTCTTTGATGCGGATATCGGTATGAATGTTTTCTGTCCGAGTCCATTTCTAACGCAGCGAGATGATGTTGCATAAAATCTTCTTGTCCCTATATTATGATGATCATTTGTGGTTGGTTTGAACATAAGATTTTAATTTAGACGTTTTAGTATCTGAAAGTAACACTGATTTACTGAAATGGACCAGTGCCTTTTTTTACCAATAAATATATAAATTTTTTACCATACTTATTGTTCCTGCTCTCCTTTTGGTTTCCGGATCTTTGAATTCTATGCACCCAGTGGATCCAGCTGTAACCCCCCTACAGGGGTAGGTGGTGGTATTTTGAATGTGCATTCTTTATCTACATCTTGTGAGTGTATCTGATAGCGTGTCTTATAGTTCATGTCTGTTATGGTCTTCACTATGTATTGCTAATCTTTTATAGGTATAAGACAGCGTTTTCCCATTATCTTTGTACACATTCATTCATAAGATTTTTTACACCAACCCATTATGATTATCTGCCTTGCGGACAAGGTTTATTGGTTATTAATATTGTGTATACAAACTAAAAACATTGACTTATTGACACATTTCAAAGCTTTTAAAATATGTTAATTAACTAAACCGCTCTTCCCCTCATACTCTTCTGGAAAACCGTTTATATTTTTGAGGTAAAATGTGTAACCTTTTCGCAACTGAAAGTGGCCATTTAATGCTGAGGGCTGTTTGTGGTAATCAGGAGTCTGTGTGCATTCTCAAGTGGGGATTTATGGCAATAAAGGTAAATCCATGCAGTTCCCTTGTGGATGCAGATAATGTTTTGTTTGTGCTGAGATTGTGTTATGTATCTGCTCTTAATGTGGATTAGTGGCACTTTAGAAATAAGGATAGTCTCTGTTATATTAAAACCGGTGTTTTATTAAAGCTGCACTGGTTTAAAAAAAAAAAAAAAAATACTTAAATCATTTCAGCTTTAAAGGAATACTATCGGGTCAGGAATACAAACATGTACTCCTGACCCTATAGTATTAAAAACACGTGTTGGATCCCTGGCCGCCCCTTGCCCCCTTCAAAAGCTTTTTCCAGCGCCCTGTGGGTCCGCCGGCACTGGCCCCTCACCCGATCCGCCTCCTTGGCTTATATAATCAGATTTGATTATCTCTGACAATCACAATGCTTTCCCATAGGAAAGCATTGGATAAGCTGAGATTGTCAATTCTGATTATCTCAGCCAAAGTGTTATACATTACAATGCTTTCCTTTGGGTTTTCCAATGTGTAGTGTGAGGACATCCAACGTCGGTTAGACGACCAAAAGTCGCCTAACAACCAGGTAGTCCCTCTAATGGCTGTCTGGTAGTCCCTCTTAATGAGCTGAAGTGATCTGGGTGCCTTTGGTGTCCCTTTAAGCTGTAGTTGTTCAGGTGACTTTAGTGGGCCTTTAAGGCCTGAATAGCCTAACTAAAAGTATAACGAACAACTTTTTCCAGTTCCAAGATTATCGATAATATTGCACTGTGCCGTTTCTCTTCAAATTATTTAATAAAACTTTAAACATTGAATAAAATAGTAAGGGACTTCTCGAGTGCCATATTTATGAATGTAAAACAGTGGTAAATTTAGGTTAAATGGTGGAAGTGGTTCCATATGTGATAATTTGCCCCAGAATTATTCTAGTTTGTCTTGATTAATGTAACCTCTTTGCAAGATATTAAGATATTTTACACATTTCTTAAAATTAATATCTCTGAAACACATTCTAGAAAATTAAAATGAATGAATTAAAATGGATACTTTTTTATTAGCTTTTTGAATAAAAGCTCTCCAGACACCATCTATAATCTGTAGTGTTTCCCTTTTGCCTTTGGAAGACAACTGTCTATAATGCCATCACATTATGTCACATTTAAATCTTAAATCCCCCTTTTCTTTGCCAACGACGACACCTCACAGGCACATAGATGCCACAAATGTATGCTACTACTTTGTCATTGGCATCGACCGTAACCTCCTGTATAGATACCCAACATGCATGTATGTTATTGGTTTTAACATTCTTGTATTACACAATGTTTTCCTGTATCTTCACTGTTTTCTGCATACAACTAAAAAAATTTTTCCATAAATAAAGAATTTTTTAAAAAAATCTTACCCCTAAGCCTAATCAGTAATTTAACAAGGGTTTATTTAGTGGATTATTTAATAAAAATAAATATAAATTACATTTATGAACAGCAAAATGGAAAGAATGTAGATGTGTTCATTTTTTTTATTTTCCTTTTATGCATGGCACCTTTAGTTTGCAGTAATCCAAGTGAAGACAGTCTATTAAAACCCAGTGCTTTTATTACCCTGCGTATCGGGTTAAACATTTAGAGGCAGAAGGTAACCCCCAGACACTGTCTACCAGATCCATAGAATATATTAATTTGTCAAAACCATATGGAAAATATATTCAGCTGTCTATGCCGCCATGGATTATAGCCAGGAAACAGTCCATAAAAATAAATTAATGCTCCATAACTACATGTGGTGCTGGAAAAAACTAAAGAAAGGATTGTATGTATAGCTGGTATCCCACACCTGTCTGAAGGACATCATTTTATGCCATTAGGCAGTTCTGGTCTTTCTCTGTTTTAGTAACAAATATAGGGGACACGTTGATAACCTATCTCATCATAATTTATATTCTGCATTACATAAGGTAATTAAAAAAAGAAGGCCTGCACCTAGGTGGGGTAGATAATTTGACTAGTCATGTGATAGCGAGAAATTGAATTAAACAAATCTGAAATTGATTATATCAGCTTTAAACTGTAAAAGATTAAGAGGTTAAATATTCATTTTCTGTTTCTGGATTGTGTGTTTTTATGTTGGATTGCCATGCCCATGGTATTTTATTGTCTTTTCGCAGGCCCACTCAAGTGAAATGGCAGCTGATGGTAGCCAGCTGTTATAGAAGAAGTGGTATGCATTTCCCTTTTCATTTTCACATTTTGTATTCCACTCATACACAATTACGGTACTTGGGATTCTTTTCCCAAACCCAACCAATCCTATGTATCCACACCCTCCTTTATGGTGCCCCGTACTAGGACAGACCATGTAACAAGCATGCCCAATTCTAGTTGTATAACCCTGCAACCACGTTACCTTCCTGGCCTCCATATATCTGCTTCTTTGCAGTCATTTCCCTTGTTATATCCTTCTGTACCCATGTCTAAGTGTCATTCCATGTCCCCTGGAGCTGTGCCCCTCTGATCCAGGGCCCAATCCTTGCTTTTCCCAAACCTTAACCCTTTGTTACAATGTTCCATGTTCCCTTACAGCCTTGTTCCATTCATGTACGTCACTATCAAGGGCAGTCTATTGTGAGGAGGCCACCCATGACAGAGATGGCAAAGTACAAGTATTGGGCGGGGGTTGGCTGCCACCCCTGTAACTGTGCCTTAGATTAGGCTATTCCAAAATACACTGCAGCACAAGCAAACTGTTTGTTAATATATATATATATATATTTATGTGTGTGTGTGTCATTTAGTCATGTCTGTGTTAATTCTTTATTTTAATACAATATTTACCCTCTAAGCATTGCCCAGGATGTACCTTTTTAAAAGTCCATCTGAATTGTAGGTGTGAATCATGAGTGGTTGCTCACTTGTAGATTTACCCAATATCCAGACACATTTCAATGCTATTCACAATTCAAGTAAAAACATTGTGTGTTTTCTGGGTTTGTATGTTTTTTTTCTATTAATTATGAATATACAAGTTTTGAAGGACATAAACCATAGCAGTCCGGTTTCTCACATGCCCATCCACGGTATTTCGCTGAACCATAACCCAGTAAAATCAGCATGACTTTTCACTCTAGTTATCCAATCCAGTTTGGAAGTTAATTTTTTATATTGATAACGCCCACCAGATGTTCTGCAGGAATCTTCCCAATTCTCCTTTGGTTTTCTTTCCCCTCCATGTTTTTTTCAACATATGCTGTGTTTTGCTCATTAAGTAAAGCCTGATGTAAACAATGAGACTATTCGGGCTTACAAGCATACAAAAGCCAAATGTGATGTTACACATATATATTTTAGACAAACATACTTTAACGTCACACTTTCATCACAATATGATGCCGGACACGTCTATTAAACATCAAGAAATATCTGCAGCATGTGCTTACGGACAGGCAAATATAGGTGTCCTTTGAAAAAATGTTGTTTAATTAAATATCCAAACTCATCTGTGATATAATTGTTCCAAGTCTGAAATGTAATCAATGCAACTAGTTACTGGAATACGAAAGAGAACTTTCAGATATAGTACAAATCAATGGCTTTCAACAAAGTTTGTCTGTGAACCTGTTCTGTGAGTTTGTTCTGAACACCAAATACTCAACTTGGCATGGAATGGAGCAAGTCCGTGACCAGGAAATTTGTCCAGTTGCCAGAATTTTATTAAAATACTTAGAACTCATGTGCCATTAGTTGTCACAAATAGGGTTAAAGGGTCACTTTAACCGCATTAAGTCATGTTTTTTTTACACCCTTTACACCCTCACTGCATGTGGCTTGCACAGCCTTCCTAAACACTTCCTGAAAATAAACCTAGATATTTTAGGTTCCTATAATGCACAGTCTGTTTAATCTAGAATCTCGTATCTCCTGTTAATAGCCTGTTGGACCCAGCAGGAGCCTAATGTGTGTGTTTAAAGTTCAATTTACAGAGCAGGAGGAAAAACTTCTAAAGCAAGTAAACATATGATTGAAATTGAAACCATTTTGTTTTCATGTGTGAGTCACAGCCAGGGAAGGTGTGACTAGGGCTACATAAACAGAAACAAAGTGATTTAACTCCTACGTGGCAGAGAATTGTTCAGTGAGATTACAGGGGCATGATCTACACACTGAAACTGCTTTATTAAGCTAAAGTTGTTTTGATGCCTATAGTGTCCCTTTAAGAAATGAGAGAACCTTCCAATGTAGGATCTTTTCATGAATTGCAAAATCTATTGATCTACATCAGCCTTAGCGAGAACAATGTAAATACATGCATTTTACGGTGAATGAAATTAGATTAAAGCACATTTTCAGCAATTTTGTAAAACTCTAACATACATTTTCGAATTCCCGTTCCAATTTTGATATCTTTTTCAGGCAGTTATCAGAAAGCACTTGATACATATAAAGAGATTCACAGGAAGTTTCCAGATAATGTAGAGTGTAAGTAACCAATAATTATGATGTATTATCATAAAGGGTGTTTGCTGAATTCACATATGGGTGTTCTCAATTCCTTGTTTTCAGGCTTGCGATTTCTGGTCCGTCTCTGCACTGATATTGGACTAAAAGAAGTGCAGGAATATGCAACCAAACTTAAGAAAGCCGAAAAAATGAAAGAAATAAGGGAACAGGTAATTTTATTAGCATTGGATTTACTTCTAATGCATTATTTTCTTGGATACCTCAATCACTCTTTAAAACATAAGATAAAGTAGGGACTACTTTGTCTGTCTTATGTATTTTTACTGCGCTTGACAATTGTCACAAAGAGTGGAGCTTAAGGCAAGCTTCAGCTTTTGTTAGCTTGACAAAGAAAATGGAGCTTGTCTTAAGCTCTGCCATTTTGTCACAATTGTCAAGAGTATGAAAAATATGTAAGACAAACTAGCCCCTTCTTAGTCTTATGTTTTAAAGAGAAATAAATCAGAAAAGAAAAAACGATTTCTGAAAGAGGAAGAGAGTCGAAAACAATAGGAGAAATGTAAGATTGAGTTGACCGAGACATTTTAAGACAGAAAAGGCAAGAAAAATAAAATAGCATAAGTCTGGATAAGACCAAATGTATTAATTATTGAGCGATCTAGTGTAATACAGCTCTCATTGTTTACATTCAGATTTGTTAAAAAAAAATTTCCTTTGTGTAACATGAATATCTAATGTTGGGATTGCTATCAAGTAACCTTCCTCAGAATTATAACATTTGATGACAGTAACTTGTTTAGATAGTTTGACATATTTTTATGCGTGTGTTCTAGATAATGCTTCGGTTTAGATTTATTTTTTGTATGTTTATTTTGGTGTGCTCTCAATAGCTGCTGCATTGGACATATATAGCATTGTTCCTGTTGGTTCCCAGTTGCAAACTGAAGTATGCATCATAGAAAATGTAGTTCACAAACCCACTGGAAGCCAAAGTTATGCATCAATGGGCTATATCCTCACTGCAGAGGTAGCAATGCCCACTTTAAACACAGCTACGCTCTGGTGAAATCTTGAGCTCCTAGGTCCATATTACCACTGGCATAGTTACATAGCTGAAAAGAGATTTGCATCCATCAAGTTAAGCCTTCCTCACATTTATTTTTTGCTGTTGATCCAACAGAAGGCAAAAAAACACAGTTTGAAGCACTTCCAATTTTGCAACAAGCTAGGAAAAAAATTCCTTCTTGACCCCAGAATGGCAGTCAGATTTATCCTTGGATCAAGCAGTTATTACCCTACATTGAAAGATTATATCCTTAAATAGTCTGTTTTTGCAAGTATGCATCTAGTTGAGGTTTGAACATATGTATGGACTCTGATAAAACCACTTCTTCAGGCAGAGAATTGCACATCCTTATTATTCTTACAGTAAAAAAACCTTTCCTTTGCTTTAGACGAAATCTTCTTTCTTCCAGTCTAAACGCATGACCTCGTGTCCTATGTAAAGTCTGGTTTGTGAATAGATTTCCACACAATGGTTTGTATTGGCCCCAAATATATTTGTATAATGTTATCATATCCCCTCTCAGGCGACGTTTTTCTAAACTAAATAGGCTAAAAACCTCTTACACATTACAGGAATATCAGGCAATGATAAATCGGGCAAACCGAGATCAGCTAACATAGATGATATCTAAATGACGTACTAAAGCAGTCAGACAAGTGAAAAGTCAGAACAGGCAGTGGTGAAGATATAATGGGGCAAGTAACATAATGGCATGTGGATGCATCACACTATTTGAAGGTAATGGTCCGTGCACATTAGAAGTACCTGCAAATGACAAACAGGCTACCTGACCAGGTGGAGGACCAGCAAGCCCCTGACGAAAGTTATCTGGGAGATATGACCGATTACTCATTTCCACAAATTGCTGGGAAATTCTGCAATAAATTGCTCTTGTATGAGTTCAGCTATTGTCAAATTTAAACCCTGTCAACACTAGCACATTAGGCATAGCAAATGGAAGTAAGATAAATTAGAGCCACCTTACAGTAACGACAGAATATCATGTACTGTCCAAGAGTATGATTTGTAACTTAGTGGAAGTAATAAATACAACTGAAAAAGAAGAGTATTGATTTCCGTTTTTCTTTGTGTAAAATGTCAATTTTCCACCATTTACAGCCCGTGTGAGTAGCCCACACATTTACTGTAAAGATCCACAGCAACATAAGGAACGGATTATAAATATGGCCCTGATTTCCTCAACATAACTTTCCTAAGTGCTCCTTCATAGCTCCCATAGAGAGCTGCAAAAATGCCATCAAATCTAACCCATATGAGCAGTAAAATTAAACACAGAAGATATATTCTGTCTTTAAAGTACAGATCCCAGTAAACACTGTTGTGTACATCGTACCATAAAGATTACAAGAATCATTTTTAATGTCCATATGTGATCGGTCCAAGTCTTGGCACTCAACCATTGCTCCAAATTGTTATGTCCCCTGGTGCTTTACCAGCTCCTTAATCATGTACGTTAAAGTGAGAGCACATGTCCTTTTTTTTTTTTTTTTTTTTTTAAAAGCTATAAGCAGCTGAAAACACATTTGTGCGTAGTTCTTTGTTACAGTCCAACAGTTTCATGAAAATACATAAAACATTATACCTTTTGAAATCAGAACAGGAGTGGGCAGGAGCTTAGTCTATTTTTTGGGAACACCTGAGGTTTACCCTGTTGTATGCTAAACATTTCCGCACCTGGACTTGTACCTTTCTGTCATTCAACAATATTAATGAACTAAAAAAATCCTGATGCTCCTCATTCATAACGTTCTGCATGCTCTACTGATTTCCCATTGCAATGTCCTTACATTTGGTTTACCTGAACAATAACCCATTATCTTTAACACATTTTCATCGCAACAACCAAAAAAAATCTTCTTCTCTTAAAGGCTGCCTGTTCCACTCCCATTCTATATTTAATCCACAATAGCCTGGCCTTTACTGATCTTCAAGTCATGATCAGTACAACGGAATTGTGATGCATCCATTGCCTATACTGCTTTATTGAAGACTGGATCTTTGTTGTGCAGTGAAATAACATGCAAGCGTGCAATGGCACAGCAGCTAGAGCAAGTACAACCTGATATTTGAATGAAACAGTTGTGTGGCATTCGACATTTCAGCACAGTTGTATGTTAACAAATAGGCTAAAGATAGAGGAAAATGTGACATATATAAGATACCTGCTTAAGGATCCAGACTTGTGTCTTGTGAATTAAACCAGAGTGGATAGCATACAGTATCATAACCGGACTTATTCTGCTAAGCAGTGCCTCATTTTCCTTATGGGAGTAGTGATAAACAGGCTGGACAAATCTTAGGTTCTTAAATTGGTGCCACTGAGAATAAAAACTGGGTGATTGCTACCTTGGACAAAAATTAAATTAAACAGAAAACAAAGAGTATACAACTGTGATTAGTCGCTTTTCAAATACACGGAACTTAAAAGCGGCCATCATAGCAGAGGAGCATAGTCATAGCTCTGTTGGGGAGGTCGGTACCCAGCTCAGCCAATTCTCTTGAGTGGTAGGATTAGGGTGCCGTCCAGTGAGTACATGCAGGAAGTTTCCCTGGAGCGCCGGGGCAGGGGTCCCCCCCAGCCTGGACAAGGGCCAGTGTCATGGTTCCATAGACTTGGGAACCTGGGAGGTCTTCGGCTGGTATGGTCGATGCTTGAGGGCTAATCCTCGGGTGGCTCTCGGCCTAGGATGGTGGATCATCGCTGGGGAGAGAGTAAGTAGGGATTTGCCCTGAGGAAACGCCCTCCTCTATGGCACCGCTGAGCTCCTTTCCACTGTAGTAGGTTTCTGCTGTGGCTGTTGTATTCGAGCCTGCAGTTTAGCCCAGAAAGCTGTAAAGATTTCCTCCAGGCGCTGTAGGGTTTGCTCACTTGAGCTGCGAGGAGGTGGTCGCACTAGGCCCAGATACCTTGTGTCTTCAAGAGGGGTCGCCGCCATCTTGGGAGGTATTAGTTGATGTATTGTGTCTCGTGGCTGAGGCTATGTGCCCGGGTAGCGTAGCATGTACAGAGTGTGCTCAGTGGGGACCGGGATATCCCCCACCGGTCCAGAGGGGGGTGGTAACGGGGCTGCAGAGGATTCGCTTTGTGATGCATTGTCCCGAGCGGGAGATCGGCCTTCTCTCCTAGCCGACAGGCCAACGCTCTCAGTAAGCCGAAGTACCAAACGGCGATGTCCGAGGACAAAGCCGGTATTTTTGGGAGCCGTAGTGTCCCCTTTAGTAAGGATGAGTGCTCTGCTGAATTCTGAGCTGTTTGTGGTGATTTAAGTGCTGTTTTAGGCAAGTTAGGATTCTTTCAAGCAGGAGTATGGCATGTATCCCAGCTTTTTTTCCCATCACTTACCTGGACATCGCTCATTCTCTAAGGAAAAGATTGTCATGATGGTCCTTGCAAATAGGTATTAATTACTACTTTATATTATAAGTAATGTCAAGGATTCATTCACAAACATATTTCAGATGTAATACCCGTCCGGTGAATAAGCCCTAACTCCTTGCAATTTTCTGATCAAAAACCTTTTCTCATAGCAAAACTAGATTGATGTGTGTCCATATTCTTTAACTGAAATCGCATTATTAAAGGTCTTTATTTTGGAGCACATTCAATGCGGATTAGAAAACTTCAGGGCCCTTTCAGAGAGTGTCCATATAAATGAGAATTTGAATTTGTATTTGTTATCTCTATCTTTAAAAAAAAAAGTTTAACTGTAAAATTTCATCTTAATATATTGTTTGTCTTGATTTTAATATTGTTCCAGTTTTGTACGTCACAACGGACTCCTCTTTTAGCAATCTCCAGTTGCTTTTCAGAAGGACGCTTATTTCATTTCGTTACAGTAGATCCTTTTAAATAGGACTCCAGTGCCAAGTCTAAGCCAAGTATTTCTGTCTGAAATTCCACTCATATTTCTACCAATTGCATTCTCATTACAATTCATCCAGATGCTTTCAATGGAAACTATATTTCAGATCATAACGTCTGCATCTTTTTTTGATGGACAAGCTCCTTAAAAAAAAAAGGTGGATGCGGGCTATGTTTTTAAGATGGAATCTACAGGATTTGGCAACATACTGGATGTGAGGCCAGAGTCAAGTATAACGCCAAGACAGTGCGCTTGCAAGGATGGAATTATGTGGATACCACTAACTTGAAGGGAGAGTGAAAGAGGAGGATCTGAATTAGGAGGAGGAAAGGCAAGGAACTCCGTTTCAGAGAGATTGAGTTTCAGAAAGCGGGAAGACATCCAGTCAGAGATGGAAGAAAGGCGAGCAGTGACACGTTGCAAGACGGCAGGGGAGAGGTCCAGGGAGGAGAGAGATATCTGGGTGTCATGAGCGTACAGGTGGTAGTGGAATCCAGAGGTAATAAGTTTGCCAAGAGAGGCTGTGTAAAGAGAAAACAGAAGGGGACCAAAGAACAAGGGGGATTCCAACCGAGATAAGAGGAAAACCACGAGAGGACAGAATCACAGAGACCGAGTGATTGAAGAGCTTGAAGAAGGAGAGCATGATCAACGGTGTCAAATGCAGCAGAGAGGTCAAGAAGAATTAGTATGGAGTAGTGGCCTATGGATTTAGCTGCAATAAGGTCGTTAGTAACTTTGATAAGAGCAGTCTCACTAGAGTGGAAAGGGGGCGGAAGCCAAATTGAAGAGGGTCAAGGAGAGAGTTGGAATTGAGGAAGTGAGACACACGGCAAAGACAAGTCTTTCCAGAAGCTTTGAAGAAAAAGGAAGCATTGATATGGGACAATAGTTAGAGGGGGAGGACGGGTCGAGAGATGTTTTTTTTCAGGATAGGTATTACAGTATCATGTTTAACCCCTTAAGGACCAAACTTCTGGAATAAAAGGGAGTCATGACATGTCACACATGTCATGTGTCCTTAAGGGGTTAGGGTCAGCAGGGACAACCCCAGAAGAGAGAGAGCAGTTGAAGATGTGTTTTAAGGAAGGCACAAGAAAAGGGGACAGAGATCTGATAAGGTGAGATGGGACAGGATCGAGCAGGCAAGTGGTGGGGCGAGAGGAAAGGAGAAGCGCAGCCACCTCTTGTTCAGAAGCCGGGGAGAAAATCTGAAGGGTAGGAAAGGCATGATCTACGTGTGGTTGAGAGAGAGAATAGCAAGGTGGAGAGAATTCTTTCCTTAGCTGTTCAATCTTGTCTGTAAAGCTATCGGCTGTCAGGTTAGTTTGGGGGGTGGCCACAGCAGGACGGAGAAGAGAGTTAAAGGTGTCAATGAGACGCATGGGATTGCGGGAGCATGAACTAATGAGAGAGGAAAAGTATGACTGTTTGCACAAAATGAATCTAAATTTATAACATGCTCCTCCAGCTGTTTAAGATTCTCACTCAATTACCTCTTCATTCCTTCTATATTCTACCAAGCTGCAACTCTCTGTTTACTTATTTTGCCATCACTTCCAAACTTCCCCTGCTACCTCTTGTCTCAAATTCCCATTGTATCCTTTAGATTGTAAGCTCACGGGCTAGCTAGCTAAGCACTTTGATTTGGCTGGCATTAAATCTAGCCAACATTTGATTTACAAAATTCGCCAAAAACAACTGATATTTCTTGACTGTTTTTTTGCAGATATAATTAAAATTTAAGCCGAAATTTGAAAAATATACAACTGATACAAGAAATAAAGTGTCCCTCCAGTTTGGAGGTTGTTGGGTTTTGTTTTGTTTTTTGGTTGCGGGCAGGGCCGGTCTGGGAACTAAAAGCAGCCCTGGAAAAAAATTCTATACCAGCCCAATAATGCGTCGCGCCAGCATAGTGTGCTGATATAGAGGGTGAAAAAATAACTTGAAATTGAAAACTCTTACTCCAACGAAAGAACGCATATAGGGCTTCAAAATAAACAAGAGCGCATTTATTTTAAGTAGATGTACATTTGCATGTAATCAATGTTTCAGTACAACTACTTTGGCCTATTAAGGACATTTTAGTAATGGTACTGAAATGCTGAATGTCTGCAGTTGCACAACTAAAAAAAGAAACATGAAGTTAGCTTGTTTATTTTGAAGTTCTATGGGTGCGCTCTTTACTTTAAATATGTTATGGTGCATGAGTATGCAACTAGCAACTAGACTGGGCCAATACGTGCTCATTATATATATTATATATATATTAATGACATTTATGTGTGTATTATGCATATATAAATGTATATTACTATATGTGTAAATATTATATGTTACTAATACACACATCAATATATATATATATATATATATATATGTGTGTGTGTGTGTGTATTACGGTCAGGATCAGATCAATTTACGTCTATTACCTTTACCTCGTTTAGTGTATCTTGTCTCCAATTGTCTCCTTTTTTTCTCTTACAGCGACCCTTGTGCATCTTTTACTTCATCCCAGTCCCTGTGTGTTTCTTTTTACCCTTCTCCAGCCTCTGTATTTCTCTTTCCCCCAGCCCCTTTTGTGTTGTTCTTAGCCCCAGCCAACAAACCTTCTGTGTCTCTTTCTCCCCTCTCCTCTCTGTCTCTCTTCCCCATCTCCTCCCTGTGTCTCTCTTCCCCATCTCCTCCCTGTGTCTCTCTCTTACCCCTCTGTCTCTTTGTACCCCCATCCCCTGTGTCTCTCTATTACCCCTCTGTCTCTTTGTCCCCCCTTCCCTGGTGTCTCTATTACCCATCTCTTTGTCCCCCCAACCTCTATGTCTCTCTATTACCCCACTGTCTCTTTGCCCCCCCTTCCCTGGTGTCTCTCTATTACCCCTCTCTTTGTCCCCCCCATCCCCTGTCTCTCCATTACCCCTCTGTCTCTTTGCCCCCCCCTTCCCTGGTGTCTCTCTATTACCCCTCTCTTTGTCCCCACCATCCCCTGTCACTATATTACCCCATCTGTCTATGTGTCCCTCCTTGCCCTATGTCTCTCTAATACCCCTCAGTCTCTGTGTCCCCCCTTCCCCTGTGTTTCTATTACCCCTCTATTTGTCCCCCCTTCCCCTCTTTTTGTCCCCCCCCTTCCCCTATTTTTCTCTGTACCTGCTGTTACAGGAGGACTGAGGGAGGGGGCGGCGCTAACTACCATGCTCCCTCCCGGTTCCTATAATTCCCAGCATCTACACATCATAGAGTAATCGCCACTCTATGATGTGTAGATGCTGGGAATCATGGGAACCGTGAGGGAGCATGGTAGTTAGCTCCGCCCCCTCCCTCAGTCCTCCTGTGCTGACAGCTATGCTGCTGTCAGTATCAGTGAGTGTGCCGCCGGATTGCTTAGGCGGCCGCCAAGCACACTCTCTGATACTGACAGCTGTCAGCACAGGAGATGGGGCCGCCGGCCAGAAGGTGAGTAATCACCTCAGAGTGTGCCGCCGGACCGGCCACCCGGCGGCATTGACATGTGGCCGGCGGCCTCGATTTTATTAAAATATAGAGAGCAGGGCTCCCTCTCTCTCTCCAGCCCCCCAGGTGCCGCGGCCCACCGGGAAATTTCCCAGTATCCCGGTGGGCCAGTCCGGCCCTGGTGGGGGGTGAAAAAAAACAATGCAACTACGGTACATGTCAAGCTAATATCTGTGTTTTTATTCATGTTTTTCCAAGAATTATATTTTATCCTAGGCACATGTAGTTGTACAGACTCTCTCATATAAACCTCATGAAAGAGCCTGTGCAAATCATTTGGGATAGATTTTAAAAGAATAAAATCAATGAAAATCCAAATTATTACTCTGTATCCAACAAAGTATGAGAATTGTTACCGACCTGCTGCTTTGGTTGCAAACCTCATTTCACTGCAGTCCACAGTTTGAGTGAACCCCAATGTTTTTTGTTTGTTTGGTTTTCAAGCACATCCATGCCAATACAGTAGGTTCTCTGACAGCTTACAATCTAACCGTCTTTTCTAAACATTGTTCTCTAGTTTGAATTTAACAATATAAACAAAGTACTACCCTGTGCAAAAACTATAACGACCACAAATATTATGTGAAACCGATTATTATAATTTTACAATATGTTTTATTATAACCATTCTAACCGATATTGACATGCCTTCATTTAAACTTTACAGAGGGTAAAATCCGGAAGAGATGGCAGTGCCCGAAGTAGAAGAGACGGAAGTGCCAGCAGTGGTAAGTGCCATGCGTTGGTCTACTCTCTCTGATTTTATAATATAAACCTGTAGCCCTATTTCACATGGTGCCAAATGTATAGGGTTGAGATTGCACCCATTCCAGGAGTGAACACACTGCATTGTAATCAATTAGGCATATGTTATCTGTGAACAAACCACACATTTTGCGGTGTTCTTATTAAAATGTGTATTTTCTACTTTGACATGAGCTGTCAGTCATTCTCATGATGTGAGATCATATTAAAATACTACAGAAAAGTCCATAACAGCAGCTCCTAATTTTTTTTGGAAATGCTGGTTTAGTCTAAAACGTTACAGCTTTGAGTTTTAGCATTTATTTAGAAATATCCAGGGGTCTGGCATGGGCCCCCTAGGTGATAGATTTGGGTTCTTTCCAGTATTCGCAAAGCCTGCATGTTGAGAGGAACCCTAGTAGCGCTGGGTTTTTGTTTATGGAACAATTTTAAAATGGAAAACAGAAATTGTGTGTGTGTCATTTATATACATGCAAGCTATTTTAAATGTTCACTAGTTTTCCTGTAAAATACATGTAAATGGCATCATGAAAACAATCTGGATTTATTTATTTTTTTACACTCTCTGTTAGATGCTGTTTTGTCCCTTAGGTGCTAAGAGTGCCCCATGTTAATGCCAGTATGATGGGCTAATTAGTTATGAGACTTTACTGTCAATTATTTTATTTACTGTAATTACTTTTAGACCAAAGTAACTGTGGTGTCAAAACAAGTGTTTTTTAAAAGTCAACCATTTTGGAGTACAATTTGCAATTGCTTTGCCAATTCCCAATTTTAGTGAATAAAACATGTTAATATGCAAATCTCTGTGTAAATTTGATTCTTACTTTTTTTTTTTTTGGTCTGTATAAAGGACCTAAACTCACCCCTTCTGGAAGTTTAGTACACTAAAGGGCTTTTGATTTACAGCCACGGCAATTAAAATATCTTATAAAATGCATATATATTTTGTTTCACTAAATAGCATCTGCTTAACGTTACAGCAAAGAGTCTTGTAACCACGATCAAGTCAACGTGGTGCATGACAACAGCTAAGCACGGTTTTTGCAACATGTATATGCGGTAAAATAAATCATATATCTCAGACAGACAAAAAACAGATACTAAGAAGGAATTTTACATTCTGGTGATGAACGAATAGTGAAAATAAAATAAAACACAGCTAAATTAAAACAATCATTTTACATTGCATAAATATCAGGTGCTTAAAATATAATGGCCATCATTGAAAACATGGCGCTTGATATTCTAAATGTAGAAGGAACATTCAGAGCTGTAATGAAAGAGATATTCTTGTTGCAGCTGAATTTTATTTTATTTCTTTTCATTTTATTTTATGTCGTTCCACATATAAAGTAATAAAAATATATATACACACCCTTTTCAAACAATGTTTGCCTTAGCAATGGATTGAGGGTACTTGGTTTATATATACATAATAATAATAATAAGATGTAAATATGCAAATACCCTGCATATACTGTTTGACACCCTGTAGAAGTTTATAGATGATGGAGATTCACTTAAAAAAAACATGTATTTAACAAAATTATTTTTTATAGAGAACCACACAATCTATGTAAAATAAAAAAACAATATAACTTATTACCAATAAACCGATCATTCTTGGATCTCCAATGTCAGAATCAATAATGTTAACAACAAAATAAACATGAACAACATTTGTACACCCTCCACTCCACCCTTAGGAGATGGCAGGGGAACCTACTTCGGAATGTATATATTCATTGTGATACGATTAGCACGGCCTATGATTGCATTGGTCATGATTACTGGAGAATAGGCGCTTGACCTTCTTAAATTTTGTTGGAGATACTAGTTTGTGTATGCAAAGGTTTGTGAATGTTTTCCTTCGTGTTAGAATTGAGAAGGTTCATGTAGGACAACTTTTTCTGGAATATGTTTTGTATTTCTTTCCGTTTTTGATGGTAGTTTCCAACAAAGTCATGCAGAAAACAATAGAATTTGGTATTCTAACAATAGAATTTGGTTATTGAAGTGATGGACTCCAGTGACGTAGAAAGGTGTCCTAGCCACTTGTTTTGGTTTTTTTTTGTCCCCTCGTTTGTTTATTCTAAGTATTTCTCATTGTTAGAAACCTACGGGTAAAGCGAAGAAGCAGCAATGCAATAAAATTAGAATTTTTTAAGAGTTACAATTTTTAGCAGAAAGGAAGCAAATAACTTTCCATGTAATTATCGAAGATGAATGTAGAAATTAACAATATAAACAAAATAAACCAACGTCTACTTTTTTTGCACACTAAAGTACTTTCTGCTAAACCTCTAGATGTTCGTGTCCCTTTAAGAGCATTAAGTGCGAAGGGGGCTGCTGTGAGTCATGGCAATTTAGAAAAGGTGTCTAGATCCCCGGCTTTTGTATAACTAAAACCATTAATTTGCAGGCATTAACGCGGGCAAAGCATTATGGAATTTACAGTATTACAGTGACCGTGGAGGGGGTACCTTTTGACCAACCCTGCTCTAGAACTATGAGCAGTATTGAATCTATATGTTCCATTTTGAATACATGTTTATTTCAGCTAGATTGTCTCTTTAACTGAGAACAGGTGGGGGTTTGAGTGCCAGCGAATCTAGATTCTTGTGCCATGGCACAGTATGAATCGTTCAGATATACTCTGCCAAATCCAGAATTATTTGTAGGGAAATTATATCAGTTACAGTTGGGAAAACCTGTTCTTAATACATGGTGTAAAAGGCAGAGAACGTTTCTAATAAATTGTAGATTATACTAGCTTTAGTGTAACTATAATCTTAATTTTATTAATGACAGGAGGCGAATATTCGCTTAAGTCTCTCTTTACTAGAACTCCACAGCAGCACATTAACAGAGAGATAAACACCAAAGACAAAAACATAAGGTATCTATATATAAGGCTCCTCCTAAGCCACCATTTCCTCTTTCACGCTGCGACAACGTAACGTACACAACAATGACAATAACTAAATAAAGAAAAATTCACAACATAACGATGAATGTCATCTGGAAAAACTTCGGATAATGGATGAACTTGATCTTTATCCCGCCAAACGGCCGATCCTATGAACTGAAGTCGAACCATTAAACTGAAACGAAATAAACAGAATCGAAAACACTGATTAGTGAACGAAATGTACGGATAAAACATAAATCCCACGATCCAGTACTGATAGAATAAAGACACGAAATCCATACTAATGACCGTCAATACCGTATAACATGCACTTCCCACAACATCACCCCAGACTAACCAACCTAGCCCAGATAATCAGACAAATCAACAGAAATACAATCAATGCAATCCATCCAAAACAAGGGGGGGAAGAAATCAAATTGGGTGGGAAATATTCGCCTCCTGTCATTAATAAAATTAAGATTATAGTTACACTAAAGCTAGTATAATCTACAATTTTATAGCATGACAGGAGGCTTCATATTTGCTGTTTTAACGCTCCGACAGCAAAGCAGCATGTTCCGACGGTCTAAAGTAAAATAGGCGAAAAAACTCTACACGGGACCAGTCCGCCAAACGCAAAATGTCCTGAAGGGAAGCGCTCGCCAAAAAAGCTCCGGAAGCTGCGGCGCCCCTAACCAAAAGCGCTCCGAAGGTCGCATCCACGCCCGCCAGAGCCAAAAGACATCTTATCCATCGCGCCAGTGCCTTCGCTACACGAAGCTTAGGCGAGTCCTAGAAGTAAGGGCATGATACAACCGTCGAATCCGACTTGGTACGTCTAAGCACCTTGACGGAGACCCCCTCTGGAGAAAAACAAGAAAGCGCCGACATCGAAGGCCCGGACATCCGAAACACGTCTGAACGAGACCAGACACAACAAGAGGGCAAATTTCGCTGAAAGCTGGCGAAGAGAAAGGTCCTGGTTATCAGGCCAATTCCGAAAGAACGCCAAAACCAAACGCACGTCCCAGAGGGAAGAATACTTGGGCGCCGGAGGGCGCACCAGTCTCATTCCACGCAGGAGCCTGCAGACTAGCAGATCCTGGCCGATGGGGAAAAACCCGAAGCGGGACAAGTGCCGTCGAGATAGCTGATCTAACCACGATAACCAAGCGATATGACCGACCCAGGTCAAAGACAAGAGACAAGAAATTCAGCACGCTAGATACAGGACCCGTAAAGGGATCGGTATCCCGTTCCAAGCACCAGCGAAACCAGGAGCTCCATGTTGAGAGATAACACCTCTAGTGCTCGAAACCGAGTTGTTGATGTATTGCACCGCCGAACCATTGTCCATCCGAAGGAGCACGCATCAGTCCGACAGATGCTTCGCCAGGCTCCGAATTGCCAACGAACCTGCAATCAACCCCAGGCAATTGATGCGGGATTCCGATCTATTGTCTGACCACGGGCCCCCCGTGGACCTCGTCGTGCACGAGGCACCCCAGTCCCAAAGACTCGCATCCGACTCCTACACGAGATCCAGGGTCATCCCGAATATCGCCTTGCTGTTCCAGGCGGATATATGCGGGAGGCACCAGCTCAATCCGGCCTGCACGTCCGAGGCCAAGGAGATCATCTGGTCCTAAGAGGGTCTCTTGCGTAGAGAGTGTGCCTTCAGCCGCTGCATGGCCCTGTAATGTAGTGGGCCCGGGTAGAACGCCTGTATCGAGGCCAAGAGGAGACCCACCACGCGAGCCAACCTCCGGAGGGGAGTTCGGTCTTGTCGAAAACACGTCTGATCTCCTTCCGAATGGTCGTTATCTTCGCCACAGGCAGGCGGAGAATGCCGTCTTGCGCAACGACTACGAAACCCAAGAATTCCACCGTCTGCGCAGGCTTCAAGGCCGATTTCTTCAGAATGACCACGAACCCCCGGCATTCCAACGAGGAAAACGCAGAGCGCGTCCGAAATCTGAGCCCGGCGGGGTCCTCGCAAAGATAAGCAAGTCATCCAGATAGACGATGCAGCGTACGGCCTCTGCTCTGAATTGGGTGACCACCGGTTTCAGGAGCTTGGTGAAGCACCAAGGGGCCGAGCTGAGGCCGAAGGGGAGGCATGGGAATTGGTACGGAGAGTCTCTCCTTACGAATCAGAGGGGACTGCGACAGGCCCCGTCCACCGGGATGGAGAGGTAAGCGTCTTCTAGGTCCAGTCTCGCGACCCAGTCTACTGGCCAGAGAAGGCATCGAAGAAGGTGAATGCCCTCCATCTCGAAGTGGTTGTATACCACAAAGGCGTTCATTTCTCCTAAATTGATCACTGGACGGAATTCTACAGACTTCTCCCTTACCAGGAGAAAATCGAGCTGACGAAACCCCCCAAATCCGGGGCCTGTAGGACCGCGCCTTTGGCTAGCGGAGCTCGAACTTCCACCTCCAACAAGGGCTGTTGGCCTCTTGTGATGACGGGGGTCCTCGGGCGTCCAACCTGTGTAGGGGAAGAGTGGAAGTCTGTGACATAACTCCGCACTGTCCCAAGGACCCATACGTCTGAAGGTAACCGTGGGCGGAAGACCCTCCCGATCGAAGACTTCGCTTTATCCCGGGAGGTAAACAGAATAACCTGTTTCTGCAGTTCCTCAACGAAAGGCTCCCTGAACAGCAGACCTTTAGCCAGGGGACCCACATCTTCGGCTCCCAAATCCGACAGCTTGTTGTCCAGATGGAAGAGTGCCGTCTTCCTGGGTTCCGTGCAAAGGGCCACAGTGGCATTGCCCAGCAGGCAAATTGAACAAAGTGCCCAGTCCCTCATGGTGGCTGGGTCCAGAGCCCTACCTTCTGTGAAGGCCTCGTCTGTTAGGGCCAACATCCGGGGTAACCGCCACCCTGTCCGGCAGTACCGGTCTGGGGCATTCCGCCCGCAGCTTCTTGCAGGCCTCACTTCCAAGGGGTCTACGGACCCAGTAGCGCACGAATTGTGCCAAGTGGTCGGGCAGTGACTAGTCCGAGGACCTGGGGCGTCGGATAGATTGAGGCTCTAACAGAGGTTCTCCAGTAGTGCCCAAAAGGGTATCGTCCCCCAACATTGTCGTGGGGGCCCTAGTCGGTGGCGCGTCTTCCTCTTCCCAGCGTCCACCGGGACCCTCGCCAAGGTCCGCAACCCAAACATCATCTCCATCTGAGGGAGGCTGGTCTGCCCGCCACACATCCAGCGCGGCCAAGGTGGGGGGGGGGTAAGGAGGCCTCCTCCCCTGTGCCCGATAGGTGGTGGCGCCTGGCCGGCGAGGTTGTCAACCTCAAACCACGTCACTTCGCCGGAGTCTTGCCCGTCCGGGAGCGTGGTTCAGGGTCTTCACCCTTTCAATAGCGCGTTCGCGCACTTGCCTGCTCTCGCACCTGAGAGTCTGACTCATCCGAGTCTTCTGCCAACTGAGAGGTTCCACACACACCCCTGTCCGTATGTGGTTGAGGGAGGGCCCTAGCCAGGGCTTTTTCAACAGATGCGGTCACAGCCGCATTAAGTAAAGCCTGCAAATTCTGCTCCTGTGCAGAGGCGTCCATAAAGTCTGAGTCTATGATACTTGATACCTACGAAGCTAGAAAACAGGTATCATTAGCAGACAAAAGGGGCAGCACCCCTAGTGTTGGCAGAGGCAAGTAATAATGCATGCAGGCTCAACAAACCGTTATCCAGGGTATGGAGCCACCAGTCCAATAGCATGCATAGTATGGCACAGACAAAGCAGGCCAATCAAGGGGCACAGACAAAGCAGGCCAATCAAGGGGCACAGACAAAGCAGGCCAATCAAGGGGCACAGACAAAGCAGGCCAATTATAAAGGCACAGACAAGGCAGGCCAGTATAAGGGTACGGGCGGTACCGACCCAGAGGTATAATGCAGGCGGAAACCTAGATCCTTTTAGACATGTAGTAGAATCTTGACTATTAGGGTGCAGGGTAGAGACGAAGCTGGGTCCTTATAGGCAAGGTTCTTCAAGATAGCGAAACACTTTAGTTTTTATATGGTTGTGCCTGATCCATTAGGCCACAAAATACGAGTGCCATGCTCAACCACCCAGATGGGGCCTGAACCCACAATCCCTGGCTTTTGACGCCAGTGCTACCTCCATCAGGCAACCGAGGCTTGATTAGAGCAGTCCTAGTTCAATAAGTGGGTAAGGACACCAGGCAGGGACACCTGCAGGAGGCACGCAGTGCCATGTGGAAGTCAGGAGAACCAGTAAACCATAAAACCATGTCCATAGAAAAACATGCAGGGCAAGCACACATGCAAAGAATCGAAAACTAAAGTCTATTGCTTTGTTACTTGGGAAGGTGAGGGGGATAGAATCTGCGACCCTCATATATGGGGCATAATTTATGATGCAAGGGCTCACAGAGCTGCCTCACATGGACAGAAAAGAAAGCTGTCACCAAAAAATACGCACCCCCAAACAGCCCAGGAGATGGGGAAACACACCGGACCAGCTAGTCACTGTACCTTTAATAAGGCAGTGACGCGCGCGGCTAACACAGTGGAGAGCCGCGCACCCACTGCCCGACCACGCATTCGCGGGGAAGGTGACCGGGAGCGGAGGCTCCCGCGGCAAATGAGTAGATCCCTGCTCCGTCCCCACTGATAACAGTGTTAGCGAGTGAGCGGGGACGCGGGCAGGGTAAAGAACAAAACGGGGATTCCCGCTCGGCGGACGAAGCCGGCGGGCGGGAATCAAAGGCAACACACGAGGGACCGCAGGAGTCTTTCTCCGCGGTCCCGGTGGTCGGCACGGGGAGCGGTCGGAAGACCGCTTCTCGGCGACCACCACGGCCAATAAGCCAGAGGAAACAGAACAAACAATAAAGCCAACAGGGTAAAACAAAACTCCCAAGGAGAAAACAGGCACAAAGAAATAAACACATGGCAAACTACCAGTAATCTGTATAAATAAACACATGGCAAACTACCAGTAATCTGTATAACTAAACACATGGCAAACTGTCAGTAATCTGTATAACTAAACACATGGCAAACTGTCAGTAATCTGTATAACTAAACACATGGCAAACTGTCAGTAATCTGTATAACTAAACACATGGCAAACTGTCAGTAATCTGTATAACTAAACACATGGCAAACTGTCAGTAATCTGTATAACTAAACACATGGCAAACTGTCAGTAATCTGTGTAACTAAACACATGGCAAACTGTCAGTAATCTGTATAACTAAACACATGGCAAACTGTCAGTAATCTGTATAACTAAACACATGGCAAACTGTCAGTAATCTGTATAACTAAACACATGAAAAAAAAAAAAAAAAAACGATCAGTATTGTAAAGGAAACATTCACCAAAGAAAATAAAAGAGCCAGAAAGGCACATAAATCTCACAACCAAGCATAGTTCATAACAATTATAAATAAATCACACTAAATCCCAAAGCCACCCACAAGAAGCAGGAGGCAGAGGTACTCTGACCTGTACTGATGCAGAGCAGCAAAGAAAGAGGAAATGGTGGCTTAGGAGGAGCCTTATATATAGATACCTTATGTTTTTGTCTTTGGTGTTTATCTCTCTGTTAATGTGCTGCTGTGGAGTTCTAGTAAAGAGAGACTTAAGCAAATATGAAGCCTCCTGTCATGCTATAAAATTGCTGACATAGTACACCCTTTTACTGCACGTGAAATTAATTGGCTCCATCAATTGCTTGGGCTTGTTTTAATAGAGTGGATGAAGATCATTGCGAAATTGCAAGTGCAGGCTTCTAAACATGTCACACAGCTCAACAAACTTGGAATAATGTAATAGAGCAGATTTGTTTCAGCTCTCACCACTTTGGCCCTATGGTACCAGAAAGCTCAAACACAGGATTGAGTGACACATTGCAAAGCACTGAATTGTTTAGTACGGCAAATGGACCTTCAAAGGTTTACACCAGTCTTCAGTCGGTCTTAAAAGAACATTGTAACTTTAAAAAATAAATAAAAAATCCTGTGCTGGACAAACTCGTCTCTAAAGCCACTCCATTTTTTTGAGAGATCAACATTCCTGATTCGGTTAAATCTCATTCTTGTTATTGCAAAGCATTGAGGACATATGGAGCACGTGTGGCAATCGCCATCAATCCAATGGTTCACTCTGAGAAGAATTAGTGGTGTAGGACGTTATTGTGCTGCACGTGATAATATCGAACATGAAAACCTTGATGAATCAAAGTACTTTAGATGATAATGCCACTAGCGGCTCGCTGTCTGATGGCTCTTAGAGCCATGTTTTCAATGCAGTATGTAAACACTACTGTCTTACATTGTCTGAGAAACGACCACTATACTAAGATGTTAGTTTTGGTCCTTATATAGTCACAGTAATTTTTTTTTATGGTGTGTAACAATATAAAAAAGGCCACAATTAGTCCTGGATCCCCTAGGGAACCCCCTAAAAATATATATATATATATACAGACAGACAGACAGAGTATTATGCCAATAATACTGAAATGGAAGCCTTCTAAGACTATTTTAACAGTTTGTATAGTACATACCTTTAAGTGCTGTGGAGTTGAAGTGAATTGCTTTCGTTTTTACAAATGTACAGAACATGAACTGCAATATTCAAAGTATATACACCAACATTGAAAGGGTTAATGGAATATTGCACTCTATATACTTACATCAAATAATCAATGGGTCTTGGAGTAGGCTTATTTCAAACAGCAGTTATATTTGGAACCCAGCAATGCCTCTGATTATTGCTAAAAACAAAAAGTATGACGTTAGCTGGCACCGCGCATACAATGCATTTGTTTTCTATATATACAGAAGGATTGGAAGCTTGTGTTGTCTGCTCAGGGCAGGGCTCAGAATTTCAAGTCTTATCCTCACAGGTCTCAAAGTCATAGCAAGCCTGGAGGGTCCATAGCACATTTACATTGGGGGAATCCCAACTGCCAGGGTTAAATATTTACTCACCAGTGGGCGAGTGGAAATTTCGAGCCCTGATTTGTAAAGAAATTGAATATTTATCCAGAGATTGATAGTGACCTCGGTTTTGTTTGCTTTTCAAGACAGTGGTCAGAGCAGTGTAACGAGTGCTAAAGGAGAGCGCCTGAGTGCCAAGTTAAGAGCTCTGCCAACATCAAGTGACCCATACGAGCCCAGCAGCCATAAAGAAATTGGTAAGTGACAGAATCGAATCTACCGCTACATAGTCCCTACTTTATGATACTAAAAACGCTAAGATCAGACTAGACACATTTCCAGATTTAACAGTACAAACTAAATGATGTATGCTAAAAGTTACCTAGCCATGTACATAATGCCCTTCTTATTTCAATAAATGGTCTTATCGCAGTCTGATACCCACTCCTTGTTTGATTCCAAATTGGTAGCCAGCATTCAATCTTCAGATTACAAAATTCAAGCTACAATAACCAGGCTATGACTACTGCTGACTTGGAGAATTTTTTCAGATCAGCTGGTTTTGTATAAATTTTGGCTTGACCAAAACCAGTGCCTGAATCCATCTTTGAATATTTACTATAATAGAGTTGCATTCATTGGCTGAGAGTGGTGGTCTCACACTCTCAGCCAATGAATGGCCATTAGGATCGGCTTCTGCAGACAGGATGCACGGCGATAGAGGAAGGACTTTTGTGATCCAGGTTAGAGAGCAACCACCATTACTGGGAAATGGGGCCAGGGTACTCCCAGCATCATAACCACTACAGTGGGCTTGGAGAGACAATTTAAAAAATGTGTGAAACAGGGGGCGTGGCAAGCCGAGCAACAAAGCAGACGTACACCCGCGGAGCTGTGGGCCAGATTGGAGAAAATAGGCATTTATCTATATGTTGGAGCTCCCACAGCTAGAACTCTTTATCGCCGCCTGACAGAGACTACTACTACTACTTGTAAACACAAAATATTTCCCCCACCAGAGACCCCGAGTTTTTCTTGACTAAATTTTTTTAAAATGTAAGCCAAAATATCCGAGATAGAAGAAAATATTTACCTTGTGTTTGTCTATGTTTTGGATGACTATTGTCAACGCACCACAACATGCTACATAGTGAATGGACTCCGTGTGCCAATGCCATTTTCTGAATCCTGTAGTACTTATATTTTCTCATAATCTATTTTGTTTTCTGTTTCAGATGCTTCATATGTAGATCCTCTAGGCCCCCAGATGGAAAGGCCAAAAACAGCTGCCAGGAAAAGAGCAGACGACGAGGACTTTGCCGATGAAGAGTTAGGGGATGATTTGCTCCCTGAGTGATCCTTCAAAGTTTCATAGATTGATGTCGGTCCCAGTTTTGTTCATTTGTTTTTCTATATTCAGATTATAGAATGTTACTGATTTCCTGCTAATGTGATGATTTGCTGGCATTCATACCATGTCATTTTTTTTTGTGATACTGTTGAACATAATGAGCATTTTAATTTAAAATAAATATATTTATATCAAGTGAAATGCTTTATCATGATCGCCATCATCACTTGTCTGTCTTCTAAATGGGAGGGGAGTTGATGTGAATGTTATATTTGTGTGGGAAACAAGTGAAGATGGGTCCTATGCTACTGAGATATGTGGGTGTTATGTGGCCTTTGGACAGTGGGTTGCTGTGTGGTCGATTGGTGTTTACATATGAGTATATGTTAATGGATTGTGTTATGCTGTAGTATGCCCTGTATGGTTGGTGGTCGCTATGGTACTAATATACGGGGGGAGGTATTGTGATGCTGGATGGTTTATGGGTGAACAAATGTAACGTGCCATGGTCAAACCATAGAGGCAGCTCTGCTCACACAACAACATATGGAGAATGACTGATGCAAACTATAGCTGCCCTTTTATTTCTTCATATTACAATGAATTTTAGAATGTAAATATAACATTCTTTTCAGCACTGTATATTTTTAGAAGTATTAAGGTAGAGTACCAGAAAGGATTCCTTCTTTGGGTCTATTTGACCTTAGACTGTCCCTGCTATGCAGCAATGGCTAACAATGGTCTAGGTGTGACATTTTGGTAGGAAGAGCAAGCAGTCACCTATCTGCCCTTGGATAAAGGTATCGAAATGGAGTTTCTTTACAAAACTATGAACTGTAGAGAATTAAACTCTGCCGGTCCCTTGTCAGTTCACCACAAATTGCAATTTAATGCATAAATCCATTTTCTGTTCAAAAAAATATATTTTCTCATTGCACTGCCTGACAATCTGCTTCTAGCGCCTTATCGGCAATAACCAAAACAGTTCAAGATGGCTCAACATGGTGCTAGAGATGTATGTTAACTACATTTACCATGATCCCATGTTGCCTAATCCCTGACTGAGCATTATAGGGCATGTAACTCAAAATGGCATCACTGTGCAAGTCCGTTCTGTAAGTATTCGGCATTTATCTATTTATTTAATTATTCCACGTTTGAACAGATTAGTTGTGTGTGTGTGTTTTTGTGTTTGTTTGTTTTTTTTATTTATCATTGTATGCCTTTATAGTGTTGTTATATCATATAAGATTTCTTCAAGTCAACACGCATTGTTTTTCTCTTTCAATAACTGTCCAACTTGTTGTACCTGCATATATTTTTCTTTCTAGTTAACCCAAATGTAGTTTTCTTTTTCAGTCATCTTTCTTCAAAAATGCATTACCATGGTGTAGTGTGATGCAGTAGTGTCTGCTGTAAATTAGCAAGCCTCTTGGGACAGTGACTGTGCTGGCCCCTGATTCTTGTGTAGGAGTGTGTTTGTGCCTGTTTCACAGACCTGTTGCTGAGTAATATGAATAGGTGTATTGATAGGCAGCCCATGGGGTTATGATGTCATATTCCATATATCGTAGTTATCCTTAGTGGGTCCCTTTACACTGCAGTGAATAAGGTATAGATTTACTCTATCATAAACACAAACCTTTCTGGGAAAACTGCCTCGGGCCAGGCTGAAAATATATTTTTTAAAAACCTGTAAAAATGTGAAATAAAAAAAAAACTATAGTGCGTCAAACTTTTGCTCCCCTGCTACTGATTATCGATGCAATTTTTAGAGACTTATATATATATTTTTTTTTTTTTTTTTTTTTTTGTATGACTATTTTATTCTGGTGCATGATCAGACTAGTTATCAGATCTTTTTTTTGTAACACAATGTAATGTGACCACAAATAATATAGACCATAATTAAAGTGAGCAGTTGACTTAAAGGGACACTAAAATACCAGAACCACTTCAGCTTAATGTAGTGTTTCTGGTGTCTACAGCCTGTCCCTGGAGGTTTAGCACTGTAAACGCTGCCTTTTTAGAGAAAGCTGTCACTCGGACAACCATTAGAGGTGCTGCACAGTGTGCAGCACCTACATTCAGTGTCTTCACGATCTGCATTGAGGTGCTGAATGTTCACCATAGAGGTCCATTGATTCAATTTATCTCTATGAGGATATGCTGATTGGTGCTGCAATAGCCTCCCATGCGCAATAGCCTTTCCTATGGGAAAGCACTGTATTGGCTGAGATCATCAACATTCATGATCTCAGTCTTGGAGGCATAGCCAGCCGCAGCAAGACTGGCGCATTGTAGGGAAAAAGGTGAGTAAGAACACCTCCCCATGTTATCTAAGGGGGGGCCAGAAGCATAAATAATCACTATAGTGTCAGGAATATATGTTTGTATTTCACGATAGTGTTCCTTAACCTTGATTGTCTCCAAGAATACTGCTTGAGTACTTTTTACAGTAGAAAGTAGACATCTGAACTATAACTCCTAGAAACCATGTTCAAAATAACTCAACTGGAACTTCCTAAAACCTCAGCAGCGCTACAGAGGACAGGTGGGCATCATCAGTCGCTGAGTAATATATTGTTTTGGTGCGAGTTCAATGTAGAAACTATATTACCTGGATATTGCTGAAAATATATCAGCTGTAAATGAGTGTCTTTTTTTTTTATTTAATGTTTTGTATTTATTGGTTTTACTTATATTTAAATGCATTATCTATATAATGTACTAAGAAAAGAATGGATCTATAATATCCCCTCATAAGTCACCACTGATTTAGTTCCTGGGTAATTTAATATGCTTCTCCAACATTCCATTTATTTCAGCTCCCAGCCTGTCCCTCTGAAACAAGGGAAGTACAGGAATAAGGTGATATTGCTGTATGAATATTAATAAATGGCTTATCATACCTTGTATGTCTCAAAAAGTCATTGTCACAGTCTTCATCAACAATAGGAAAATATATTAAATAAAATATCAAATATTGAAAAACATTGAGATGAAGTGGTCTGTGTCCCTTTAACCCCTTAAGGACCAAACTTCTGGAATAAAAGGGAATCATGACATGTCACACATGTCATGTGTCCTTAAGGGGTTAAAGGGACACTATAGTCACCTGAACAACTTTAGCTTAATGAAGCCGTTTTGGTGTATAGAACATGCCCCTGCAGCCTCACTGCTCAATTATCTGCCATTTAGGAGTTAAATCCCGTTGTTTATGAACACGAGTCACACCTCCCTGCATGTGACTTGCACAGCCTTCCATAAACACTTCCTGTAAAGAGAGCCCTATTTAGGCTTTCTTTATTGCAAGTTTTGTTTAATTAAGATTTTCTTATCCCCTGCTATGTTACTAGCTTGCTAGATCCTGCAAGAGCCTCCTGTATGAGATTAAAGTTCAATTTAGAGACTGAGATACAATTATTTAAGGTAAATTACATCTGTTTGAAAGTGAAACCAGTTTTTTGTTTTTTTGTTTTTTTTTTCATTTTTAAGTGCTCATGGTGGTAGGATTCTGGATGTGTAGTGTGTCAGCTTGAAACACTGACCATCCAGAGCTATTTGCACTAGTTACACCCCCAACATATGTGATTTGGGAATCCTGGAACTCTGTTCTGTGGTTCCTAATGTCAATTCTGTGCATAATTTACATTTGTTGTTAGCGGATATTGCATGATGGCAACAGAATCTCCGTTTTCCTAGATGCAGGAAACTTCAGTGCTCCCTATCCTCTCCGCTATATATTTTTTCCGCCTGCCTTCCCTCCCCAATTCCTTTCACCCTTCTTTTGCCAACTCAGAGCTCACACATGCACACTGAGATGATTAAATGATCCAATCAAAGGTTTCTCTATGAGCTCCTGTGATGTACAGTTACTTGGCTACCTACATACAGTAAGTATAGTTCCTTGTTTAAAGGAACACTATAGGGTCAGGAACACAAACATGTATTCCTGACCCCATAGTGTTAAATCCAGCATGTAGGTGGCTTGCCTCTTCTCTTCCCCTCCGCCCCCTCCCCCCCCCCCCCCCCCTTCAGCCCCTTTAGAAAATGTTAAAACTCATCTAATTTCCAGCTCAGTGTGGGCCTGCCAACGCTGGCCCCGCCTCCGATCTGCCTCCTTGGTGACATCATCGGAATTGCCTATTTTTAGCTAATCCAATGCTTACCCTGAAATCAGCAAGAAGGCGTGATGGGAACGGGGCCAAACGCTGTTTTAGCCAATCCGCACCTCCTCATAGAGATGCATTTCTATGACCAAAATGCAGAGCGTGGAGACGCTGAACGGCAGTGCTGCCTACTGTGCAGCACTGCCCCAGGAAGCACCTCCAGTGGCCACTTGGAGTTGTCACTAGGGGGCAATATAAACACCGAAAAGGCAGTGTTTGCATTAAAATGCTTGCAGGAAAGTATTATCCTCACCAGAACAACTACATTAAGCTGTAGTTGTTCTGGTAACTATAGTGTCCCTTTAACTATACCTCTCTCTCTTTCCACCTTCCATGTTGCTCAAAGTAGAGCAAATCACTACCTGGACAGACAGAGCATGTTTCCTGTTCACTGCAATCCACTGCACCGTTCAGTTATCATAAAGATGTGCGTCATACAGAGCTGTGCTTTCCAAACCCTCTGGCGTTGAAAGGAATCTCTAATAATTAAATAGTTTGTGAAGGAAGTACTGATTACCCTCCAGACCTCAATCCATTATATCATATTTTCATGGCTCCAGAAAAAGCTGTCACCCATTAAACCCACTTAACCACATTTCCGCAGTTTCGCAGAATAGCCCATAATAGTGCCAATTAGCCGTTATGTAATGTATTTCATGTGCTTGTAAATGCAAAGTATATGATCTGTCATAACGTCATATAATAATACTGTAAACAGGTACGGACTTGGTCGGTGCTAATATCCTTACATGAGATCATATATCGCAAATTCATATTCCAAATCTAAATGGCCATATTGTTATCCCTCATTAGTGAGCTGTTTCTTAAAGGGGAAATGTCACTACTCTGGAAATAAGACTATTTGCATATAACGTTGAAACCTGTCACTCGTGTTAATCTTTTTGCTGTCCTTTTAATGTATATTTAAAGCTTTAGCAATTGACATCATAGATCTGGCACAGTCAAGGCACACATTGCATTGGAGGAAAAAAAAACTAAACAAAACATTGAATGATATCATGCAAAGTACCGCACATGTTGGGAGGTATGATATCACATTAGAAGGAAACAGTTTGAGAATAAAATTCTTCCTTTCTGTCTTGTTCATTTATGTTTATGAAACCAGTACAAACATATTTTCCTCCATTTATCTAGTGCATTCCAAAAATAATAATATTAAAGGGACACTCCATGCTAGAGTTGCCCCGCAATGTCAACGATGTGTTGGAAATGTGATTTATTTATTTTGAAATTCTTTATTTTGTTGTGCATGTGAGTACAACTTAATAACACCACAACAAAGCTACCGAATTTCGTCCTAGCAGAATGAGTATAGGTTGTCCATTCGTGTTAGGACGCGATCCGGTACTTTTTGTTCAGATCGGAATTTCATTAGAATGAATTAAATTCCGTTCCTATTCGTGCTGTGGCTGCATCTTGCAGCCAATTAGTAGATAGCTCCCTAATTCCCACGGTGGGTTCCCTAACTTACAATTGGGTGACGGGTGGACCTATTGTCCCGGCCCCCACCCATGAGCGGAGGCTGGGGATCCTAAATGACAATAGGGGGGGCCTATAGCCCTTCCCCAACACCCATCCATGGGCAATGGACACTTAGTGTAAAAATACACCCTCCCTCCAGGTAATAGGAGTCCCCAAGCCACTAGTCACCCCCCTCAAATAAAAAAAGCCCCCCCCCCTTTTGTCACTTAGGGCAGTGGGTGGAGGCTCAGCTGGGAAACTATGTTACATAGTTACATAGCTGAAAAGAGACTTGCGTCCATCAAGTTCAGCCTTCCTCACATTTGTTTTTTGCTGTTGATCCAAAAGAAGGGGAAAAAAAACAGTTTGAAGCACAATTTTGCAACAAGCTAGGGAAAAAAAATCCTTCTTGACCCCAGAATGGCAGTCAGATTTATCCTTGGATCAAGCAGTTATTACTCTACATTGAAAGATTATATCCTTGAATTTTCTGTTATCGCAAGTATGCATCCAGTAGCTGTTTGAACATCTGTATGGACTCTGATAAAACCACCTCTTCAGGCAGAGAATTCCACATCCTGATTGTTCTTACAGTAAAAAAACCTTTCCGGCCGAAATCTTCTTTCTTCCAGTCTAAACGCATGGCCTCGTGTCCTATGTAAAGTCCGGTTTGTGAATAGATTTCCACACAATGGTTTGTATTGGCCCCAAATATATTTGTATAATGTTATCATATCCCCTCTCAGGCGATGTTTTTCTAAACTAAATAGGTTTAAATTTGTTAACCTTTCTTCATAGCTGATATGTTCCATTCCTTTTATTAATTTTGTAGCCCGCCTCTGCACTTTTTCTAGTGCCATAATATCCTTCTTTAGAACAGGTGCCCAAAATTGCACAGCATATTCAATATGTGGTCTTACCAGTGATTTATAAAGAGGCAAAAAGATATTCTCGGCCCGAGAATGAATGCCCTTTTTCATGCATGACAATACCTTACTGGCCTTGGCCACTGCTGATTGACATTGCACATTGTTGCATAGTTTGTTGTCTATAACAATTCCCATGTCCTTTTCGTGTGTTGTTATCCCTAATTTGCTTCCATTAAGGGTTGCTTGTGTATTCTTTACGCCGAAGTGCATAACTTTGTATTTTTCAACATTAAATTTAATCTGCAATTTGAGTGCCCAGTCCCCCATTCTATCTAAATCCCTCTGCAGCAAAGTAATATCTTGCTCACATTGTATTATTTTACAAAGTGTTGTGTCATCTGCAAACCCTGAAACATGACTTTTAATGCTGTCTTCAAGATCATTTATAAACATGTTAAATAGAAGGGGTCCCAGAACAGACCCCTGAGGGACACCACTTACCACCTCTGTCCAGCTTGAAAATGTACTATTAATGACACCATTAATGACAACTCTGTGTACTCTGTTTTTAAGCCAATGTTCTTCCCAAAGAACAAGCGTTCTGTCCCCCCCCCCATTATTTTTATAGGTGCCCCACCAAGGGGCACTTTTTTAGAGTTGTGGGGGGTATTTTATTACAGTGAGTAGCCACGCTTATATCCTTAGGTAACCATAATAACATTTTAAAAAGTCCTTTCTTTCACATCCATTGAGAGAGTTAAGGAATTAGATGTGGTCTGGCCTTCAAACCTGAATTTCTACCATCACTGGACCTTCTTTTCTTCTTCCTAGGATTGTAATCATAAACTAGAAAAGCTACAATTTCTGAGGAAATTGTGTGAAGTGTTCTTGCCTCCACCAGTAGTCTACAACTGGAGTGGGCGGAGTAACTGTTATTTATTTATTATAGCATATTTAATTGCAACGTTGTTGCCCAAAGTGCTTCACAGCTACATTAAAACATACATTTATAATAACATTAGCAGGTGTACAAAAGGCCCTGTTTATGACATCACTTGCTGCTCCAGCCTGGCACAGGTCAGAGTATTTTGGCGGTTGCCATCTTCAAACGGTCGTATTTTTAAAACTATACATCCTACAGCGAAGAGCTTTATATTGTGAGAATCACAAGACCCAGACCTACATTCCGATGCATAGTATGTCTCTGAAGTATTACAAATGAAGGCACAGTCGCAGTTTAGAAATTGCCCTTCAAAATTTTAGCTGGCTAGAGTGGAGTTTCAATGAATGTCAATGGACGGCGTGAGTTGCAAACGGTCATATTGTGAAAACTATCAAGACTATGGCTTAGCCGTGGACATTTTTAGTGGCAGCAGGGATAGCTGAACGTTTTGATATAAGAATTGTGTAGGTGGGCTTGAAAATGAGGGAATGGTGGCAGTTTAGAAATCATGTCCTGATTTTTCAGCTTTTGCCAGCTCCTACTCTAGTTTTGAACATTTTGCCATTCATTCCTATGGGACCAATTTTGCCACACGAACGACGATATTCTGTGAACCATTCGGCGAAACGTTCCTCAAAGTAATAGCACACCAATCGTAAACAAGCCGCACGTTTCGGTATATTACTGTCTATGTAGTGTAAAAACTGTGGGAGGAGTTAGGGTGGTAAATTTGGCTATAATAAGAATAATAATATATATGTGAGATAACATTAAGTGGTCTTGCTATGCAAGAACACTTAATAAGTATTGATCATGGGATGCGATGACTCATTTTATAGGGATACATGATAAAGTAGATTTACTGCCTCAATCAAACGCACAACTTAAAATGTCTTTTATAGTTCTTCCAGATCGTGAAGTGGTTTTCAACACCGGAACTGACAGATGGCTAATTCTTAGAACTAATCTTTTTTATCTCTGGGGATTATTAATAACAGTCATATATCTTCTTATAGTCATATATGTTATCCATCTGTTTCTCATTAAAACATTTAATTGAATCATGGTTCAGAATAAAAGCTTAGATTTGGTACAAAATAACCCTTTGAGGACCCTGGAACAAGAGTGGGTAAATCACAATTAGGGATTATTCTAGCCCTAGTGACTGAATAATCTAAATTTTATTAACGACAGGAGGCGAATATTTGCTTCCTTTACTGAACCTCCCAGCAGCAAATAAATTGTTAACAATAGTGTAAAAACAATTCAACCAATCAGAGTGCATAACAGTATTATATGATGTCATCAAACTCCTCCCAAGTCCTCTTTCTTGCTGTAGCCAACGATATCCGAGTATCAACCATGTAAACTATAACTATGAACCGTGACCAATCCAAGGTCCTGATGTAGTCAACCATGTAAACTTTCAACGGGATTGATGAATCCATATATCACAAGCGTTGGGATTCTTCACACTAAAGGGAAGTAGAGAAAAAACTATGAGAGTATAGGTTCTCATACTAGTTAAATGCAAGTTTATGGCATGCATACTAGGGACAGCAATTTCAATAGATTTCATGTAAAATGATGTTGAGTATATCAAACTCTTGGTTAGAGTGTTGTGGTGTAAACCTATGACAGATGATGTGTGAATGTGTTTGAAACAGATCGACTAGAAAAAAAATGTAGTAACTTACCTTAGGGCGGGTATAAATGATAATGAAAATCAAAGAAGGGAGGGAAAATATTCGCCTCCTGTCATTAATAAAATTTAGATTATGGGGGGCGGAGCCTGACCGGGGAGCTGAGCAGACACGTTTACTGAGAGCTCCTGAGCCTGATCCCGGTTTTAAGCAAAAATCAGGGGGTAATCTACAATTTCTGCACCCCAGTTCACCCTGCCTTGTCACACAGGAGCAGGGGTACCGGGAGACACCTTGATCGCCTACATGCCCGCTGTGATGCTGAACCGGAGGGCCGAGGCCTACAACTCGCAGAGCTGGAGAGAGGCGGCCGCTCTCCCAGCTCACCGATCCTCGCAGCACCCGCAGTATCGGACCTCCCTCCCCCCCCCAAGACCGGCGGGGGTTATCCCGGTCCCCATCGACATGTACCATCAGCCCACAAACGATGCAAAAACCGACGGCACTCCACAACAGGCTCCGCACCAGCAGGCTGTAAACCGCAAAATGGCGACCACAATCCTTAACACGGAGCCTGCAGAAACTCAGCCCCTCCATGAACGCCTGGATGCTCTGCTGAATAGTTTTTGGGAAAAACTGGAGCAGCGGCGTTTACAACAAACCCCCAACCAACCTGCAGTAGTGGGGAAGCGGGAGACTGCGAGCCGGAGAGGGCAGATCCCGGACATGGCCGCCAATTCTTCTATGGCGGAGTGCCCTTCTAGGCAGAGGCCCAACAGGAGATTCTCTCCAAACCACCGACCACACCGCAGGAGGGTCGCCCGCCGCCGGTGGCGGAGAACCACCAGATCCCTCCACAGCGCCCATAAAGGGAAAGACCCGGCCCAGAGAGGTACCCGAGTCTGTGGACACGAGGTGGGGGCCCAATGTAAAGCCTGGAGCTGGGGAGAAGCTTCTCACCGCACTCAACTCCTCTGCACGTTTACCCCACGGACCGACGTCTATCTCACTACACTGCCGAACAACCGACCATCCACCCGTCCGACACCAGCCTTGATCCTGACCGGCATCGGCTGAATGCTTCCAAGGACTCAGACAGAATAGGCCAGTGCTACCATTCCCAGCGACACAGCTACCTTGCCTCCTGACGGAATCGATTCAGCTACCTTGTTGGACTGGCACTGTGCTGGACTTTCCCACCTAACGATCTGAGCAGCTGCTCTAGCCCTTAAACGCCATGCACCATATTTTGAGTTTTATGTCCTTTTCTTTTATTAATTGTCTTTCATTTCTGCATATGCCTCAATACCTGGACACTGGTGTCTTATAATCTTTAGGATAGCTAGTACAAAGTTGCTAAGTATTATAACGTGTAAGATTTAACTTTGAACAGCATACAGCCTGTACTATTATTGCCTACCTTGGTAGGAACGTAAATCTTATGTGACATACTGCAGTTTTAAAATGTGCAGCTCAAGTACATGATCACAGGCTACCACAATAAGGCTGCTCTTACATTGCTAATCATTTTTGTTGCCTAGTGCCACTGCGGTGAGGCTTATCGCCGGCCCTGCACCCAGGGATGCACTAATGATGAGCTAACTTGCATGGCTATTTACAGTATAATAGCTGTATCCTAGTAATAATACACTCGACATAACCAGTTCCCTAGCACTGAGCACTCACGAGTGCAAAACGCACAAGGTATACGAAAGAATACTAATTTTGTTTGTTATATATAGCTACTAGCATCCCCCTGTTTACCTCTAGAACATAAGCAGCCTACTATACTCTGTGAATATCTGCAACGCTACTTTGGTTGTATTTTGTTGTGTTCTGTTCGGTTGTTTTCTACGAAATTGAATTGTATACTGTTTCTCCTTTAACAGCCTAATTAGATAGGCATGGCTCTTGATTCTACTATGTTTTTGCTAAACGACAAGATAAAAAAGAAAAATGAAGCATCGCCATTCCGGAAATGTAATATTTCAAAGCTGACAATGTCTTAACCCCCAACTGTAACCCACTTATACGTTTCCCTCCTTTTCTTCTGTACCCTATCTTATATGCTTCAATAAAAGAAAGATTGACAAAAAAAAAAAAAAAAAAAATTTTTTTAGATTATTCAGTCACTAGGGCTAGAATAATCCCTAATTTTATGGCAAGACAGGAGGCTTCATATTTGCTGTTTTAACGCTCTTATATGATAGAAGATGCAGCATGTGGCATAGGTTTGAAATTGAATGTACGAAAGGTGGACTCCCTGGTCCAATCCGCAGACGACAAAATGTCTAAGAGGGAACTACCCGCATAAAAGGCTGAGGATGCGGCTGCTCCTCTGATTGAATGCGCTCCAAAAGAGGAGTCAATGCCTGCTTGGGCTCTTATCCACCGTGTGACGGTGGGAGCGGACACCGGTTTGTGTGGTCTGACATAGGAAACGAGAAGGGGTCCTGTTAGGGGAACACAGAGTGGTTGTCGCATTTATATAGTGCCTTACACAGAGCGCCACGCAAAGTGACTGTCTATTCAGAAAGTGAGGGTAGGATACAGAGGAGGAATTAGTCTTAGTTCGCCTGGTGATGTGAAATTTAACACCCTCAGGCGAAAAAACTACAGCGTGGAAATCGAATGTCGGAGACCCTACGGAAGGATACCAGACATGGGAGTAAGGCCAGTTTGGCAGAGAGTTGACGTAACGTCAAATTCTCATTAGAGGGCCAGGAGTCTAAAAGGGAAAAAACCTGAGTGACGTCCCAGAAATTGGAATATCTTGGAAGAGGAGGTCTGGCTAGCCTGATCCCTCGTAAAAGTCTACAAACTGAAGGGTGTTTTCCTATTGATGCATTGTCAATAGGGTTGTGGGCCGCAGAAATAGCGGATCTAAAAACATTAATTGATCTATAGGACTTGCCTTGATCAAAGAGAGTAGACAGAAAATTTAGGATGATCGTCAGAGGTGCTGAAAAGGGATCGGTATACCTTCTAAACACCAGCTGACCCATGTCCGCCATGCAGCGAGGTAAGCTCGTCTAGTGCCTGGGGCCCAGGAGTCCCACAGGAGGGCCTGAGCTGTCTCCAAAAGTCCCGAGACATTCCAGGATCCCCTGAAATGGTCCAAGCTACAAGCTGAAGCCGCCCTTAAAGGGCGAGTGGGTGACAGTGCCCTGCTGGATTCTTGAGGATGTCGGGGGATCGAGGTAGTAGAATTGGACAATTCACAGACCGTTCTAGCAGGGTTGGAAACCAAGTCTGGGCTCTCCATAGCGGGGTGACAATAACTATCATCACTACTAGGGCTTTGACCCGGTAAAGGGTGCGCTGGATCATGGAGAAAGGCGGGAACGCATAAGCTCATGTCTCCGGCTAAGGGTGTAGGAAGGCATCGACTGCCCAGGACTGGGGATCTGGGAGCCAGCTGAAAAAGGCCTCCGTCTGGCGATTCAGCCGAGACGCAAACAGGTCCAGTGTGAGGGGCCCGCGAAGACAATGAATTTGATAGAACAAGCGGGGATCCAATTGCCAGTCGCTTACGTCCCTCCAATGATGAGAGAACCAATCTGCGACTAGGTTGTCTGTGCCCGGAAGATATTCCGCTATGATGGATAAATTCCGCTCTAGGCAGAATTGGTAGAGTTCCTTGGTAAGGTCGGACAGTAATTTGGATCGGGAACCTCCTAACCGATTCACATAACGCACTGCAGAGACGTTGTCCATGCACAGTACTAGTGAACAATTGAAACAATCTTTTGCGAAACGAATCGCAAAAGATCCTGCGATCAATTCTAGGCAATTGATGTGCAGTGCTTGTTCAGAGGGGGACCATAGTCCCCCGGTAGACCTTTCAGCGCCCGCAGCGCCCCACCCCAAGAGACTGGCATCGGATTCCAGAATGAAGTCTGGTTGTGAGCAGAAAATGGCTTTGCCATTCCAGGCTTCCATGTTGTGAAGCTACCAGTGAAGTTCTATATGGACTTCATCTGTTAGGTAGATCAGTTGGTCGTAGGAGGTGGACTGGTTTAGATAGTAAGTCTTGAGCCGTTGCATGGCTCTGTAATGTAGGGGTTCCGGATAAATGGCTTGGATAGAGGCAGACAGTAGGCCTATGGTATGAGCGAAGGCGAATCTGGTGGGCTGATAGCAATTTGCGAATGTCTTTCTTTATAGCCTTGACCTTTGTAGGAGTCTATTAGGAATCCGAGAAACTGAACCTTCTGAGAAGGTACCAGGTCCGATTTCTGAAAGTTGATTACAAAACCTAGGTTTTGTAATAAGGCCGTCGTCATGTTCGTGTGTTGACGTAAAAGGTCTGGATCTTGAGCCATTATCAGGATGTTGTCCAAATATACAATAGAATGAATCCCCTGTGATCGGAGTAGCGCCATCACTGGTTTTATCAGCTTTGTGAAACACCATGATGCGGAACAAAGACCGAACGGGAGGTATGTGAACTGCCAAACTTCCTCTTGCCAGAGGAATTGAAGAATAGCCCGATGGTTGCGGGCGACAGGGACAGTGAGATATGCGTCCTTGAGATCGAATCTGGAGAACCAGTCTCCCACGCAAAGTAGGTCCCTGAGGAGATGGATGCCCTCCATTTTGAAATGACGATATCTGACATAGTGATTCAGGTCTTTCAAATTGATTATTGCACGCAGGTCTCCAAATTTTTTGTGGACCAGAAAAATATTGTTTAGAAAGGTATGTGGGAAGGGTGATCTTTCTATCTCCCCTTTTTCCACCAGTTTGTTCAATTCTGTGTGTAATGCCAGGTTGTCTGTTGCAGACATCCGAAATGGTGTAGGTGGTGTGTTCTGGAAGGGAGTGGAAAGGAAATCTATTTTAAACCCCTTGACTGTGTGTAGGATTCATAGATCCTGTGAAAGCAGTTCCCACTGTTGGAAAAATGGGTTAGTCGACCTGCTATAGGTACATTGAAAAAATGGAAGGTTTATAACCTGGAGCAGTGCATCTGCGTAGGGTCGGGGGGGTCCTGAATTCCATTAGTTTTCTGTGGGACGAGGCCTGTAGCCTGTGAAGGCAGCTCTGCTGTTCGTCCAGCTCTCCCAGAAAAACGAGCTGACTGGGAGCGAAATACCCTGCATAGGGAGGATTGGGCCTTGTTTAAGGTAGTAAATACCGCTACATGTTTGGACAGATCTCTCATGAAAGAGTCCCCAAATAACAAGCCATTAGCTTCTGGTCCCAGTTCTCGGGAGCTTAAGTCTGCTAATTTAGCATCGAGTTTATATAGTGCCGCCCTACGTCTCTCAATGGATATAGCCACATTTGCATTGCCCAGGAAACATAGGGCTCTTTGGGCCCATTCTCGGACTGTGTGAGGGTCAAACTCCCCACTAGTTATAGCTTCGTCAGCTAGTATGAAAATTTGGATGATGGGACCAGCGATATCCAGGCGCTTGTCCTGGGCTGTCTTAAGACCCTGCTCAATACCCTTGCGAGGATCTTTCCCTGTTTTAGTGAGGAAGGTCACAATTAGCGGGTCAAACTCTGGCGTGAGAGCCACTTTACTTGGTATAGTTGGCCGAGGGCATTCGGCTCTGAGTTTAGCCCTTATTTCTTTTTCAAGGGGCTTACGCAGCCACATCTTGCAAAAATTAGAGATGTGGTCAGGTGGGGCCCATTTGACCGAACGTGGATGTCTAATGACCTTAGGGTCGAAAAAAGGGATACCGGAGGCATCCAGAAGGGTGTCTGAGTCGGGTCCCTTGGGCATAGAGATGTTTGCATTTGTGTCCTTCTTGGTAATGAATGACTCCTTGACAAATTATGGTGGGGTATCCCCTAGCGCATTCGCCGAGGGGTCCTCATCAGAATAGCCAAGGTAGTAATCCTCAACCCCATTGACCGTTTGAGAAGTGGAACCCTCCAAGGGGTTGAAAATAGATTGGGCGGGGCGAGTGACAGTTAATTTTTGGGACTTGGCAGGAGCCTTGCCCTTGCCCGCAGACACACTATTCCCTTTCCAAGGGCACTTACGTGTGACCTCCTGGTCTGAGGGCTGAGAGTCCTCTGAGTCAGAGAGTAAATGTGCGGTCGGATTGATTTTACCAGGAGTCTTTTCATGGAAGGCTGCTAACGCCTTGGGGATGGATTTGGTAATGGTTGAAACCAGCCAAGCTTTAAGTTCCTGAGAGATTGCGGGCTCAGTATTGTCAGACATTTTAGTTAGGACTGTATTAGTGATTCTGACAAATAGTCGTAAGACAAAAATATTAAATGGGGTGCACCCAATTGTGCTTAGTAAAATTTCTAAGTGGGGGGTCACCCAAATAAGCGTAGTTTGATATATAAGGGCGGCACACAATATATAGTGGGGTAGACCACTAAATTATATAAATGGATTGTACCACTGTAACAATAAGAAGTGGGATTCACCACTCAGTAGTCAGACTTTTATGAGTATGTCTGTAAAATATTTTAAAGTGTGGGTGCATTTTAAATAATATAATTATAGAATATATATAAGTTGAGGGTCACTCACTTGTAGTAATGGTGTTGAGACACCTGTCATAAATTTGATTAGAAAATGAATAAAAAGTGGGGGTCACCCACAACAACATTCAATGAATCACGTGACAAAGAAAAAGGTGGGGGTCACCCACAAGGCCCTCCTTTATTTAATAATGATAAGATACAGCAGGTATTTTCCTGTCAAGAAAAACAAATAGGTACAATGAATAATTTGGAAAAAGGTGGTTGCACTTTAAGGGTGCTATGAGCAACAAGTAAATAAGATACTTACCGGATCCGACGTGAGGTGAAGCGATCACGCATAAATAACAAGGTAAACCGCGGTTTAAGATGGCCGCCACCAGCAAAAGGGCGGGAGGAAGCGTGTCAGGTAATTGCAGACGCGAGAAGGCGGGAACCGAGAAAGGGCGCAAAATTGAGCTGCGGACTCCTGGGAATTGGATGTGAAAAACTAAAGGGTGAGCCGCGGTCTCTCAGAATCGAGAGGAAACCGCGGCCACAAATGTAATAAAATCGCGGAGGCAAACACCGACGATTTTTAAAGGGGAACAATGGAGCTAAAGTTTAAAAACTGTTCAGAGACATAAATAAACAAACATGTTAGGTATAATTATATGTAGTAAGGGTATTGTGTACTGATAATAAATTGTGTGAGAAACTAGTGAGAAATAATGTTTGATAAACAAAACATTACCACAGGAAATGTTTTTTATTTTTAAATGATAATAGAGATATGGGTGCTATAAAATTTAACAAATTAATGAGAAAATTAGTTCAAATAGTGCATTAAAGGCAAAAACCATAAGGCAATATAATTGGAGCAGACTCACCTGGGAGGCAAGCAGCAAAGAAAGAGGACTTGGGAGGAGTTTGATGACATCATATAATACTGTTATGCACTCTGATTGGTTGAATTGTTTTTACACTATTGTTAACTATTTCTTTGCTGCTGGGAGGTTCAGTAAAGAAAGATAAGCAAATATGAAGCCTCCTGTCTTGCCATAAAATTGGAAAACATGCATTTTGTAGATTTGTTGGTTTGTTATTTTTAATAAAGAGGCTGTTCCAATTGTTGTCTATAATTAATTAATATAAATTAATTCTAAAAGTTGGGGTTGATAATTTTCCATTAGGTAGGGGGACCTCACAGAAGTTCTCAGGATAAACATCCTATTTATATTATACTCATTGTGGTTTAACAAAGGAAAGCTAATCAGTCATGCTGTTGATGTGGACATTATATTTAATACAATTTAGCAGGTTGACTTCAACAGCCCTTCATCAAGCTTACTAATAAATCATTTTTACTACTAATCCATTATTTTAAAATAAGACATTAATGTCAAGTTTTCTTTTGTGGATTTCCCTCACTCACCAAGCACATCACGATGCACGAGGGAATCCTTCATTGACACTTGCTTTTTCTTCTTTTTTTCGTTAGCTTAAATGATTGTTTAATTTTCTTTTGAAGTTGGACTAGTGTAGTGACGTTAGTCTAAGGGGACAGAGCATAGCGATCTACTAAGGCTAGAACACCCATGAAGGTGTTGGGGGGAGTCGATAGGAGCTCAGAATAGTGGTGATTACTAGGCATTTTGTCTTTCATGTTATTACTTATACCACTGTATATACTCTATCCTATCACTCCTAGGCATCCAATAAGCAACTCTTAAGCTATTGAATAACGGACAGTTTGTGCCCTCTCCCATACTATGCTACACTGTCTCCACTGATCCACCTGTCCAACTTCTATAAGATTTAAAGGTATTACATTTACTCTCTCATTCCCCAGTGGATTACCCAATAGAAATACATTGTTACATTTTAGCATTTAATATGCCTTAAATTGTTATTTGGGTATTGAGATATATTCACTGAGGATGTCTAGGGTTTAAAGCATTTTCTGGACACTGACACATTGTATCCTCTCTACAGTTTGTCTAATAAAGTTACAGTGTATCACTGTTTATGTTAGGATACATGTTTATCGAGTGTCTCTAATATATGCTTTCCCTGTAGATACCTGTTTTATCTTTGGATATACCTATAGGTATATGTTTTGCATCAATTAGTGTTCTTTTTTAAACACCAGGTTGATTGGGAGCTTTCCCCTTTTCCCTTTTTTCTAAGGGGGAGCTAACCAATCTACACATCTCTCTGTTATTCTTATATTAATGTCAAGTTACCTTTAACACACAATGGAATATTTAATCGAATTGAGCAACGCAATCTAACAAGGTGGTATCACTAATCCCCAGGTACAGCTGACGTTCTCAGACTTTCACCAGCGCCCAAGGAAAAGCCTCCAAGAGAGGAGGTAGCCGGGCCAGGGGATGAGGTAGACAGGTCAAGGAGAAAGGCACCAAGAAAGGAACTTTGGGGATAATCCATCTGAAAGCGGTTTAACCCCATAAGGTAAGACGGCGGCCAGCACCTCTGGAACCCATAATGATTTCATTGAGATGAAGTTGTTATGAGGCTCGGAGTGATCCTTTAACCGGGGAATGACGTAAGGCTGTGTTGACGCATTTGGAAATAGAATCTTCAAACCAGAGGTTCTGGCCAGTTCTACGTTTGGTGCATTAGTCAAATAAGAGATATCATGTTGTCACTGATGCTGTTTGCTATTTTCCTTTTCTGGATATTTTCCCAGAAAAAGGTTTGAGCTGTGATATTTTGCTGTGCATCATACACACTCAGCCTGCTAATCCTATCAACCTCTCCTAAATATTTGGAAATGCTGCAGGAGGACAGAACACACACTTCCAAAAAGCACTGAAGGCTCAGTACAGTCCGCTAAGGCATTTGTAATAAAAACATCAACCACTTAGTACAAAGTCCTGCAGTGTGTTTTAATTAGCATGTTATTTATAGGGGTCTACTGAGGGCAGTTAATAAAATGTTGCCTGCTGTAACCCTTCATGTACCTGTGTTTATCAATGGAAATGAGAAGGACTATAAAGACAGTGATATGGTAATCAACATTGAACTAAATACAGAATGGGTTGGCCAAGTGTGTCCCATCACTGTTGATGCAGTGAAAACATTGGGTCGTCATTGTAATGGAAGCTTGTTCTACCTTGGCACTGCAGCTGTCTCTGGATCACATTCCCATAAAAGAAGTCACTGCTAACACAACTCTTCAGGAAAGCTTACCATCTTCCTGGGTGACGTTTCTCTAATTTCACTGCCCTCATCACGTTCCTGCCTCCATAGCCCAGCTTACTCTCTCTCCTGCCACCTCTCTGTTCTTCTACACCACTTTCACTAGCTTATTTCCAGACAGGCACATTATCCATCAATCTCTACCCCCTCGGACATGCTGTTATTTCTCTTGTGTCTTTGCCCTTTCTTATAGATTGTAAGCTCACTTGAGCAGTGCCTTCTTCACCTCCTGTCTCTGTTATATTCCGTATGTAAGTTACTTGTTGTCAAATATGTCTGATATATTTGTAAAGCGCTGCGGAATATGTTGGCACCATATAAATGACGATAACAATATTAACAATAACTGCTAGCCTTAGGCAATGAAATTAAAGAACAACTGGAGAACGGTGCTTGGCCAGCCCTGAAAGAATGACTATGCGGTACTGCTGATGTCTGCTTGGTTCTGTGCACCACGTTGTTTATATCTATGTCAGATCAACCTGACATGCGCAGTATACACACACACGCCCCGTAGAAATGGCAAAACAGAAAATTCAGCCAGAAAATCAGCTAAGACCACATTGTACTAATATAGATGTTTGCTGGTCGCTCTGCAATGGCTCAAACTGAAAACAAAATATTCCCAAAGTTGATGTAATCGTGTTTGATTTAGCTCCCATAACAAACTGGCAGTGGGATTAGCCTCAGGTTCCTTCTAGAAAACTGGTAAAGTCTCATTGAGAATTCTGATCACTGAGAAATTCAGCATCTGAAGAAAGGGCTTATTCATAAGCCGTTGGCCAGTGGCTCAATAACCGGTCTTCGAGGCCAACAAATAGTTCACGTGTTATCGATATACTAACTAAAATAGAATTAGGTCCTCCTTAGATGCTGGACATGTGAGTATCTTCAAGACTGGTTTAAAAAGTACCGACCTTGATAACAAAAATTAAAGTTTTTTGTTTTTTTTTTAAAGATGAGAATGCAGGGGGTGGAGTACCCAGTGTGATTGACAGCACTTTGCCAAAACTCTGGCCATCCACTAGCACTCAGTCTGCTTGAAACTACAATACCCATGATCCTTATCTCTCTAGACTACTCCATTAATGACGTAAAGGACGGCACACATCATGGTTTTAGAGAATATTAACTTGTGTTAGGTATTAATAATATTTTTTTTCAGTTAAGTAGTTTGTTTCTAAGTTACAGCAAATTCAAAATCCATTAAACCTTTCAGTACTATAGGAGTATGCCACGCAAAATACTAGCAAACGGTTAATATAACTGTAACAAACACGTAAAACAGATTTACAATCTCCAGCACCGAAAAAATGATCAAATAATAACCCTTTATCTAGTAACGATGTATGTGATATGAAAATCCAGACAATGGAATAGCTCTATGTCTTTTTAATCCAATATAGGATTAGAGGACGGTTTACGGAGAAAGATTGATTATCACTAGCCATCAGAATGTAATAGGAGTTTAGATGACTTGAAGAACTCATTCCATCGCAGAAAAAGGATAATAAACAAGTCTGAATCCCAAACACAATATCCACTTAATCCTCAGTCTGTGTTTATGTGAAATATATGGAGTTTGTTTGAGGTTTCAATCCAGCTTTTCTCCAAGGAGATGGCTGACTGTCCTGAAGTCTCCTCTGCTGTTGATACAGCATCCCAACTGAATGTTCCATCTATTTAACTTTCTACTACCCCCCTTCTTTCACATTTAACACTTGTCCTTCCACCCCACCCCCATTTATTTCCTTATTTTTCTTACTACATTTTTCTTGCTGTAGTGTCCTCCCTGATCACCCCTGGATTTTGAGAATTCAGCTCTTGGTTGATTTCCCTCACAGTCTCTCCTCCCTTTTTAAATCTCTCTCTAAACGCCCTTCCTTCCAGCTCTCTCTAGTCTGTCCTGATCCTTCCAACTGACCAGCTTGTCTCCCACACCCCCAAACTGTTCCCCACCCTCTCTGCCTCCCCTCTCAAAGACATCTATCTTGTGTCATACTCAGTCCTAATTCTGCACTTGTCCAGGATGCAGCCAGTCAACCAGGTGAGGAGGGGATGGACTTTATAAGAGAGGGTCTATGGGGGGGGCAATATGTATAGCCCTCATTCATTGCTCTTGGCTGCAGACAGTTCTGGGACTAAAAGGGTTAATAGAGCAGTCTGAGGCTAACAGCAGTGTGCTTTGTATATGATGGTTTTAGACACTGGAAAATTAAACAGCCTTAAATCTCCCAGGGACTGAAGCCAGCCCAGTAATATTTGAGATCAGAATGCACTTTTGTAAGTTTATTGCTATCCAGGGGGAATGAAAGAGTTAGTCACTTAACCCCTATACAGTTGTTCCTGCTTCTTCAAATCTTCTTCACATTTTTTTTTTTTTTTTTAAATATGCTGTCTTTTTGGTAACATGTCTACTGATAAACTGTCAGACTGGGTATGTTTTGAGTTCTGAGCTTAACGTGATATTTTGTAACTCTTGCTTTAACCCTATACATGTCCTTCTCACCCCCTCTAAAATAGGGTCTTTGAGCCAAACACTCAAAAAATACTACGATTACATAAATGCTGCTTGTGATTAGTTGGTGTAAAAATAATGAGGCTGTATTGGAGTGTGTGTGCACATTTACCTAGTAAAACATCTGGGATTGGAACATTGGGCAGTGCTGATTTATGCTTTTTAACTTGTTGGGCAGACATAATTTGAGTTTTATTTACTTAACTTGGAATTGTGGAGAAGTGTCAAGTGAATTGTAAAACTGTTGTTAACGTTACAAAACTCTACTTCTCGGATATTCTTCAAGGCTTAGCTATTTACCCCCTAAAATTGTCAGTTCCCTTGTCAGTTATTTGAAGTTACTGATTTAGAATAAAACTGAAATTGTCTCCCTCTGAATTTTGAGCCCCCAAATATGAAGTGTATACTGTACTGTATTTCTTATGAGTAGCCATTAAAGTTCTGTATAGTGACAAAGTGACAATGACAATGTGTGCCCCCCAATGTGTCTAACTCCGAAATTAAAGGATTACTCAAACCCTTTTTACCTAAACTATTTATGTATTATAGGATAATAAATAATAATATTAATAAGCTTTAAACCTACCAGCATTGAGGAAAGTCCCCACCCCCACCCCCACCCCTTCCTCCCTGATTTCCACACCCCTTCTGAAGTCACTCCTTCCCTCTCCGTGGTCCAATCAAATTATTTTTATAGAGCAGTCATAGCATGTGCGCACTTTGAGCAGGGGAGGGGAGTAAGGGTGGGAATGCTTCAAGCATCAAAAAACCTCTCAGATTCAACAAAATAGAGGGGGCGTTTATTATACATTATCCCCCCCCCCCCATCAGGGCCGCCACCAGAAATTTTGGGGCCCCTAACTCAGCTCAGGGTCTGGGCCCCCTGGGGCCCGCCTCCAATCCCGCCCACAGGGTCCGCCTCCAAATCCCGCCCACAGAAATACACACAGACACAAAAACACACACTGATACAAAAGGACACAGGCACACACACAAAAATACATACTAACAGACACACATACTGAAACAGAAATACACGCATATAGGCATACGTACTGACACACACATACTGAGACATACACACATATACAGACACACAGGCATACATAGTGACAGACACATACTAACATACATACAGACACACATGCATGAGGACTTACACATACATACATTCATTCATACTGGCATACATACATATATACATACATACATACTGACATACACACAGAGACATACACACAGACATTCTGACATACACACAGACATTATAACATACACACAGACATACTGACATACACACAGACATACTGACATACACACAGACATACTGACATACACACAGACATTCTGACATACACACAGACATTCTCACACACAGACATTCTCACACACACAGACATTCTGACATACACACAGACATTCTAACATACACACAGACATTCTAACATACTGACATACGTACAGACATACTGACATACACACAGACATACTGACATACACACAGACATACACACAGACATACTGACATATACACAGACATACACACAGACATACTGACATACACACAGACATACTGACATACACACAGACATACTGACATACACACTGACATACTGACATACATACAGATATTCTGACATACATACATTCTGACATACACACAGACATACATACACAAATACAGCTAATTTTTCTTACCTTTTTTTGCAGGTGGAAGGCTGTGGCTGATGGGAGTCGGCGTGGCTCCAGCGGCGCCGGCGGTTGTCTTTATTCCCTCCCGCGCGGAGGGGAGGGAGCTGGAAGGAAGTGACGGCCACTTCCGCCCAGCAGTACTTTGCGGTTGGGATTTTTTTTAAAGGGGCCCGGTCGCGCTATTGCACGGCCGCAGCGCTGACCGGGCCCCTGAAGATACAGGGCCCATCGGGTGGCCCTAAGTGAGTGGGCCACCTGATGGGCCCCATCAGCGTGTGCTACACGTGGGGCCCGGGCGGCCGGGCCCCCCAGGGCCGCCGGGCCCGTGACAACCGTTACAGACACAAAAACACACACTGATACAAAAGGACACAGGCACACACACAAAAATACATACTAACAGACACACATACTGAAACAGAAATACACGCATATAGGCATACGTACTGACACACACATACTGAGACATACACACATATACAGACACACAGGCATACATAGTGACAGACACATACTAACATACATACAGACACACATGCATGAGGACTTACACATACATACATTCATTCATACTGGCATGCATACATATATACATACATACATACTGACATACACACAGAGACATACACACAGACATTCTGACATACACACAGACATTCTGACATACACACAGACATTCTGACATACACACAGACATTATAACATACACACAGACATACTGACATACACACAGACATACTGACATACACACAGACATTCTCACACACAGACATTCTCACACACACAGACATTCTGACATACACACAGACATTCTGACATACACACAGACATTCTAACATACACACAGACATACTGACATACACACAGACATTCTCACACACAGACATTCTCACACACACAGACATTCTGACATACACACAGACATTCTGACATACACACAGACATTCTGACATACACACAGACATTCTAACATACACACAGACATTCTAACATACTGACATACGTACAGACATACTGACATACACACAGACATACTGACATACACACAGACATACACACAGACATACTGACATATACACAGACATACACACAGACATACTGACATACTGACATACACACAGACATACTGACATACACACTGACATACTGACATACATACAGATATTCTGACATACATACATTCTGACATACACACAGACATACATACACAAATACAGCTAATTTTTCTTACCTTTTTTTGCAGGTGGAAGGCTGTGGCTGATGGGAGTCGGCGTGGCTCCAGCGGCGCCGGCGGTTGTCTTTATTCCCTCCCGCGCGGAGGGGAGGGAGCTGGAAGGAAGTGACGGCCACTTCCGCCCAGCAGTACTTTGCGGTTGGGATTTTTTTAAAGGGGCCCGGTCGCGCTATTGCACGGCCGCAGCGCTGATCGGGCCTCTGAAGATACAGGGCCCATCGGGTGGCCCTAAGTGAGTGGGCCACCCGATGGGCCCCATCAGCGTGTGCTACACGTGGGGCCCGGGCGGCCGGGCCCCCCAGGGCCGCCGGGCCCGTGACAACCGTTATGGTTGTCACCCCCTGATGGCGGCCCTGCCCCCCATAGCCAGTAACCTGTGTTTATTATACATTATCCCCCATAGCCATTAACCTGTGTTTATTATACATTATCCCTCCCATAGCCAGTAACCTGTGTTTATTATACATTATCCCCCATAGCCAGTAACCTGTGTTTATTATACATTATCCCCCATAGCCAGTAACCTGTGTTTATTAAACATTATCCTCCCATAGCCAGTAACATGTGTTTATTATACATTATCCAGGGGTCAAGTCCTGGGGAAAAAAGTGTGGGAACTCACCCAAGATTCCCGCCCCTCCCCCTTAAAATTTTTTTTTTTTACACTCCTATGCATATAGTGCAGTGTGTGTATAATTAATGTAGTGTGTTTGTAGTGAATGCAGAGTATGAATAATAAATGCAGTGTGTTTGTAGTGAGTGCTGTGTGTAATAAATGCAGTGTGTTTGTAGTGAGTGCAGAGTGTGTATAATGAATGTAGTGTTTGTGTTGTGAGTGCAGTGTGTGTATAATGAATGCAGTGTGTTTGTAGTGAGTGCAGTGTGTATAATGAATGCAGTGTGTTTGTAGTGAGTGCAGATTGTGTATAATGAATGCAGTGTGTTTGTAGTGCGTGCAGATTGTGTATAATAAATGTAGTGTGTTTGTAGTGAGTGCAGAGTGTGTATAATGAATGTAGTGTATTTGTAGTGAGTGCAGTGTGTTTGTAGTGAGTGCATAATGTGTATAATGAATGTAGTGTGTGTAGTAAGTGCAGTGTGTATAATGAATGTAGTGTGTTTGCAGTGAGTGCAAAGTGTGTATAGTGAATGTAGTGTGTTTGTAGTGAGTGCAGAGTGTGTATAATGAATGTAGTGCGTTTGTAGTGAGTGCAGAGTGTGTATAATGAATGCAGTGTGTTTGTAGTGAGTGCATAGTGTGTATAATTAATGTAGTGTGTTTGTAGTGAGTGTATAATGTGTATAATGAATGTAGTGTGTGTAGTAAGTGCAGTGTGTTTGCAGTGAGTGCAAAGTGTGTATAGTGAATGTAGTGTGTGTGTGTGTGTAGTGAGTGCAGTGTGTATAGTGAATGTAGTGTTTGTAGTGAGTGAAGAGTGTGTATAAGGAATGCAGAGTGTGTATAGTGAATCTAGTGTGTTTGTAATGAGTGCAGAGTGTGTATAATGAATGTAGTGTGTTTGTAATTAGTGCAGATTGTGTATAATGAATGCAGTGTGTGTGTGCTGGATGATGTGTGTGTGTGTGCTGGATGATGTATGTGTGTGTGTGCTGGATGATGTGTGTGTGTGTGTGTGCTGGATGATGTGTGTGTGTATGTGTGCTGGATGATGTGTGTGTGTGTGTGTGTGTGCTGGATGATGTGTGTGTGCTGGATGATGTGTGTGTGTGTGTGTGCAGGATGATGTGTGTGTGTGTGTGTGTGCAGGATGATAGGGAGGGGAGCATTTTTTAAAAAAAACTTTATGTGTGTATTTTTTTAGTTTATTCCCCCCTCCCTGCTTCTTACCTTGTCAGGGAGGGGGGAGATCGCCTGGTGGTCCGGTGGGGGAGCCAGCCGCTGCACACAGGTCCCATCACACGCTGTGTTTACTCTCCAGCGCTAACTCTCGCGAGACTCGCCTGTGCGGAGCGTTGCCATGGTAACCCGTGGCAACGCTCTCACAGCCGCGGGTCTCGCGAGAGTTAGAGCTGGAGAGGAAACACAGCGTGTGATGGGACCTGTGTGCAGATAGCAGGGCAGGTCCTGCAGGACTGGGAACGGGAACGGCTTTCCTGCTTTGGAAAAAGTGCAGGAACGCCGTTCCCATGCGTTCCTGCAGGACTCGAGCCCTGACATTATCCCCCCATAGCCAGTAACCTGTGTTTATTATACATTATCCCCCCATTGCCAGTAACCTGTGTTTATTATACATTATCGCCCCATAGCCAGTAACCTGTGTTTATTATACATTATCCTCCCCATAGACTGTAACCTGTGTTTATTATACATTATCCCCCCATAGCCAGTAACCTGTGTTTATTATACATTATCCCCCATAGCCAGTAACCTGTGTTTATTAAACATTATCCTCCCATAGCCAGTAACATGTGTTTATTATACATTATCCCCCCATAGCCAGTAACCTGTGTTTATTATACATTATCCCCCCATAGCCAGTAACCTGTGTTTATTATACATTATCCCCCCATTGCAGTAACCTGTGTTTATTATACATTATCTCCCCATAGCCAGTAACCTGTGTTTATTATACATTATCCTCCCCATAGCCAGTAACCTGTGTTTATTATACATTATCCCCCCATTGCCAGTAACCTGTGTTTATTATACATTATCCTCCCATGACGTGGGCCAATCACTGGTGTAACAGTAGTGTACATTAAAAAAAAAAAACTAGAAATTTGACTGTGAAATAATAGCAGTCAGTTTCCTTCACACGTGTGCGTTTCAGGGCCTGCCAGGGCACAGTGTCACACCAGTGCAACTCATATCTGGTGTAACAGTAGTGTACATTTAAAAAAAAAAAATACAGGGGGCTTGTTGTCACCTTTCGGGGACCCTTGGTGTTGTACGTGGCTGGGTGGAGGAAGAGACCATCAATGACATCAGTGAGGACAAGGAACAGGACATGGCTAGCCTGGTATCCAACCTTGTGCAAATGGGGAGTTTGCGGTTGTGCAAATGGACTGTTTGCGGTTGTTTGCGGTGCGTTAAACCGGGAGTTTGGTCTGTCACTGTGAAGCGGGCATAACCCTTACACTACCTGATCGATACAACATCATACCTGATGTTTTAAAGCACGTTATTCCAAACAATTTAGGAATGTTAGGTGATTTATGCCCTTTATGGATTAAAACCAGACTCTGCATCAACTATGTCATTTTCCATGGGAGTTTTGCCATGGATCCCCCTCCGGCATGCCACAGTCCAGGTGTTAGTACCCTTGAAACAACTTTTCCATCACTATTGTGGCCAGAAAGAGTCCCTGTGGGTTTTAAAATTTGCCTGCCTATTGAAGTCTATGGCGGTTCGTCCGGTTCGCCCATTCGCGAACATTTGCGGAAGTTCGCGTTCGCTTTTCGCGAACGGAAAATTTTATGTTCGCGACATCACTATTAAACATCCATGACTTGGATATTTTATAAAACTAAATTATTAACATATTGTTCTCAATCCTGACAACACCATGTCATTCAGCTTAATGAAGTGGTCTGGGTGCCAGGTCCAGCTAGGATTAACCCTGCCTGCTGTAAACATAGCAGTTTCAGAGAAACTGCTTTGTTTACAAATGGGTTAATCCAGCCTCTAGTGGCTCTAGCCTCTAGTGGCTGTCTCATTGACAACTGCTAGAGGCCCTTCCGCGCTTCTCACTGTGATTTTCAGAAGCTTTGAGAATGCTTTCCTATGGACTGGCTGAATGCGCGCACGGGTCGTGCTGCGCATGCACACAGGGCCGTTGCTAGGATTTTTAGTTACACAGGCGAAGATGCATTTTGGCGCCCCCAACCCTCATTAAAAAAAAAAAAAATGCATCTTCACCTGTGTGTCTTTCCTCCCAAGCCACAGGCACACAGGCATAATTTTTCAGTCACACAGTCAAAGTCATACAGGTACACTGTCATACAAAGACAGAAATAATCATACAGAGACATACAGACACATCCAAGCAGAGATATACATGCATACAGAGACATGCAGGCATATAAAGACATACATGCATACAGAGGCATACCGTCATACAGACACATACATACAGACAGGCATACAGAAACATACATACAAAGACATTCAGGCACATACATACAGACATACAGGCATAAAGAAACATACATACAGAGACATACAGGCATGCAGACACATACATACAGAGGCATACCGTCATACAGACACATACAGAGGCATACCGTCATACAGACACATACATACATACAAAGACATACAGGCATACAGAGACACACACATACGTACATACAGAGACATAAAGGCATACAGTTACATACATGCATACAGAGACATATATACAGACATTCAGAGACAAACATACATCCAGTTACATACATGCATACAGAGACATACAGAAACATACGTACAAGACATACAGACACATACATACATACAGAGGCATACCGTCATACAGATACATACATACAGACAGGCTTACAGAAAAATACATACTCACACACACAAACTCACAGACACATACTCGAACACACACACACACACTGACAGACACACACACTCACACTCACATGCACACACACAGACACACAGTAATTAATTATCTAAATTAAATGTAAATTTCCCACCCAGCCTCCCTACCTGGAGTGCTGGCGTGGGTCTCTCATTGGTGGTCCAGTGGGGCTGCTGGGAGGCGTGCGGCTGCAGTTGATTAGGAGGAGGCGGCGAGGGAGCTCTCTGATCTCTCTGACCGGCTCCCTCGCAGGCTGTTTTCTGATGCCGCGGGAGCCGGAATATGACGTCATATTCCGGCTCCCGCGGCATCAGCAAAAGGCGCGCGAGGGAGCCGGTCAGAGAGATCAGAGAGCTCCCTCGCTGCCTCCTCCTAATCAACTGCAGCCGCACGCCTCCCAGCAGCTCCGGGGATCCAGGAGGTGACCAGGCAGGAGGGAGCACTTCCCTCCTGCCGGTCACTGAAATTTTGCGCCCCCAGAGCCGGTGCGCCCTAAGGCGGCCGCCTGTGCCGCCTTATGGACGCGCCGGCCCTGCATGCACATTCAGCCGATGACGAGGAGAGGAGGAGGAGAGTCCCCCGCCCGGCGCTGGAAAAAGAGGTAAATTTAACCCCTTCCACCCCCTAGAGCCCGGCGGGAGGGGGGGCCCTGAGGGTGGGGGCACCCTCAGGGCACTATAGTGCCAGGAAAACAAGTATGTTTTCCTGGCACTATAGTGGTCGTTTAACCAAAAACAAGCTTTCTATATTTGAAAGACATGCATTTCTCTTGAAAAGCCCCTTATCTACCGTATGTCCTGCAAACAACCGATATTGCATCTGTGTATTCTACTTCACCTATTATTCCCATACACCTCAAAAACATTGACCTGAACATCTTCCAGTCCTTGATTGGAGCTCTTGGACATCAACATTTGACTAGTATACAAACATTATCTTTGTCTTTTTTGACCTGGTTGTGAAGGAACCAAAATATCTTTGGAAAAAACGCCAAACGACAGAAGCCAAATTTATATTCACTAAACACATATATGTATCTATTTTCTGTGTATTCATAATTTGTTTGACATTCATTCCAAGAGCCTGAGGATGGACTACAACTCAGAGAATTATGGTTGCACTGGCAACTTCCCATGTAGAGCCATAAATGAACCAATAAATCACAGGTACATCCATTGGTGGTGCTGCATTATATATTTGTAGCTTGAGTATCAGAATAGCCAATGGATTAGTGGATATTATTATTATATTATCATTAACCTTTCCATAGAGATGTTTAGCTTCTTGGTTCAATGTATAATTTTACTCTTGGTCTGTATCCATTGATAGGTCTGGATGAGTCGGACAGCTCTAGTAGTGCTACTGGGACTGCTGATTGCCATCTCGGATTGCTCCAAACTCATCAAGCGTCCGCCAGCAAAAATCAAGAGCTGTGCAGATCGACCTGAGGAGCTCCTAGAGCAGCTGTATGGCCGTCTGGCTGCCGGCATGCTCAGTGCCTACCATCACACACTGCAGCTACAACCACTGGACAAAGAAAATATAAGCTGCCCTGCAGGGAGGGCCGCAGTGGATGGGAAGCACCATCTGCCAGTCAATATAAATAGCATCTCCCCCTGGGCCTATAGGTGAATGCACTAACTTATCCTCCTGCATTAACTGTTCTACTCAACACAGTAGGACCTTCTCTCACAAACTTGGTTACGGTTCTTGTTTCGATGGCCACATATTGTCCAGGATGGAATTTACCATCGAGATAAATGGATGTATAATTAGTGAAAAACATTTTTATTTGATTTAATATATCCTCAATTTCAGCCCAGACTAACCATAATTCCATAGTGTTGTCAAAAAAGGGAATTGAGGGGCACAACCAGAAAATGCATTTCTCAGTAGTGGTGCTGCTGTAAAGAAACAGCACACACAAAAACAAAACAGTTTTACATTTTACAAGGCTGCTTAAAATCACCAATATTAGCAAACAAATATAGGAACTCAGTTACACCATATGGCCATATCGTACACCCCCTTTATTCTGACCCCCGAAGTCCCTCTTCTTCATCTACCCAAACACATATTCCATTGACTGAGCCATATTTTAATTTCGTTTGCCCCTTTTCTCACTTTGATGTAAACACCTGCTAATTCCCTACTTCTCCCCGATTGCATATACACAACTTCCTTCCCAAGTCTAGCTTGCATCATCAATGTGTCATAAAACTAAATCTTGCAAAGTGTGCAAGCGTTGACACATAAAATCTGTGGGGACGGTGGACAATCTTTTGTAATAATCACAGCCCCACATATCTTAAGAACTACACCAGATTTTCAGAAGGGGTTTTGTCCACCAACCCCAACTCAGTTCCTACACCCATGCGTGCAAGGACTCATGGGAAGTGCTCAAAATGGCAAAGTTTTGGTCTGCTTCAAGTTAGAGGATGTTTTATTCTATTTTACTAATATGTCATATTTCATCCAAATTAGACACCCACAAATATATAAAAAGGATGTGTGTGGTTGTTACAGAAGCATGTTTTATGAAGAAATATTGCCATCAGAGATGAGTGGTTAAAGAATCTGTTCAGAACCTTGAAATTGGACACACATTTCCACACCAGAAGCATGCAGTAGCCCAGTGTGGTGTGAGTGGTTGGCGGGTGTGTATATGGGTGGTGTGTGTGGTGTGAGTGTTGCACAGGGGTATACATGGGTCATGCATGAGTGTTGTTCAGGATGTATATGCATCCCTTATTGTTTCCCTCTCTATTTGCCCTACACCTTTTCTCTTTGATCCCCTATCCCTTCTTATGAGTGCACCCCCCCTATCTCTCCTCCATGTAACTCCCTTTACTCCCATTAAGGCATGGCTGGGATGACGAGGATGTGGAGCTGCTACTATATCAAGCTGCTCTCACCACTCAGTGCCATCTGGGAGCAGAAGCTCTAGGCCTCGCTGGCATCCACACACAGCTTCTAGCTCTCCCCATTCGTCTTAGTACACCACCAGATCAAACATGTTCTTGTGTGCCAAGATCGTTGAGAGTCACACTCTTGTGTTGGAGGTGGGGACACAGACACCTTGTATCTGCAAATGCTGTTTCTTGGCTGATTGTTTTTTTTTTTCCTCCCCATTTGTTTTGTACTTGTAGGATCACATATAATCAATCAAGATACCCCAAATACATACCAGAAGCATACTGCTTGTGTAAGGGCTGCCTGATAGGACCATATGGAGAGGAGAACACAAGCTTCCGCAGCACGCCAGTATACATGCCCACAGTCATTCTACGCCGCACATCCATGTGTGCCGGTGGACGCTCAGTATACGTAGAGGACTACATCACCATCCCAGTGGGTTGCACCTGTGTGCCGGAACAGGAGAAGAATCCAGAGCATGACAGTATCAATTCCAGTTTAGAAAAAGAAAAATTTAAGCTACCTATAAATAAAGGTGAAAAGCCATTGCCCAACTAAACAGAGGCTTTCGCTGAAAACCAACACAGGGAATTTCAGAAGTTGCTGGATGGATCCATGATGGCTCCTAGGCGAAGATGGCAATTATGGCTACAATAAGGGGCTAAAAGTGTGTTCAGGTGATGAGAATCTTTCTAGAACAGTATACCTAAAACACGTCAGTGAGAGGGACGATGTATGCCCTTATGTCCATGTAGCAGAGCACTCACACTTTATGTTATTCTATGTACTATGCAGAGATGTTTATATGTTTAACTTATACGACGATAAAACAAAAAGGCTATTAGACCAAGTGGTCACCATTATTAATGGGAACTATTATCTACTCTATGTGTCTAAAGAACTCACTCTTCTATATATCAAATACATACCCCTACCAAGACAGGTGGCATTAAGGGTTTAAAGTAAGTTGGGATACATATTGTACGGCTCTACCCACTTGCAGACGGACTTCTCCACAAGACAATGACCCCTATTTTAAAGATGACACCAACCTTTTCTGGCAGGAACACCTTCTTCCTGCCCTCTCAGTGGAAGATATCCATATAGATGTCAATAGCTAATTAGATGAGTGGTAAAAGTTTTTTTGGTTGAGAAATATCTAACAAGGTATGGTACTAGTAGCATCTGGCAACACTAACCATTTTGGCCAAGCCAAGTCATGAGTAACCAACTTCAATGGCCGTTATTAACTAACAACCACGGCTCAATGAATTTGTCAATAGAATATGAGGGTTTATCTGTTGCATAGAACAAACATACCTCATAGAAATGTTGGGAGATAAAGTAACAGTTATGGGTGTAGCAATAATAAGGTGGGAAAATTATTACACCACAATCATCAGACCTGCTTTTCCACAAAGCAATTTATTATTAAAGTACAGCTTAAGATTCTAGGTAGAAACCCTCAATCCATTATATAGATAATACCCATAAATGGGAGACATTGCATAGTACGTTTACAAATAAAACATTTGTGGCTAGTATTTAGCAATATCTTTCGATAAATAATATAATGTCACAGACCAAACACTGCCTTCAATGCTGTTTGAAAGCAGCAGCTTATTAAAACATTGTCAACACAGCTGATATATGTTAATGGCAATTTATTAGTTTAAAGAACAGAAATCTAACTGTTAAAGGGACACTATAGGCATCCAGACCACTCCAGCTCATTGAAGTGGTCTGGGTGTAATGTCCCATGTCCCTTAACCCAACAGTGGTTATTATTGCAGTTTCTGACAAACTGCAATAATTACCTCTGAGGGTTAACTCCTCCTCTAGTGGCTGCTAACCAGACAGTGACTAGAGGGATTTCCTGAATTGAAGTGGACCTTTGGTCCGTTATCTGACGCTGGACGTCCTCACGCTCTGCATGTGGACCTCCACCGTCAGGTTTTTCCCCATAGGAAAGCATTGATTTATACTTTCCTAGAGGAAAATCCTAATGCGAGCGCGGCCATTGCCGCACATGCGCATTAGGTCTCCCCCGCCGACGTCAGCCAGCATGAGTGTGGGCGGAGCCTGATCCAACGCCAGATTCAGGTAAGTGACTGATGAGATTCAGGCGTTGTCTATGGGGGTCTCGTGGTATTCTCCATAGACCTCGAGCATGTACAAAAGTACAGCACTGAACTGGGCTCCTGAGAGCTAAAGGAGAGCGAGAGGACTCAAACAGGACTGGCATCGTGAAGATTTGGTGGCCACAAGGGACAGCCAGAAGTGAGTAAAACTCTCCTTCTCAGCAGTCCTTGGCTACCAGACTCTCAAGGGATCTGTCTGTTTTGGTGGGTTTTGCGAAATATGCAAACGTCCCTGAAATTGCCAGATCCACATTAAGTTTTTAAATGATGTACTACATATTTACACAGTTATTTGTGCATTGGGTGGATCACTTTCCTTGCAAATATATATTTAAAAAAATGAACTTCCATTATATTTTCCGGACTTCCTCTGGCTCTGAGGTACAATCCTAGCACCCTAGCCACTACAGCTAAATTTCAGTCACAGAGCATGGACTGACTGGGTATCTGCTCCAACCCCTTTTTTTCTATAAAAACTAGTTTGTTTCAAAAATATCTTAAAAACATGAAAAAAATATCTTTTTAAAAAAAAAAAAATTTTAAAGCCAAACAACCCAAACACAAAAATGGAGTAATGATGCTTGTTGTGTGCCTTAAATTCTCCTAATATGGAAATTGTTCTTAATCAAAATAAAACATTTATAGATATCCATTTGTGTCCGTTTTTCTTAAAAAACTGAATAAATATAAAATTACAATATTGCAATTTGTGTTTCTTTCATATACAAGTTTAATTTGCTACCATGGTGTGCTCCAACGTTTGTTGTTAATGTCAGGCAATCAATCAATATTCTAGATAAATTGCTGAAACACAGTGAGCAATTCTGAAAATTGACCATGCATTTAAAAAGCATAATATTACCAGAGAACGAGAGGAAATTCTAAGTTAAACATACTGTGCAGTTTGGAAAGTGTGTATGGAGGCTGTGGTGTCACATGCAGGGAGGTGTGGCTAGGGCTGCATAGACAAAGTGATTTAACTCCTAAATGGCAGATAACTGAACAGGGAGACTGCAGTTGCATGATCTGTACACCAAAACCACTTCATTAAGCTGAAAGTTGTTTTAATGCTTAGAGTCTCTCTTGTTTTGTTTTAAAGAAACCTGCACTCATTAGTAATGTGGTGATATTATATTAGGATAAAAGGAGTTATCAGATGCGTTTTTTCATGGAGAGTCAAGTCTCATTGACAGTGAGTGAGTGTGCATTTATATTTATTGTCAAGTACAGTTATTTAAAATGTATCACAGTTTCTCTGCAATATGTGAGACCCAATAGCCCAGGGGGCCTTTTAATGTTCAATGAAGAAGATACATCTGCCATCACTAATGCACTTATTTTGCTGTCTCAATCTCAGTAAACTCAATGCACTTCCCCTACAACACGCTTTTTTAAAAATGTCTTGTTACAAAGCATTTTACATTTTTGTTAATGTGCAATGCTGTTTGGCGTACTAAAATGGTAATTCAACACAAACAACAAAAAGGACAGATGTGGTCAGATTCAAGAAATCAAATGAAACTAACCGCATCTCTGGAAATAACTATAGCGGCAGTGTCTAGGATTATAATGCTGGCTGTCGGTAACAGGTGTAGCTGTGAACCGCTAAGGGTGTCACTATAGACCCATGAGCAGAAAAAATGCTATTAAATACCAAAATGAAGTATATACAAAAAGTTACTGCTAAATGCAAAAAATAAATAAAGTATATACAGTGGTACTAGGATTCTAGGGGTTATGCCCCTTCTTGAGACATCTGGAGTCTCTAATTGGTACACCAGTCTCTGAGTAGACACTCGGCATTACTTCCTCGGGTTATCCGGGGTTGTCGGCACAGGTGTACACCCAGAGACACTGAACTTTTTGTTCTCTGTTTTCCTGTTTACAATTGGGTTTTAATACCAAGTACCAACCTTGTGTATCATGGCTAGCTTTTTATTTGATAAATCTAAGAGAGACGTTTGGTGCAGGGACACAGATCAGGTTTTTTCTGAACAGGACCTAACTAACCTCTCAGTAAATGACAACATTATCTCATCCTTTAACCGTTTGACTAATCTCTTCCAACAACAAATCAAAACAGGATGGGAAATCGCGTCACTTGACAACTATTTAAAGAAAGACCTCATTCCAAGGGGCCTAAGGGTACAAAACATACCAGCATCACACATAGAGGAGGAGGAATTTACTAAAGAGTGGGAGGAAGCCGCAGGTATATGCTCCAAAAGATTTATGGAGATACTCTGCAAATTCGAGACAAAAAGATTAGAAAGAGTTAATAAAGAGGTGGATGAACAGATTGACAGGATTGCAGCTTTTAAAGATGAACCTAATTTTTTTTTTTTTTTAATTCTTTATTTTATTGAGGCGTATAGTAGCAAGGGTACAGAATGAAGAGAGGGAGATGATATGAATACGTACAAGTAGGGATTAATACAACTCAGTATGTATCACCTCAGATAGTTGTCTGCCTCTTTTTATATTAAGTAAATGGTTAGTAAATGTTAATTATAACATGCTGTTTAGTCATGACTAGAGTGAATGAGCATATAACTCTTAGCTAGCCTAGGAGAAGATCTAGACAAATGAGATGCAAGTATAAACATTAGAACAAGAGAAACTAAAACAAGCTGATTAATCCTAGTGCTGCCTATAGTTATTATCATGTGTTGCTAGCTCGCTTAAATCAGGTTAGGTATCATGCTGGGTGGGCCATTGAACTGACACATATGAAATTACAGCAGAGCTAGAAAGTTGCTGGGTGCAGCTATTATTGTGAAACATGCAAGCATGGGTCCCCGTTTTACATTACTGTATAATTGCTATCATAGTTGCATAGGGGTCACTGAATATATGAGTTAAAATCATATAGTGTATGCTGGGCTAGGCATCAATATAAGGTGGCTGCCCCTAGCTATGTATGGCAGCTAACGATTATATAGGAAGCAAATGTTATAGCCTAGCCTCAGCAAACTTAAAAAGTGGTTATGGAGGGGTCACTGCCAGGCAAATTTAAAGTAGCCGCGAGGGCTATGTGGGACCATTTAGCCACGACATCATGCTGTTAAGTCTCAGGGTGTGTGTGGCAGAACAGCCCAGAAAGATAAGCGAACAGTCAGCCTATGCCTAGAGCCGGGAAGCAGAGGGAAGGCAAGCGTAGGGCTTGGGGGCTCACAGTTGCCACTAGAAAGTCTTGTAGGGAGTTCATGTAGCCCAGCAAGTTCAGGTGGAGGTCGGCATATCCCCGCCAGGGCACAGTGCTCTTCCGGCCCCAGGTCTGTGTGAGAGCTTGCATCTGGGTTCTGGTTCTCTTGAAGACCTTATCCTTCCGCCGCCTGGGGTATGCAGAGGATCCGTGGGGTGCGGGCAGCCGACGGCGAGTGATCCTCCGCACCTGTGGGTGAAGCTGTGAGGCTGAGCCTCGTGTGGCTCTCGGCCTATGAAGGTGAGTGGCAATGTTGTGAGGTATGTTAGCAGCGGGGACCCCTCGTGGGAGCTTGGAATTCCCCCCCAGCTCACCCTGCTCTTGCATGTGGTCAGGGTTTGAGGGTGTCCCATTCCCCCTCCGTTTACTTCCATCTAGATCTCTTACTTGCTGCTGGGTTGGGGATGGTGCTGTGCGAGCCTCAATTGCTGCCCAGAAACGGTTAAAGATTTCATCCAGTTGCTTTACTGTTTGCTCCTCATAACTCTGCTGTATACACCAGGGCTGCTTGTGCTCATGAGGTAAGGGCACTGTCGCCATCTTTGGAGATCCTGCAGTCGTGTGAGGTGATGAAGTTCCTGAGGGTGTCGCGTGGCTCACCAAGATTTCCCCGGTGCGGCCTCTTGGTTCTGACGTTGTGGTGCTTGTTCCAGCGCCCTGTGCGGACCGGGATATCCCCCACCGGTCCAAAGGGGGGGGGGGTAGGAGGTAGGAGGTGTCTGTGAGCCTGTTCTCTAGCGAGGAGAGCGGCCGCCTCTCCACGCTTCGATCCCTGGTAGGCCTCAGCAGGTTTTTTAGGGTTCCCGGCTAGTGTCAGGCATGCTTCGGGTGTCAAAGGGTTCCTCCGGGTATCCCCTCCTCGCTTATTCTCCTCCAGAAAGTGGACGTGCCGGATTTCTGGGGGTTTTCCCCCAAAAACAGCAGTTTTGGTCAGGAGCTTGGGTCCTGCACGTCTGCTCAGCCTGGAAGCTAGGCTCCGCCCCCATGAACCTAATTTTGAATCTTTAGAAACAAAACTCAAGAATAACTTGGATAAATTCCAACAGAACATAAAAATTCGTAAGCATTCCAAGTTCATTAGGGATAATAATGATTTCAAGAGTGGGAATGTATACAAGAGAAGCAGAAATTTTAGGAGGAGTTTCTCTGAACCAATTTCAACATCAGAGTATGAGACGAGTGGTTCAGACTCTGAAAATTCCTCTAAAGGGGGAATGTCGGTTCCGGTTGAACGTAATACCAGAAGTATATTGAAAAAAGGTGGGGTCTCTTTTTTAGGGCAACCCAATATGGAGGAAAGCCTAGCCCCTCGGACAAGGAACAGAGGCGGACCCCCTCAACAGTTCAGAAGGAGAAGGTATTAACACAAACCCCAGATAACCAAATAATCAACTTATCCTCTTACACTCCCACCAAAAATGAAATACAAATCTTGAGGCGGGGTATGTCCTTTGTTCCAGTGTCTAACTTTGATAAGTTCAACTGGACAAAGGACATACACCTCTTTGCAAGGAAACTGGCCCTTCACAAAATCCACCGCATTAAAGATGAAAAAAGGGCAAAAGACTTAGGGCTACAAGTTTCTGATATAGATGCACTGGATACTCTAGTGGATCTCCTTGTATGCAATGATGAGTCTATACAAAAACAACCCCCTTTCACACATCTGAAAAAGAAGAGCCGGTTCACTCCACATATGGCTGATTTTAAATATATAGACTTATTCGTGGAGCTAACATGCAAAGAAATCGATAAGATCAATCCGAAAGAACTCCCTAGTCAACCTAATAGCAATATTTCCCCACAAGAAAACATTGCATTGGGTAAACTAAGGGAAATGGATGAGGTGATCTTTAAACCTTCCGATAAGGGAGGCAACACTGTCATCCTAAATAAATCTGATTACATATCCATGGTATATAGATTAATCGATGACAGCGAGACATATGAGGTATTGACATGTGACCCTACACAGAAGTATCTAACCGAATTAAAAACAATCTTGGATTCGGCACTGTCACTATCACTCATATCTAAGGACGAATACAACTTTATGTTTGTTAAAAGGCCGGTTACTGCCACTTTTTACGCACTCCCGAAGGTACATAAGCAACAACCAATATTAAAGGGACGACCCAGTGTCTCTGGCAGAGGTAATCTGACCCAGAATATAAGTTTATATGTGGATCAGATATTAAGAAAAGTAGTGTTTGAACTCCCCTCACATCTAAGGGACACCAAGCATACTTTAAATACCATCGAAGGAATTAAGATCAATGGCCACGCTATTTTGTGTAGTCTCGACGTGGAGAGCCTTTACAGCTCAATACCACACGAGGTGGGTCTAAGACATCTTAGAGCAATACTTGATAGCAAACCTCCTGTCTCACTTAGACATAATGAACTGGTCCAAGACTTGATGTCCTTCATTCTGACACATAACTATTTTATCTTCCAGGGTAAACACTACCACCAGGTGAGAGGCACTGCTATGGGGACGGCTTGTGCCCCCTCATATGCTAACCTCCACCTGGGGTGGTGGGAGAGTACAATGGTATTTAATGAACACATGACAAAATACACTAAGTGTATAAAAATATGGAAACGCTACATCGACGATGTGTTGATCATATGGACAGACACCCCTGACCTCTTTCTAGAATTTGTAAACATTCTGAACTCTAACTCCATCAATGTGAGACTGACAAGTGAGTTAGGTGGTAACCAAATCAATTTTCTTGATTTAACTATCTGTCTGTCAGACAAGGGGGTACTCACATCTACCCTCTTCCGGAAACCCACGTCAACCAACAGCTTATTGGAGTGGACAAGTCACCATCCACCCTCCCTTAAAAAAGGTATCCCAATAGGGCAGTATTTGCGTTTAAGACGCAACTGCACCACTATAGAAGATTTTAAATTGAAGGCAAAAACCTTACAGCTTCAATTTAAACAAAAAGGATACCCAAACAGATGCCTTAAATCCGCATATAAACGTGCACTGTTGGTAGACCGTAAAGACCTCCTAACTGATAAAAACGTCCAGTCTAATCAAGAAACCATAAGATGCATAGGGAATTATGATGCAGGCTGGCATCAAATTATGAGTATCCTGGATAGATACTGGCCCCTATTGCACCAAGACCCACACCTACAGAAGGTGATCACAACTAAGGCGTCTGTAACAGCACGCAGAGGACGAAACATTAGGGACATCCTAGTCCCAAGTCACCTGAAATCGAACACCCAGAAAATTTCTTGGTTAAAGTCTCCAGTCCTAGGCACATATCAATGTGGAAAGTGTAAGGCGTGCAAATTCATACGCCGTCCTTCGAAAACCTTTCCAGACTCCCTAGGGACACAAGAATTTAAAGTTCGCCACTTTTTCAATTGCCAATCTAAAGGTCTTGTATACCTACTCTCATGCTCATGCAACAAATTATACGTGGGAAAAACTTCCCGTATGTTTAAACTGAGGATAAGGGAGCACGTGACCTCTATTAACCCAAAAAGATTAATTGACACCCCAGTTTCAAAACATTTGAAACTCCATCATGGGGGGTCTTCTGAGGGGATAAGATTTTGCGGAATTGAAAGTGTCACCCTGGGTCCAAGAAGGGGAGATTTAGACAAAAAACTACTCCAAAGGGAGAGTTTTTGGATTTATAAACTTAAAACATTGTCACCATCTGGACTCAACGAGGGTTTTTCATACACACCCTTCATCGAAGATTGAGTGCAACAGACTGGATACTATGTCCCCACACCCCCATTGATCTCTGACATATTTGCAATTTATATCTAATTAAGCTTATTTTTGCCTGATACACTTGTACATTTTGTAATATAGCGTGTAGTGTTTAGTGTAGATTTGTATATATTTCTTTACTTATTTATTTTTTATTTTTTACTCTGTCATGTTTTTCATCTTTATTATTAATTTTTTGTCATGAATACCTTACATAGGACCATAGGGATGCAGAATTGACTGTACCAGGTCCGGATATATCGGAACATTCATTTTCTGCATTTCTGCAGTGTTTTACATCCAGGGTTTGTGAGTTTTTAGAGCTGTCACAGTATATATGGGGTTAAATGGGGGTTTGGCCGGCCCATCTCATCTCACGACCCGCCCACTAACTTCAGATGGATAGGGTCTGACACGTCGGACCATGTGACCGGCATCAAGCCCCGCCCCCAATAACATCTCATGTTACCCTGGAGATTAGAGTGAATGTAGTACAGCTGATATCACACTCCCCCTGCTCCTATTGGTCAAAGGTACTCATGCCTCCTGGCACATCACATATAAAAGAGACTCATTAACAGTCTAATGTTAGCCCCTGACGAAGGTGCTCCTTTTTAGCACCGAAACGTACGTTGGGCAATTTGTTTTTTCCTCATATCACGGATATGAGCACTGGGCACTGGTGGTTTTAGCACCATGTTAATCACTTAATGTATATTTGATTTACTCTTTCTTTTCTATGCCTGTCTAGCTAGATTAACAGGGAGAGAGGCTTTATAAATTAAACCAGCAGTCCGAATTTGACTGTTATTATGACTGTCTACCGTCCTCAATCTCCCTTTACCTCTGTACTAGCTCCAATTGGAGCCTCTGTCTACTCTGTATCTATCATTAGTATTTTTTTGTAAGAGGTATTTATGGTTGTGATTTGGGGACCTATAATCCTTTTTGTACAGGATTTACAGGGAGAGAGGTTGTTTAAATTTAAAACTAGCAGTCCGAATTTGACTGCTATTAACACTGCATACCCTCCTCAATCTCCCTTCACCCCTGTACTAGCCTCATTTGGAGCCTCTGTTTACCCTGTATCTACTACTATCTCTATAGGAGGTATTTATGGTTGGGACTTGGGGATTTTTCTCATCTCCTTATAGTGCACTATATTAAAGCTGATAATTAGGGGTGAGTTGCTGTTGCCATTTGGCTCATTATATCCCTACCTATACATATCCTTCTATTGACAGGCGTGGAATCCTAGTACCACTGTATATACTTTATTTATTATTTTTTGCATTTAGCAGTAACTTTTTGTATATACTTCATTTTGGTATTTAGTAGCATTTTTTCTGCTCATGGGTCTACAGTGACACCCTTAGCGGTTCACAGCTACACCTGTTACCTATCATTAGTATTTTTTTGTAAGAGGTATTTATGGTTGTGATTTGGGGACCTATAATCCTTTTTGTACAGGATTTACAGGGAGAGAGGTTGTTTAAATTTAAAACTAGCAGTCCGAATTTGACTGCTATTAACACTGCATACCCTCCTCAATCTCCCTTCACCCCTGTACTAGCCTCATTTGGAGCCTCTGTTTACCCTGTATCTACTACTATCTCTATAGGAGGTATTTATGGTTGGGACTTGGGGATTTTTCTCATCTCCTTATAGTGCACTATATTAAAGCTGATAATTAGGGGTGAGTTGCTGTTGCCATTTGGCTCATTATATCCCTACCTATACATATCCTTCTATTGACAGGCGTGGAATCCTAGTACCACTGTATATACTTTATTTATTTTTTGCATTTAGCAGTAACTTTTTGTATATACTTCATTTTGGTATTTAATAGCATTTTTTCTGCTCATGGGTCTATAGTGACACCCTTAGCGGTTCACAGCTACACCTGTTACCGACAGCCAGCATTATAATCCTAGACACTGCCGCTATAGTTATTTCCAGAGATGCGGTTAGTTTCATTTGATTTCTTGAATCTGACCACATCTGTCCTTTTTGTTGTTTGATTTTGTATATATGGGGTTATGCCCCTTCTTGAGACATCTGGAGTCTCTAATTGGTACACCAGTCTCTGAGTAGACACTCGGCATTACTTCCTCGGGTTATCCGGGGTTGTCGGCACAGGTGTACACCCAGAGACACTGAACTTTTTGTTCTCTGTTTTCCTGGTAATTCAACACAGTAAGAAAATTAGTAAAACATGGATCTCTTTATGGAATATAATGGTATTGGAAGTAAGTGCCAACGGTATTTATTAAAAATGATTGTGGATTTACAGTCCATCATTCGCATGCATTATAGAGATAATTCATCATTAGGATCCATAGACACTGCACAGTCATCACTACTTCTCAAACAAGGAAGAGGAGGGAATGGGCCTAAAGATCAAGAAGCTTTCATGAGAACCATACAAAAACAAAACAACAACAAAAGTCAAGTAATTCTGTACATGAAGCTTTATCAGATAAGTGGTTTGTACTTTTTATCCTAGAATGTCTCTTCAGTCAACATCTTATAACTCTTTCAAATAATTTGATCCTGCACCAATTATAATTAAAATAATAATAGTTTACTTAGGGTTCAAAATATTTGCGGTTACATTGGCCAATGGTCCGAGGACAATCACTGAGGTCCATCAACTCTTTAAGTCACACAGCATAAGTAGGTACTATAGAGAACAGGCATCATAGTCAAGCCCCAACAGGCAGAATTACTATTTAGAGACAGAAATGAGTTCGAAAGACTCCCACAAGTTCTGACAGTCTTTCCATTAGGTATAGCCAAATTCACCGTCTGTAATATGGAATCTCTATCTCTCCAATATTAAATGTGGATATCAAGTCCTAGTGGGTAGTTAGAATAACATCTGAACTCGTTCGCCAGGCTGCTTGTATGCTTTGGGATAAACTTGCATATCTTCAGCCCAAGAATGGTAGCCGCTAAATCTTCCATCACCGCACCTAGATAAAAATAAAACACCTATTATATAAAATAATATATACTGGCAACGAACCAGAAAGATGTATCACAATGAATACATCATATAAAAAAAAAAAAAAAAACACAAACATTAAAGTGTGATGGCAAATACAGAGAGTTGTCATTTATGGATATATAGATCACTGGATAGGAGCACATTTGGCTGCTGAATAGATCTCTTTGGTTCGTTCCTGCAAATGGCGTGCTTCTTAACCCTAGGGAAATCTGTTTTCTCTCTCCTTTGCCATTATATACCAACAGTTTACAAACAATGTTACTGAATCATTTCTGTCTAAAGATGCACATTAAGTCAATACACTTCTTGCATTTTCTTTATGGAACTCTCAATACAACTTTAAACTTATAAAGAAAGTGCAGATCACCACCATGTGTTTTTCCCCCCCATGCTAAATGACTAAAATAACACAAATGTTTTTTTTTTTTTTTATACAATTTGCTGGCCAAACTTCTAGCAAATGTACAGATGGGAATGTATTCCAGTAAACTTTGCCAATATGATAGTGGCAACATTATCTATTGTAGGGACGGCAAAAAGGTAGAACTAAAGTCACAGGATTGGCAAAGCATGATAGGAGTTTTAGTTAAGCAATAGCTGGAAATTCGTTTACTATGTGTAGAGGGTACATGATAATCTTAAAGGTCTGCAATGCAGTAATGAGGTCAGAATACCTGTGCATAGCAGAACCTTGCTTCTGGCGAGGAACTTGATGGTTTCGGCGGTTTTACGCAGACACTCTTCAGACAGGTATGGGGGATCTGCGATCACCAGATCAAAGCTATGCTTCTCCATGCTCTCGGGCAAGTTTAAAGGGTCATTATAATCATAGAAGACGTAATCGTCCCCATACACAGAAAACCTCCGGTCATACTCCAGCAAGCACACAGAAATGTTCTCTGCAGACAGTCCTTTCAGCTTCTGGTAAATGCTGGGAGTGCTGACACATGCAATCCTGGAACAGAAAACAAGAAGCTTTAGGATTTTACTTCCCCATTTCCAACACATAGACTCACTCAGTGTTGCCACCGACTCCTCCTCCTGCGACATCATCCTGGCTTCTCAACCAATCCAAAGCTTCTCAGGGAGAAACATAGATAACAAGATGTGCATGCGCAGCGTACGTCTGGATCATCCAATCAAATGCTTCTCATAGGGGAGCTTTGAATCCAGTGCTCTCCTGTCATCAGCATTTGACGATGTGAACATCACACAATGGAGTCAAACTCTGTTCTCAACATGGAAGTGCCTCTAGTGGTCGTCAGGTAGACAGTCAGTAGAGGCAAGTTTAAATCATACCATTACTGTATCTATGAAACCACTGCACATTGAAATAAAGTGGTCTGGGTACAGTCAGTGTCCCTTTAATTAACACATTCTCCTGCAAATATATAGGGGATTTGTTTTCACTGTGTGAAGAAGGTTTTTGGAGCAATAATTCACTACATTTTATACACAGACAGTGGAAAACACTGATGTTACATTAAAAACTGTACAATCATTTCAACTCCATACAATAATTCCATACCTGCCATTCTCCCCACAGGCCTGTATCAGCTCCTTTGCCAGGTTCAACGCTGTTTCATCGCTATACCAAAACTGACTTAATTGCTAAAGAGAAAACATTTTTACAAAAATTAAAAAAAAAAAAAAAAAACATTTGTTGCATAATTTAATTTGTTGGCCTGTGTTGACACTTTCTTTGAAATATTGTTCAAATTTAGATTAGAATCCTATGGTGCAAGTGGACATTATTCACTGACTATTTATCTGAACAGCCCAACCTGCTAAAATGGTGTACATTTATGGTGGGTTTATACAGAGTATAACCGAATTTTGTAATGAACCCCCCCCTTAATAATAAACGATTGATTTACCAAAGACAAAAAAATGTTTTAAAAAGTCTTCAAGACAAAGAATGTGGTTTTAGTCACATTATGACCATGCAAATGCTAAGCCTCTCATCTACATCAAAGTGCCTCCAACTAATACATCTGTTTGTCCATAATATGTGAACACAGTATACCTTCTATAGTGCCAGCATATACCGCAGTGTTATACAGCAATAATGAAAAATAAATATATTACAAAAAAATAAATTTGGACTTTTATATTTTGTTTTGCATCTTATACTCTTTGTAAGGTGTTTTTAGCCTTGATAGATCAGTAGTTTGTTATGTATGGAGTGTACTTTGTTAATTTTAGCAACAATTCTAACCTACCTTGTGTGTATACAGAGGTTTATTCAAAGGATGAGTTTAGATATGTTACTCACCCAGTCCTCTTCTACAGCACCAACAGAAAACTTGTAGTCGGGTTCCAAATGTTCTGTATTTTGCTCTGCTTGTTCTGCGTAAAACTCCTGCAGTGTGGCCAGAGCATGAGAGGAGAGCTGGGGTACATCGTCATCATCATCAATACTGTCCATGCTTCGGGATGATGGCTAGGGGGAAAAGAGAAAAAAACTAATCACCTACCACAGTGTATTGTCAATGTCTTTTCTTATTTAGAATACCTGAGTTATTGATGTAAAACAGATATGGATTAATTTTAACAAATCTGCAGAAAGTGAGACAAAATGTTCCTAGAGCCAGATGAGATGGTCCATATTTTTTATGACAATCTGTTCTTTAAAGAGAAGCCCTACTCCTAAAGAACAAAACTTTATTATCAGTGACTATCCTGCCATTCTCACACTGAAATTGTTTCTACACAGTGTAATATTTTTAGTACTTATGGACTCTGTTGAAAAATCAATCTTTTGTTCAATTTCAGTGCCTTATTAATTTAACCCCTTAAGGACCAAACTGCTTTAATAAAAGGTAATCATGTCACGGCAAGGGTGCATAATTCATTTTTTGCACTATGGAATATTATCCTTTAATGTAATTTGTGTAGTGCCTACCTGATAGAATATTGTCAAAAGGGGTTCATTTGATTGTATGAAAGGTGAGATGACAGAAGGGGTAATGTAAATTGCATAGGAATGTGAAAAAGGTTTTACCATATGGATGGAACCTGTGAATTAATCAAAGGCTCTGCAAGGTGTGAGATTCTACACTTGATAAGCCTGAATGTCTGGCTTCAGCCATATGGCCTGTACTTCTTAATTGATGAGTAAAACTCTTTAATATGTTAATGGCCATTAGCCTTGTTCCGGGATCATATCCAAAAGAAAAATACATTAATACTTACCCACAGAATAATAATTAAGCCTCATTTTTGTTATATTTGGAATGTGACAAGCTCCATCTTCTAAACAAGCCCAAACATGCTTGGCATAACTTAACCAAAAGGGGAATGGATTATGATGTCCGCTATATTGGGTCGCAAGTAAGGCATCCGACATATGTATAGAAAGGGAAAATAATAAATTCGTAGATGCAATTATTTTTTCTGTGGCAGGTACATAAGAGAAGATAGAACCAAATGTTTCCATTTGGATTGATGTGGGTCTGGACACAACGGGGTGGTCACTTAGTGCCTCCATAGATACGCCTTAACTCCACCTCTGGGTGAGGCGTGGTAATCCACAGAGTATATATATCTCTAGTTATACTGAAATGTGCCTTGTACTTGCTTGAGGGGCAGTATCTAATTCTAAGTGAGTCTCTATCTTTCCTACCAGAGAGGCAGAAGTATTTACTTTGAAGAGTTGAGAAAGTGATTAGGACTTTCTGTTAGTTTATCCCTTTTGGTTTTATCTGTTGTTGGTGTAAATAATTTATCATCTAAATTTTTGTATGCACTGTAAATATTCCTTTATTAAGTTCTGCCTTTGTCTGGTTAAGAATCACGTTACCTGAAGAGACTAATTCGTGGTTTGCAATTGCTTAGATATTGTGCTAAGTTATATTTTACTGCTTACCTTCGAGAGGAACACTGCCTGCTAGAAATAGAACCTTCACATGGAATACAGCCAGGCAAAAGTAGAACCTTTGCGTGGAACATTTCCTGCTGGAAGTAGAACCTTTGCGTGGAACATTTCCTGCTGGAAGTAGAACCTTTGCGTGGAACATTTCCTGCTGGAAGTAGAACCTTTGCGTGGAACACTTCCTGCTGGAAGTAGAACACTTCCTGCTGGAAGTAGAACCTTTGCGTGGAACACTTCCTGCTGGAAGTAGAACCTTTGCGTGGAACACTTCCTGCTGGAAGTAGAACCTTTGCGTGGAACACTTCCTGCTGGAAGTAGAACCTTTGCGTGGAACACTTCCTGCTGGAAGTAGAACCTTTGCATGGAACACTTCCTGCTGGAAGTAGAACTTTTACATGGACCACCCTCACCTAAAGTGCTAGAACCTTCATCTGGGAGACCACATTTTAGAAATCTTATCTGGAGTGTTGGAATTAGAACCTGCATGCTAAACCTCTGGTCTAAAGTGTATGCCAGAACTCTCACCTGGAGTGCTAGAATTAGAACCTGGAACACTGCATGCCAGAACTCTCACATGGAGTGCTAGAATTAGAACCTGGAACACTGCATGCCAGAACTCTCACGTGGAGTGCTAGAATTAGAACCTGGAACACTGCATGCCAGAACTCTCACGTGGAGTGCTAGAATTAGAACCTGGAACACTGCATGCCAGAACTCTCACGTGGAGTGCTAGAATTAGAACCTGGAACACTGCATGCCAGAACTCTCACGTGGAGTGCTAGAATTAGAACCTGGAACACTGCATGCCAGAACTCTCACGTGGAGTGCTAGAATTAGAACCTGGAACACTGCATGCCAGAACTCTCACGTGGAGTGCTAGAATTAGAACCTGGAACACTGCATGCCATAACTCTCACGTGGAGTGCTAGAATTAGAACCTGGAACACTGCATGCCAGAACTCTCACGTGGAGTGCTAGAATTAGAACCTGGAACACTGCATGCCAGAACTCTCACGTGGAGTGCTAGAATTAGAACCTGGAACACTGCATGCCAGAAGTCTCACCTGGAGTGCTAGAATTAGAACCTGGAACACTGCATGCCAGAACTCTCACATGGAGTGCTAGAATTAGAACCTGGAACACTGCATGCCAGAACTCTCACCTGGAGTGCTAGAATTAGAACCTGGAACACTGCATGCCAGAACTCTCACCTGGAATGCTAGAATTAGAACCTGGAACACTGCATGCCAGAACTCTCACCTGGAGTGCTAGAATTAGAACCTGGAACACTGCATGCCAGAACTCTCACCTGGAGTGCTAGAATTAGAACCTGGAACACTGCATGCCAGAACTCTCACCTGGAGTGCTAGAATTAGAGCCTGGAACACTGCATGCCAGAACTCTCACATGGAGTGCTAGAATTAGAACCTGGAACACTGCATGCCAGAACTCTCACCTGGAGTGCTAGAATTAGAACCTGGAACACTGCATGCCAGAACTCTCACCTGGAGTGCTAGAATTAGAACCTGGAACACTGCATGCCAGAACTCTCACCTGGAGTGCTAGAATTAGAACCTGGAACACTGCATGCCAGAACTCTCACATGGAGTGCTAGAATTAGAACCTGGAACACTGCATGCCAGAACTCTCACCTGGAATGCTAGAATTAGAACCTGGAACACTGCATGCCAGAACTCTCACCTGGAGTGCTAGAATTAGAACCTGGAACACTGCATGCCAGAACTCTCACCTGGAGTGTTAGAATAAGAACCTGGAACACTGCATGCCAGAACTCTCACCTTGATTGCTAGAACCTTCACTTTATACACTGCATTCTAGAACACTCATGCGAAGAACCGCACGCTGTTCCACTATAATGGAGCTCTGCATGTAGAGAGGTAAAAACTACAACTCCCGTTATGCTTTGTGCGACTGAAGCACTTCCCGCTTCCGGTTCTGCTTCCGCTTCTTGCACGTGTTCTTTAGTCAGTGGGTCGGGTTGAGCATTTCAGCCAATGTAGAAAAGGAGGTAGACAGGGAAAGTGAACCCGCTGAGCCAGCGTTATATAGCGCAATACAATATGAAACACACGCACAAGCCGTGTTGCAGATGGCTGCTATAGTGAATTCATGTGAAATATATAAATTGCTGCTTATACAGTATCTGGTGATGAATATCATATTGCTCTCCGATCAGCATGCCTGGGGTAACGGGGATCGTTCACCGACACATAACGCGGGTTTTATGATATCAGTGTGATATGGTGACCTGACTCCATCCCTCCAGTTATGAGATACACAAACTGTTAATGTGCTCTGCCATCCTGCAATATATCCAGTTATTATATGTCATAATATATTAAAAGATAAATGTTTTATGTATTCTGGGATCAAAATGTTAGCACAGACTTTGTTTCTAATTATTTTGCTTCCTTTACAGAGAATGACAGTAATAAAATAAACAGCGCATATATATAACTGTAATGTAATAATATCTGACAACGAGCAAGAAGAGAAACAATATAGAAATAACGAAACACGTTTGCTATTACCCAAACTGCTCCTGCAACGCCCTCTAACCCAGGGCTTCCCAAACTTTGATGGGCCAAGACCCACTTTTGAAAACTGTAATTTTTCGAGACCCACTTGCTTTTAATGCATATTTTAAAAATTAACACCATGGCAATCCGCTCTAGAGGCATACAATTGGCACACCATGGCAATCCGCTCTAGAGGCATACAATTGGCACACCATGGCAATCCGCTCTAGAGGCATACAATTGGCACACCATGGCAATCCGTTTTAAAAGCATACAATTGGCACACCATGGCAATCCGTTTTAAAAGCATACAATTGGCACACCATGGCAGTTTTAGAGGCAGAAACTTGGCACATCATGGTAATCTGTTTTAGAGGCATATAACTTATATATGTGTGTTTGAATGTAAGCATGTTTTTGTATGGAGTATGTGTGTGAATGTTGGTGTTTGAATGCAGGTGTGCATTTGTGTGCAGTGTATACACTTCCACACACATACAGAGACACACATGCAAATACACAGACACACAAATACGCACACTGACACACAAACGGGTTACTGTGTGGGGAGGGGAGAAGGGGGAGAAAGGGTTACAGTGTAGGTAGGGGGGCAGGAAGAGAAGGGTTTACAATGTGGGGAAATGGCAGGGTGAGAACTGGTTACAGTGTGGGGAGGGGGCAGGAAGAGAATGGGTTACAGTGTGGGGTGGGCAGGAAGAGAAGGGGTTACAGTGTGGGGTGGGCAGGAAGAGAAGGGGTTACAGTGTGGGGTGGGCAAGGAGAGAAGGGGTTACAGTGTGGGGAGGGGAGCAGGGAGAGAAGGGGTTACAGTGTGGGGAGGGGGCAGTGAGAGAAGAGGTTACAGTGTGGGTGGGGCAGGAAGAGAAGGGGTTACGGTGTGGTGGGGGGCAGGGAGATAAGGGGTTACAGTGTGGGGAGGGGGGCAGGGAGAGGAGGATTTACATTGTGGGGGGGACAGGGTGTGGGGGTGTATCCTACCTTTAATAAATTCCCTGGTGGTCCAGTGTCCTCCCTGGTGGTCTGGTGGGTTAACGCTCCAATCTGCAGCTCCACTGGGTGCAGAGCTGCAGACCATGTGATAGAAGTCTCGCGAGATTACCCAGAGTGGCAACACTCTGGGTGCTCACGAGACCTCTCTCACACGGTCTGCAGCTCTTCACCCGGCGGAGCTGCAGACCAGAGGTGCTGTGCAGACTGATTGAAGGGTGTGCGGCAGCATACAGGGCAAGCCGCCGGGCCCCCTCCTGGTGTCGGGCCCGCGGTCTTGGTCCGAGGGCCTTACTTATCAGTCTGCTTGACAGTCTCTTAGGTTCCCGGTGGCCCTGGAGGCGTGGGTCAGCACGACCCACAAGTGGGTTACGACCCACACTTTGGGAAACCCTTCTCTAACCAATCCTCTAATCCAGGGGTGCCCAATTATCCCCCCCCCCCAAAAAAAAAAACTAAAAAAAACAATCTTGTGCAGTTGTGTAAACCTTTCAATTATCAGTCTTATTTTTTTTGCTTATTTTGTTGTTTTTTTACTATATATATATAGTTAATACAATGTTAAACAAAAATCTGCACACCAGTCAAGCCATAAGACTTGCTTTTCCCACAGAAATCCCAAATCTGCAGTGATGTTATAAACGCAAAGGATTCTGGGTGGGCATATGCAAATTAGTTTAACAAAGAATCACATTTTTGCCTCATTCCATTTTAAACATGGATTCCTTTTAATCTGTGTTTGCAGTATACAACTGCTTGGAACACAATTTATGAAAATATGCAAAACCAGTGAACCACTCATGGACAGCTGTTTCGTTGTTAATGCAACTCTTCAGCATGAGGTTGGTTACTGGTTTGCTTATATATATACACTAATTTCTACAGATAGAGCTTGTGTTTGTATCAGACAGACCTATACATACACATACTGACACACATACACACACACATACTGACACACATACACACACACATACTGACACACATACATACATTGCTGCTAAATCTCGCGGCCAATACTCTATCCTAATTGTCCTTGATCTTTCTGCCGCCTTTGACACTGTTGATCATCAACAGCTTCTTCTCATTCTCCGTAACTTTGGTCTACGGGATACTGCTCTCTCCTGGTGCTCCTCCTACCTCTCCCAGCGCTCTTTCAGTGTTTCTTTCTCTGGCTCTGCCTCTTCTCCCCAACCCCTCGCTGCCGGCGTCCCCCAAGGTTCTGTCCTTGGTCCCCTACTGTTCTCTATCTATACTGCCTCCCTTGGTAAACTCATCAGCTCCTTTGGCTTCCAATATCATTTCTATGCAGATGACACACAAATCTACCTGTCCTCCCCTGATCTCTCTCCGCCCACCTTGACTCGTGTTTCTGACTGCCTCTCTGCTATTTCCAACTGGACGACTGCTCACTTCCTTAAACTCAACCTGTCCAAAACAGAACTTCTAGTTTTTCCTCCCTCAAGTGCTGCTACATCTGTGTATGTCTCCATCCAAGTCAACGGCGCTACTATCACTTCTACCTCGCAAGCTCGCTGCCTAGGGTTTCTTCTTGATTCTGACCTCCCTTTTACTCCCCATGTCCAATCGATAGCCAAATCCTGTCACTTCCAACTCAAGAACATAGCGCGCATCCGCCCATATCTAACGCCGAACGCAGCGAAGGTACTGGTTCATGCTGTTGTTCTCTCTCGCCTTGACTATTGCAATCCCCTTCTCACCGGTCTTACATGTTCCCAGCTTGCACCGCTGCAATCTATAATGAATGCGGCTGCAAGGCTTATTTTCCTGTCCGGTCGCACCTCCCACGCCTCCACGCTCTGTCAGTCCCTGCATTGGCTTCCAGTTAGATATAGGGCCCAATTCAAAATTCTGGCGCTTGCTTACAAATCCCTACATAATGCTGCTCCAACATACCTATCCTCCCTCATACACAAGTATGTCCCGTCGAGACCCCTGCGCTCAGCCCAAGACCTACGCCTATCCTCTGCCCGGATCCCCACCTCTGATGCTCGCCTTCAAGACTTCCCCAGGGCTGCACCTCTTCTGTGGAACTCCCTTCCCTCCTCAATCAGACTTTCACCCAGCCTCCACTCCTTCAAAAAAATCTCTGAAAACTCACTTCTTCATTAAAGCGTATCAATTACACTGTCAGCAGGTTTCTCATCCCCCACCCCATGACTCCTTTCCTGCAACTGTCAAAAATGACCTACCAAGCACTCAATAAACCCTTCCCTAACAAACGATTTAATTCCCCTACTTTAACCCTTTGTGTCACTATACCCCACTCCCTTTAGCATGTAAGCTCATCGAGCAGGGCCCTCAACCCCCTCTGTTCCTGTACGTCCAGTTGTCTGATCTCAATTATGTGTCTGTTAGTCCACCCATTGTACAGCGCTACGGAATTTGTTGGCGCTATATAAATAATAAAATAATAATAATACATACATACTGAAATATATACACATACATACAGATACATACTGACATACATACACACAGACAGACAGACACATACTGAAATACATATACATACATACAGAAAGACATACATTCACATACAGATACATACTGACAAACATGCGCATACAGATATACATACATACATACTGACATACACACACACAGCTAATTTATCTTACCTTTTTGGCTGGGGCTGATGGGAGTCAGCGTGGCTCTTTCGTCCTTGTGGCCTGTCTCTCTCCCCTCTGGCACAAAGGGAAGTGGGAGGAAGTGACTGGCTGTCACTTCCTCCCAGCACTACTTTGCAGCTGCAATTTTTTTTAAAGGGGCCCTGTCACGCTATTGCTGATCAATGGGAAACGGATCTAGGCGAAGTCTTGGAAGGCTTGGAATGGAGGGAGATATGGGAGGCGAACACCTCTGTCTCGATTTGTGTCACTCTCCAAGAGCAGGCATGGAAAACTATGCTTCGGTGGTATGCCACACCTGTGCAACTGTATCGCATGCGCAAAATGGACAACGATGACTGCTGGCGGGGTTGCGGTTCCCGGGGCACGTATATACATATGTGGTGGGAATGCCCAAAACTCACCGGCTTTTGGAGGTCGGTAGAGGACCTCCTACGACAGACTTTCAACAGACCCCTGCCTATGGATCCATGGGTGTATCTACTGAGCAGGTCTCTTGAGGGCTGGACCAGGAGGGAACAAAAATTGGTGCATAAGATAACCCTGAGCGCACGCCGGGCCGTAGCGATCGCGTGGCTTTCCCCTGAAGGCCCCGTTTTTTCCGGAGTGACGTCCAGAATTAGGGAATGTAGACTGATGGACGATCTGACTGCTAGGGTGCGGGGTACGATTACGTCGTTTCAAAAGATTTGGGGACCATGGGACAATAGTTTACTGGGCTCAGGCAGTGCTTGATGTCACCTTCTACTGCTATAGCTGGTAGGGCCTCACGCTGGGGCACCCCCCCCCTCCCCCTTTTCCCTTCTTCTCCTCACATTTACTCTGCTCCCTTTTTCCTGGGCTGATGCTCGGCCTCTTCTCTTTCCTTCTCGCTTTGCTTTTCTTCTCCGTTTTTTCAGTCTCGTCTTACTTTTTTGTTCTTCTCCTTTTTTTATCTTTCTTTTCTCCTTTTTGACACTACAGCTTCCCTGCCCCTGGTATATCCACGGGAAGTGGAGTTTTTTATTTTTCACCATTCATGGACCCGGGGATACGATTGGAGGAGCAATGTAGTCTAGGATAACGTGGGGCGTGTGTGGAGACTGCTGTCGCGGTATACCGGCCGCACTCTACACCGCCTCACTATTGGCAGCGGTCACCTGGGGCTCTGGCCCGGAATAGGCATGTGATGGCAATATAAAGGTATATCTTAAGGACAAGTCCACTGGTTATAAAGTTTCGATGTTACCCGGATTTTTTCTGGGTCTTTCCCTCGGCCAGTGTGCCTCTTGTTCTGCAAATAGGCGAAGGCAATGGCGGTCTGCCTTTATTTAACAACATAGAGTTTGTTTATGACCCTGTATGGCACGCTACATGCCCTCAGACTCAAGGTTTACAGACGGGGTTGTATGTATATTTTGTTGTTCTTTTTCCTTTCTTTTTTCCTTTTTTGTTGTTATAATCTTAAAAATCTTAAAAATTTTGTGCTGTATTAACTCGTTATGCTGTCCTATATTGATAATTGCACTCAGATGCTGATGCGGATCTGAGTAACTGTTGTTGATACATGCACAACAAAAATAAAGAATTTAAAAAAAAATATATATATATATATAGATATATGTGTGTGTGTATGTGTGTATATGTATCTGACACACAGATACACACAGTGACACATAGTGGCACACAGATACACACACTGACACATACACACATAGACAGCTACACTGGCACACAGATACATACACACACTGGCACACACATTGACACACAGATGCACAAATTGGCACACACATACACAGATTCACACACAGACACATACACACACATATGTTTACATTTGCTGTTCACTTTTTTTCTGCAGGAGGATCTTTAGTGCTGCTAGCTGAGCCTGGTATGCTGCTCAGTCCCCGCTGCTCTCTCTCTACCTTCAGCCGGCGCACTCAGTCTGGGAGGAAGTGCAGTCACTTCATCCCAGCATCCAATACAACAGGGGTCCGGTCACAGTGTAAGACGGACGCGGCGCCTGACCGGACCCCTGTTTAGTGAAACCTCAAGTGAACACCAATTGGGAAACACTGCTCTAATCAATACACAGAGACTAAAGAAGTTTCCACGGTACATAAAGAATAATGCTAAAAACTGTTGTGTTATCAAATTTTACTTACAAGGTTAAAATATATTCAGAGGGAAAGTGTATTCCCTATGTGAGTACCACGAGAAAAAGAAAGAAGAGAAAAAAGAGAATTGAATGAAAATAGGAGGGAAAGAGTGTAGTGGGGTGGAAATGGAAGGGACAAGATAGCCTGTGTCAGAGAGAACGTCCATTAACATGCAGATGGTTTATAATAGAAGGTAAAGAATGTGGTGGCATAGTAGCTGAAATGTCAGATGCTGTCATTCTGGAGATATCCACCCATTGGGCAAGCATTGTAGCCAGTGTTCTGCTGTAAAACCTTGGGTTCTAGAATTTATGTGGACGTTACTTTAACATGTACCACCTAGCTACGGATTGTTTCAGACCCTGATGTCAGTGGCCTCTTTCAGCATTGCAAAATATGTTTAGGAATGATTTGAGGAACAAGACAAACAATTCAAGGTGTTGCTTTGGCCTCCAAATTCCCTAGATGCCAATCCTTTTGAGCATCTGAGAGATGTGCTGGAACAATAAATCTGGACCCATGGATTCCCCACCTCGCAACATGTAGGACTTAAAGTATCTGCTACTAATGTCTTAGTGGCAGACACTTAAGAGGTCTTGTGGAGTCCATGCCTCAACACATCAGAGCTGTTTTGGCAGATGAGGGGGACCTACCCGAGGCAAGTGGTTTTATTGTTGTGGCTTATTAGAGTATATATGTATATAAATTGCTTTTTCTCACCCCTCCTGGTATACATTTTTCTCATTTTCAGCTCCTCTACCAGACGCCTGGGAGTCTGAAGGTTCTGCGCAGTGTTTTAGCTGTTCCTAGAGCTGCACTCTTATGGACAGCAATCTCAGATTTCCCACCTGGAATCTGTTGAAGCCACTCCCCCAACTTGGTAGTGCACCAATCACAACTGGGACTACTACTGCTTTCACTTACATATCCTTTCTAGTTCTTCATTTAGTCCTTTGTATTTGTCCATCTTCTTATGTTCCTTCTTCCTGGTATTATATTCCATTGGTATTGCCACATCCACCACCACAGTCTTCTTTCTTGCCTATCATAAAATGTCAGGTTGGTTGATCCGTACTTGATTGTTTGTCTGGATCGGAAAGTCCCACAGGATCTAATGCCTTTCATTCTAAACTATCTTTGTGGTATCTTTCATATTGACTAAGGCAGGTCCAGCGCATATTTTGTACAGATGTTTCTGTACATATTTTGTACAGATTTTGTACACAGTCAAAACTTTGCTGTATTGTCAACAAAGAGACATAGTTTTTTCACAATAAGGAGTGCTGGACATTTTTTTTTTTTGTTTATTCTTTGATACGTATCCGGGTAGGCGAAGTCGGAGTCATTGTACTCTTAAGAAAAATAAAAGTGAGTGTTCTCTCATACCATTGTTATTTAAGTCCAGATGGGTAGTTGATAATGACAGAGCTAAGATCCTGTGGGACTTATAGATCCAGACTGACAAGTATTGGCCAACCAACCCAACATCGTGGTGATAGACAAGAAACAGTAGACTGCAGTTGTGGTGGATCTGACAATACCAAGTGAATATAACATCAGAAAGAAGAAACATGAGAAGATGGACAAATACCAAGCACTGAAAGAAGAGCTAGAAAGGATGTGGAAAGTGAAGGCAGTAATAGTCTCAGTTGTGATAGGAACACTCAGGCTGTGAAGTTGGGAGAGTGGCTTCAACAGATTCCAGATGGGATATGCGGTCTAGAAGAGTGCAGTTCTAGGAACAGCTAAGATTCTGCACAGAACCCTCAGACTCCAAGGTCTCTGGTAGAGGACCCAAGAATAAGGAATATATACCACCCCAGAGGTGATAATATATATATATTTTTTATATATGTGTATATATATGTATATATATACATATATATATACATATATATATATATATATATATATATATATATATATACACACACACATTTTTTTTCTTGGCCATATCCATGGCAGCACAACAATTAAAACAAAGGTATATATCCCCTCCCACTCCCAGTCTTTTGTTCCTGTCCTATCCCTATAGGATGCATAAGGTCGTTTCAGGCTAAATAAAGCTTCTTTTTGGCTCACCTGAGGGTTGTTTACCCTTGGCCCCAAGGGAGTGCAGCCTCTCTTTCTTGGGAAGCTTCAGGAAGCCGCCCTGTGCAAAGGTTATGTCAATCATCAGGGAGAGACTCGCATTACAACAATAATGAAGATCATGATTCCCCTCAAATGGGTACTAAACATCTTCTGGGATTATTTGCAATATACCTACCAGGCTAATTGAACATCCAAGCATATTTCCTGAGCAGGCATCAGATCCAACCAGGGGGAATTGTGTGTGGCCAAATGGGATTTTCAGCTTATTGTTCAACTTTGGGGGTGTTCTAGATATTGATATGATAACCAATGTCAAGAACAAGCAAATACATAGGTTCATTGTACAGGAACCCCGACCATAGGTAGAAGGCTTGAGAGCCCTTTCCTGTTCCGGGAATTTCTCAAGGAGATATATGTTTCCTCTGATCCCTTTGATCTTCAGCTTTCTCAAGGAGGACCCAGAGAGGTCATAGCAGTCCTTCCGTATTGGTCGAGAAGGCCGTGTTTCTTGAGCCTTTTGTGGGAATCTCCGGTGAAGCAAGATATGCTGACTCAAGGTCCTTTGTAACATCCAGCTTCACAATCTCTTTATCATGGTCTGGAGACTGAAAAGAGGCAATTGAAGGAGAAAGGTTTCTCAGATGTTCTTGCTGTTTCCACCCTGCTTCAAGCAAGGAAGAAAAATACATCTGTGGCTTATAATCAAATGTGGATTTGGATGTCTTTACTGATTGGGCAACTAGAGAAGGTGTTCCCACAGTATCCTTTAGAGCTGCAGAACTCCTTCATTTTCTTGAAGACAGTCTCAACAAAGGTTTTTGCTTAAAATATTTGAAATTATGTTAAAGGATAGGATTGTTGAACATCTAAAAACACATGGATTTCAAGATCAGAGACAACATGGGTTTACTTCAGGGAGATCATGCCAAACTGATACCGGAGAAACTGACGGAAGCCAAGCACAGAGAGATGGACACAGGTTTCTTCAGGAAGGAAGAGATTCTTTATTGGATCACCGATCGGGACTCAGAGGGACTAGCGTCACCAAAATACAGCAAGTTCTGAGTCCCGGACAATAGTGCAGGCTCCTTATATAGGCACATAACTCCTCCCATATTAAGCTCCACCCGCACATTCTCTTAACCAATCAACACAAATGAGAATTAACTTCCTGTTTGACCGCATGGCTTGTCCAGCACAATGGAGGAGGGGAATACTACATCCTGTATTCTTGCACATGCTCCGTACACTACTGATCGTATCTTGCCTCGTGCAACCAACTGATCGATACGTCAGCATATGCACGTACACATGCCACGTGGTAATCTCGGCCTACTAAATTTATTTTTACCGAGATTCCACCACATTCCCCCCTTTGATGCCTCTTGATATTTCACAATTACTTGAGGCATCACTTAACCTTGGTTTGCATACACCGCAAGTTACCTTGAACCAGACCAGACTTATCTTATGATGTGAATCTTCAACACTCATCTTCCAGCATTGGTTCTCCCTGATCTAGAGCCTTATACTTATAAATCGCCATTATCTGTGCAGCAGCCTTCCTCTCTGCTATATTTTCTATCAGGCTTTGCACAGACCTAACTACTAAGGGTATAAGACACGGCAGGAGTAGACACAACATTAAAATCAGTAGGACTCCACCTACCACTGCCTTAAGCCCTCCAAACCACTCATACCAGCTACCAAACCAACTACTTGGATTGTACCCTTTCCATACCTGAGTAGGCACATGCGCTAGTTTAACCATATGGCTAGTAAGCTCAGCTATTGCTTGCCCTTCGTCATCTATTTGAAGACAGCAATTGCTCAGGTTAAACTTCCCACATACACCTCCCTCTACTGCCAAAAGGTAATCCAAGGCTAATCTATTTTGATAGACTGCTGTCCTCATCCTGGTGTTATGCTTCGCTAGAAGATTGAGCGCTTGTGATGTCTCGTTGGTGATAATCTCAACCACCGCCTGTAATCTTATAATTCGGTTGAGCATATAAATAGGGGTTCTATAACCAAAGGTACCATCCTCAGCCCACGTGGCTGGCCCATAATAATCTATGATACGCTGGGGAGGCCATTCATCATCTTCCCAGGCGCCTATCTCTATGGGTCCCCTTTTCTTCCTATGATTCACATCATACACTTTAACACCTAAAGTCTCACCTGTTTCGATCGGTAACAAGAAGAAGGATGGTTTGAGCATACCCAACACACATGCCCCTTCCCAGTCCTGTGGCAACTCCGAATAGGCTTTCTTACCACAGATCCAGTACAAATTTGCTGGGGCTCTCCAGGTAGATGTGATGGATAAATCAAACCACACATCCTTTAAATTGGCGTATCTAGCAAACGGGTTAGATGGTTCTGAGACATTTGAAGCCGACCACCAAGTTGTATTCTTTGTATCATCATCATAAGCTTTTTGCCCTAGACAAGTTAATTCTCCTACAGAAGTATTATACATTATTCCTTTCCTTGCTATGCAAACATAACCTATGATGGAGGTCTTTAATCTCCACTCAGATTTACCTCTAACACTCATATGATAATCGGCTTGTGTAGATATTAGTTGGTCAACTGCCTCAGAACCGGACATTACCTCCTTTGCTTCCCAAGGCCATTGGTCTCCCATGTTAGTACCTCCACACACATAGCAGTTGGTAACATTAAGACTACCGGCAATACTTTCGGCTAAATCAATAAACAGGTTTTTAGCATTATGGGGGATCTTATTATCTATACTCATCTCTTCATAAAAGGAATGGTATACTTGATGAGTCTGGGAGGATACCGTATCAGTCTCTATCCCTATAAATAATACTGTCCCAGGATCTAAACCCGTCCCGTATATTTGAAACCCAAACAAATTGCCATATTTGTCTAAGAACTTATCGGGGTTATTTATAAGTATATGGATGGGATTACATTCCATAGACTTACAATATGGGCTAGTCGGCAACTTAGTCACTATCATGTCTTTGTCTACTGTCTGTCCCCAAGTTGCCCACCCCACACAAGACCAATATGGGCAAAAGTTATAGTCTTTATTTGGGCATCTAGGACTCACATATTTATTTTTACTACTGGGACAAATATATTTATCATTAGACCCATACGTCCTCTCCCATCTAAGATCCCCACATACATTCCACGGCTTTCTACCACTCGATATCGCTTTACACGCATCAAATAGCAGAACACCCGAAGAATGTACGGATTCTAACACCGTCTTATTAATTAGGGTCCCCTGAGGATCTCCATTCCTGAGAGTCAACCAAATTGTACGAGGTTGATACTCCGGACTGAAGCACTTAGGTTCTCCTACTCCTAAATGGCACACACTATAATCTATATTTAGGTATCTACATCTCGATACATCTCCTTTACACTCGTATTGTGAATGCCAAATTAGGGTTTGGGAAATATGGTTACCTGTTCTCGTAGTCTTAATGCATACCTCACAGCTAGGAGTGTCGGTACCTCTACCTTCCTGAATATAAAAACACACATAAATAAACACTATCAAAAACACATCTTTCGCCGTCATCCTCAGTCTTCGTCCGTGCGAAGGCACCTCAGCTTCCAGGATGTAAGGGCTGCAGGGAATGGAGTTCTGCTCGTCTTCACAGGAGTCCCTTCGAGACTTTTCCTGGCTTATAAACTATACGTCGGTGGGCGGACAGGCTTTATTATGGCCTTCTCACTCACGCACCAAATCCCTGTAACAATAAAATTTGTAATCCACAATAGTTCCTCGTTACTACGACTGAGTAGTGCGTTTTAACCGGATCTTGCAGGGATTCTCTGGATCTGCTGTAACTTGCCAAGAATCGACTGCTGCTGGTTTAACCCTGGAGTGATGTATCCACGGAGTCACTTCGGCTACTTTTATCGCTGTAGGGGTAGACAAAAGAACAACATAAGGACCTCTCCACTTGGGCCCTAGCGGTACATTATTCCACTCTTTAATCCACACTTGATCTCCTGGATGATAACTATGAACTGGGGGATAAATATTCACAGGTAATCTATCTTGTACCCATTTCTGTACCTCCTCCATAGTCTTACCCAACTCTACAACCTGCTGTCGGGTAATTCCTTCTCCCAACTGACTCAAGTCCCCCCTTAAGTTACCAAGTACGGGAGGTGGTCGCCCATACATGATTTCAAAAGGAGAGAGGCCCATCCTTCTGGTAGGGGTACTGCGGATTCGCAATAGAGCTATGGGTAAGAGAACGTTCCACTTAAGTTGGGTTTCCTGACACATTTTAGCCAACTGGTTCTTAATAGTTCTATTCATTCTCTCTACCTTGCCAGAGCTCTGGGGTCTATATGCAGTATGAAGCCTCCACTTTATACCAAGCATATGAGTCAGTTGTTGTAGGCACTGATGAATGAAAGCTGGACCATTGTCCGATCCTATAGAACAGGGTAGTCCATATCGGGGTATTATTTCTCGTAGCAGGAATCTCACAACTTCTCCTGCTTTCTCTGTACGAGTAGGACATGCTTCTACCCAGCCTGAATAGGTGCACACAATTACCAGCAGGTAACGATGTCCACCCGATTTAGGCATCACTGTAAAGTCAATTTGTAAATCGGACATGGGGAGTCCCCCCATAAACTGGACTCCTGGTGGCTTTACTGGTCCTTGTCTTGCATTATTTTTAGCACACGTTACACATCTTCGTACAATGGCCTGAGTCAAGTTGGACAATCTTGGTATGTAGAAATGTTTTTTGAGAGATTCTTCAGTACTGTCTCTCCCAGAATGTGTCCCGTTATGATAATTTTGGACAATTTCTACCGCTAGTGATGCTGGTATGACTATTCTTCCATCTTCTAGCTGATACCACTTGTTCTCCAAATACTTTCCTGGTTCAGTCTTTAACCACTCCTCTTCTTGAGCTGTATAAACTGGAGTCCATTGGGACAGTGGAGTTGGTATAAGAGCAGCTATATGCCCCACATACTCCTGTCTTCCTGATTCAGCAGCACGCTTGGCTGCACTATCTGCCATCCGATTTCCCTTGGTTACATCACCATCTCCTCTCAGATGCGCTCGACAATGTATGATACCGACTTCTTTCGGCTCCCACACTGCTTCCAATAGTTGTAGGATTTCAGCTGCGTATTTGATTTCTTTGCCTTCTGAATTCAGTAGTCCTCTTTCTTTATACAAAGCTCCGTGGGCATGAGTGGTTAAAAACGCATATTTGGAGTCCATGTAGATGTTCACTCTTAAACCTTCAGCCAATTGTAACGCTCGTGTCAGTGCTATCAATTCTGCCTTTTGTGCTGATGTTCCTTTCGCCAGTGGCCGAGCTTCTATCACCTTGTCTATTGTTGTTACTGCATATCCTGCATAGCGGATCCCTTCTTTCACATAACTACTGCCGTCGGTATAATATTGAACATCGGGGTTCTGGATGGGAAAATCACGAAGATCTGGTCTACTTGAGAATACTTCATCCATTACTTCCAAACAATCATGTTGACTTTCAGTAGGTTGTGGCAAAAGGGTAGCTGGATTTAAGGTGTTTACAGTCTCTAAATGCACTCTGGGGTTTTCACACAACATTGCTTGATACTTGGTCATACGGCTGTTACTAAACCAATGATTTCCTTTGTAATCCAACAACGTCTGTACTGCATGTGGGACTCGTACATAAAGTTCTTGACCCAGAGTGAGTTTATCGGCTTCAGCTACTAGCAGGGCGGCTGCAGCTACGGCTCTTAGACAAGGTGGAAGTCCGCTGGCCACTGCATCCAATTGCTTAGACATGTAGGCAACAGGTCTTTGCCATGATCCCAAGTACTGTGTCAATACTCCCACAGCCATTCTTCTTTGCTCGTGTACATATAAGTAGAATGGTCGTGTGTGATCAGGTAGACCTAATGCTGGGGCACTCATCAAAGCCTTCTTCACATCTTCAAATGCCGTTTGCTGTTCTTGGGTCCATAAGAAGGAGTCGTGCTCTGTACCTTTTATAGCTGCGTACAGAGGTTTTGCCAGTATCGCGTAGCTGGGAATCCATATCCTACAGAAGCCTGCTGCCCCCAAGAATTCTCGCACTTGTCTTCTATTCTTGGGTATTGGTATTTGGCACACAGCTTCTTTTCTCTCTGGCCCCATAATTCTTTGACCTTCAGAGATATGGAATCCCAGATATTTGACAGTTGGCAAACACAACTGAGCCTTCTTTCTAGACACCTTGTATCCTGCCTTCCAGAGAATGTGTAGTAGATCGTGCGTTGCTTGCTGACAGATTTCTTTTGTAACTGCTGCTATCAACAAGTCATCTACATATTGTAACAATACACACTCTCCTGGGATGGACTCGAAATCCAGTAGATCTTGACTTAGGGCTGAACCAAATAGGGTAGGTGAATTTTTAAACCCTTGGGGCAGTCTTGTCCAAGTCATTTGGCGTTTTGAGCCCGTTACAGCGTTCTCCCATTGGAAAGCGAAAATACATTGACTTTCTGCGGCAATTCGGAGGCAAAAGAAGGCATCTTTGAGGTCTAAGACTGTAAAGTAGGTAGCCCCGCCCGGAATTAAAGCAAGCAGGTTATATGGATTGGGTACAACTGGATGTATACTAACAACCGCATCATTGACTGCTCTCAAGTCCTGCACAGGTCGATACTCATCTGTACCGGGCTTTTGAACAGGCAGCAATGGGGTGTTCCAGGGGGAAGTACAGAATTTTAGGATACCATACCGTATGAACTTATCCAGATAGGATTGGATGTTCTTCTTAGCCTTCTGCGGGATGTGGTATTGTCTTAGGCTCACTGGATAAACCCCAAGTTTTAGTTCAATTTTTATAGGTGGAATATTGCGGGCCAGTCCTGGTGGGTTGTTCTCTGCCCAAACTCCTGGTATGTTAAATAATGTCTCATCACTCCTAGGGTTTTGGCTAGTCAACGCTGTATAAAGTCGCCACTCTTCTTCCTTTGGTACGGATAATGTCATGATACCTGAAGGTCCATTAAACTTTAAAGATGTTGTTCCATTTGGTAGGAACGTAATCTGCGCTTGTAATTTTGATAGCATATCACGTCCCAGCAATTGGACTGGACATTCAGGCATATAAAGGAATTGATGTTTTACTACGTGGCCTCCCAATGTACAGAGTCGACTTTTAAGAACCGGTTTTTCAGCACTTCTTCCAGTTGCTCCTATCACAGTAATAGTCCTTCCAGATGGAGGAGCAACTAGATTAGTCACCACTGAATGTTCAGCACCAGTGTCGATCATGAACGCACTCCTTTTTCCCCCTATTGATACATCGACCATAGGCTCCGCTCGACCAAGGGGGATGGAGCCCGGTCGGTATCAATAGTCCTCCATGACCGTGTCAGCCAATCCTACAAAGTCCCTACCTTCTCTATCGCGGGACCTTTGCGCTGCTGGAATATACCTGTCTTCCCTAACACTTCCTCTGTTCCCATTATTCCCTCTATTACCATTACTCCCTCCGGGGCCTCCTCTACCTCTCGCTCTGCCTCTAAAGTTTCCGTAGCCTGCCCTGGGTAGGTCTCTCTCGTACTGCTCTCTTTGCGGACATTCGTTCCTCCAATGCCCTTCTTCCTTGCAATACGCGCATTGATTCCTACTCAAAGGCTCCCTATTCCATCTACTATCGCCTCTATCTGGGCCCCGTCTATCTACGCCTGCGATCGCTACCGCTAGCATATCAGCCTTTTTACGCATCTTGCGCTCTTCCTCTTTCTTACTTTCTGTTTCCCTATTCATATAAACCTTATTCGCTACCTCCATTAGTTGGGTGATTGACATACCTGCAAACCCTTCTAACTTTTGTAGCTTGCGCTTAATATCTCCGTAAGCTTGGCTGACAAAGGCGGAGTTCACCATTCGGGAATTATCTGCGTCTTCCGGATTAAAGGGGGTATACAAGCGGTATGCCTCCAATAATCGGTCATAAAAGACACTGGGCGCTTCATCGCTTTTCTGAATCACCTCAACTGTCTTCGACATGTTAATAGCTTTCTTTCCCCCGGCTTTCATGCCAGCAATTATAGCGTCTCTATAGGCTCTGAGTTGAACCATATCAGCACCATTTACATTCCAATCGGGATCGGTGTTGGGATAATGTGTTGCGGCCCATGCTGATGGATTGGCTTGGTTTAAAGTACGGGCTTTATCCTCTAGTGCTTTAATGGCCGCTTGATTAATTCTTGTCCTTTCCTCATTGTTGAATAAAGTCATTAATAACTGCTGGCAATCAGCCCATGTCGGGTTATGTGTCTGTACTATTGAGGTGAACAGATCAGTCATAGCTTGTGGTTTCTCAGTATACGAGGAATTGTGGGTCTTCCAATTCAAGAGATCGGTTGTCGTGAATGGGACATATACAAAGACTGGGTCAGCATGTGCCATTTGGCCTGCGGCATCGATATAGGCTGGCCCAGGATTCAGACGAAGAGGCATCTGATAGTGTTTTAATTGTTGGGCACCGGTCAACTGTCGGGTCTGTATGGGGCTACGTGGAGGGGCGTCAGTCATAGGTTCCAGTCGGGGAGAAATAGGGTATGGGGATGTGGGAGCTTGGTTTTGGGAAAAGGTTGTAAATAAAACACTTCGAGCCGAGCTAGATGAAGCTTGACCGGAAGTCTGAAGTGGCGCCAAATCAGGATATTCGTTTTTAATGGGGGTTGGTTCTGATTCCGGAAGGGGAGATTTAGTACGAGGGGGGGTGGATCCTGTACTGGAGGAGGAAGCGGAAGTGGATGAGGGTAATGAGGGGAGGGTTGCAGGACTTCCTGCATTTGCGTCACTTCCTCTTAACGGAAAGTAAGGGGGCGGCAAAGGGATCTCGGACTCAGGGGGCGTGTCCAAAATGGGCCTAACACCAGTCCTAGTGGACAAACAAGTCCTAGCTACCATGAGGCGACACTGCTCCTCGTGGCATGTCTGGAGCCATTTTGGCGAGTCATTTACGGCCTGTCTCCAACAATCAATATAAGGAAACTGGCCGTAAAGTTCAGGCCTACCCGATACAGCCACGTGTACGCGCTGTACCAGAGTTGGATCCAAACTGCCACGTGGCGGCCATGCCGCAACCAAAGTAGGCCACTCCCTAGTACACAAAGTGACCAAACGTACAGGAGACATTTTAACCCCAAAATCACAAGTTTTGAATCCCTTTTTAAAATTCTTTACCATACAACCTAAGGGATCCGGAATCGTTGACTGCGACGCACCCATACTTAACAATGGAACGTCGTCGACAACGAATACTATACACGCGTACTATTCAACAGTCACACCCGTTTCCTCTGGCAACAGCACCACGTGGTACGGTTACCAAGTGAAACGTACACAATAACACAATAAACACTCAGGGAATTCCCGTACACACACAGCTGTTACACCAGTCACTAGATAATCAATATTATGCCCTTTGGCGTAACTATACAGTCACCCACGCTATAATTCTCTATATACGAATTACCCGTCTATAACACACCCCAGTAACATCGTCTTTTACAAATAGCGGTTACAGTACGGTTAGCATAGGTCAAAGCACAAGTTAAGGTCACAATACAATTATTAGTGGTTATGGTGTTAAACATGCAATGGACGACAATGATTAGTACTTATATACAGTGTCAGTAAATATACAGGGTTATGGTACCGTGCACTATGATACAGCAACACACTATTAACACTCTCGCTAGACGGCTGAGCTCGCGCTATCTAACAAGATATACACTTTACTAAACAATCTTTAACACATTTACAATTCCCAACTAAACTATTGGCCAGTACCTTGAATGGACTACCTAAAACTATATACACCCGTTTTGGTTAGCCACACTGCCCAATCACCACATATAGCGAGCTAGAGAACCGAATTTACACAGGCGCCTCTTAGTCGCACTATCAAAAGTCTAGTGGGTTCCAAATTTACACGCCTTCCCACTTAGCCCAGATAGGTTGAGAGCTAGCGAACCGAATTTACACAGGCGCCGCTTAGTCTCCCGGTCCCTCCGACCTAGCGAACGTAATATACACCCTAGAACGCTAGTCTAGACAAGACACCGGTGTCCGGCTAGGGCTATTTACACCAGGACCCCGCCTGACTAACAAAATCAAACGGTCTGACTAAAGAGCGTTCGATCGAGCGGTGCGCCTTCGCTCCTTCCCTCCGACAGAGGGGGCAGATACACAGATTCAAACCCCTTTGGGCCTACCGCACAATCGGTATACCCCTAGTGGGTCCTGCCGTCTAAAACAGCAGTTGTCTTACCTCCTCGTTCCTGAACCTGAGTTCACACTCATCGACGGGGACACCCCAGCACTTCTCACGTAGAGGCCGATGATCTCCTGGACAACAGACCAGTGGCGCCGAGACGAAGGGAGGTCCACGCAGAAGTTCAGGGGTGCAGCCGTAGAGAACGTGGGCAAAGATAGACCGTCTCACGCCTCTGCCTCTCAGCTACCGTTGAACGATGAGCTTCCCGGCCAATGCACCAAATGATACCGGAGAAACTGACGGAAGCCAAGCACAGAGAGATGGACACAGGTTTCTTCAGGAAGGAAGAGATTCTTTATTGGATCACCGATCGGGACTCAGAGGGACTAGCGTCACCAAAATACAGCAAGTTCTGAGTCCCGGACAATAGTGCAGGCTCCTTATATAGGCACATAACTCCTCCCATATTAAGCTCCACCCGCACATTCTCTTAACCAATCAACACAAATGAGAATTAACTTCCTGTTTGACCGCATGGCTTGTCCAGCACAATGGAGGAGGGGAATACTACATCCTGTATTCTTGCACATGCTCCGTACACTACTGATCGTATCTTGCCTCGTGCAACCAACTGATCGATACGTCAGCATATGCACGTACACATGCCACGTGGTAATCTCGGCCTACTAAATTTATTTTTACCGAGATTCCACCACAAAACTAATCTTATTGATTTTTTTGATTGGGTAACTAAAATTATAGATAAGGGTGGTGCAGTAGACATTGCTTACCTAGATTTCAGTAAGGCTTTTGACACTGTTGCACATAGAAGGCTTATCAATAAACTGCAATCTTTGAGTTTGGATTCCAATATTGTTGAATGGGTAAGGCAGTGGCTGAGTGACAGGCAACAGAGGGTTGTAGTCAATGGAGTATATTCGAAGCTTGGGCTTGTCACCAGTGGGGTACCTCAGTGATCTGTACTTGGACCCATTCTCTTTAATATTTTTATTAGTGATATTGCAGAAGGTCTTGATGGTAAGGTGTGTCTTTTTGCGGATGATACTAAGATATGTAACAGGGTTGATGTTCCAGGAGGGATAAGCCAAATGGCAAATGATTTAGGTAAACTAGAAAACTGGTCAGACTTGTGGCAACTGACATTTAATGTGGATAAGTGCAAGATAATGCATCTTGGACGTAAAAACCCAAGGGCAGAGTACAGAATATTTGATAGAGTCCTAACCTCAACATCTGAGGAAAGGGATTTAGGGGTGATTATTTCTGAGGACTTAAAGGTAGGCAGACAATGTAATAGAGCAGCAGGAAATGCTAGCAGAATGCTTGGTTGTATAGGGAGAGGTATTAGCAGTAGAAAGAGGGAAGTGCTCATGCCATTGTACAGAACACTGGTGAGACCTCACTTGGAGTACTGTACACAGTACTGGAGACCATATCTTCAGAAGGATATTGATACCTTAGAGAGAGTTCAAAGAAGGGCTACTAAACTTGTTCATGGATTACAGGATAAAACTTACCAGGAAAGGTTAAAGGATCTTAACATGTATAGCTTGGAGGAAAGACGAGACAGGGGGGATATGATAGAAACATTTAAATACATAAAGGGAATCAACACAGTAAAGGAGGAGACTATATTTAAAAGAAGAAAAACTACCACAACCAGAGGACATAGTCTAAAATTAGAAGGACAAAGGTTTAAAAATAATATCAGGAAGTATTACTTTACTGAGAGGGTAGTGGATGCATGGAATAGCCTTCCAGCTGAAGTGGTAGAGGTTAACACAGTAAAGGAGTTTAAGCATGCGTGGGATAGGCATAAGGCTATCCTAACTATAAGATAATGCCAGGGACTAATGAAAGTATTTAGAAAACTGGGCAGACTAGATGGGCCGAATGGTTCTTATCTGCCGTCACATTCTATGTTTCTATGTTTGTTTTGTTTGGATTCAGTTGGGCCCTCAGCTCTGATGTGGCTAGATTTATGAAGCTAGTCATGCAAATTAAATCCATTTCTCCTCCTTGGGAACTGCCTCTTGTCCTATATACCCTACAGGTTTACCCCTTTGAACTTATTGAAGAGATTCTTCTGATGCAACCTGCACTCAAAACTGCTCTTCTACTTGCCCTTACCTCTGGTAAGAGGGTTTCGGAGCTTAGAGCCCTGTCCTCACTGAGTCTTATATCTCCTTTCAGCAAGATAAGATGGTTTCCAGAATATAACTGAAATTAGAGCAAAAGTAGATTGATTACCTTAATTCTTTCCATCACCATCTACGGGAGAAGAGAAGTTGCTTCTAAATCTCAATGTGGTTCATTGTTTTTCCATTTATCTTGACCGAACCAGCAGTTGAAGGAAGTTCTCAAGGCTTTTCATTATTATTATTTTCATCATGATAAAGGTTAGCTGGCATCTCCTAAAACCATTCCAAGATGGCTAGTTACTGCTATTTCTTTTTTTTTTTTTAATTCTTTATTTTATTGTGCATAGTTAAGACAAGGTACATGTATACCGGCAAGTGTAGTTACTGCTATTTCTAACATGTATGAGGTGAAGCAGGTTCCAGTCCTTAGGGTCTGAAAGCACACTCCACGAGAGCTCCATCTACTTCTAGAGCAGCTATTGCACAAGTCTTCTCTGATGAGATCTGCAGAGCGGCTACTTGGCCCTCTCAGAATACCTTTATTCAGTGCCATCACCTGGATGCTAGGTCTTCTAAACTAAAGAGTCTAAATTTGGCTTAGCTGTCCTTTCTGCCTCATCAATTACGTATTTTTATTAATACATTTTCAGCAGTTATTTTCGTGTCGTGTATTCTCTTTACCCCAATATTTCTAGCTTGGGAACTGCCCCAGACTAGTGCTGCCATGGCCATTGCTGGGAAAGTAGAAAGTTATTTCATACTGACTGATGTTTTCGTTTCCCGGTAATGGTCCATGACAGCAAAGGAATATATTGGAAAGTATGACACAATTTTCCAGTATCATAATGGTCTATCTCCATTCCTATAGCCTCAATACACAAATCCAGCTAACAGAACATATAGATAAAAATTATTTCCACTAAGCACTACCCACCCTTCTGGTTCCTTCTAATGTTATGTCATGCTTCTCCATCTGAATGAGATGCAAGTCAATTACATTCTCACTAACTTTACACATTACCAGTAGCTGCAATTATCCCTTAATTTTCTACGGCCATCAACTCCAAATGCTCCCTGCTACCTTGTCTAAACTCCCGATTGTAACAGCTAGATTGAAATTTCGCTAAGTACTTTCTATAGACGAGCTTCAGTGGCCCTTTCTATCTTTTTTACTGATCTGTGTATATTGTATGGTCTTTTCTCCCCAGTTGCACAGGAATATTATATCATCACAATACACCTGGTCAATTCAGTTAAATTTGTTGCTAAAACACTACCCTATTATATGTATAAGAAATAATATGGAGGTATATTGTGGCCTCTTGTTTCACTTTGAGAATCTGTTGATTTCTTGTACAAAAACATTTAATAAAAGTATCAGGTGTTTTTTTTTTCTTGTACTGTCACTGTTGGTGTATGGTCCAATTGTGATTTGCCCAGTGGAGTCTACAATTCAGAATATTCCAAGGATTGTGAAACAGGGAATGCCATGCAATGCCTGATAATTTACACTTCTCTGATACATTATAGATAGAGCTGGGATTTTGGTAAAAGCAAACACGTGGGAGGGAAATTTATGGTATACAGTTTGCCCTTATATTCAGCGGATTGCTTGTTGCAGTATTTTGTTTTTCTTTGTTTACTTAAAAAGACACTTCACTGCCTAAAAAAAAACCCAAAACAAAATATTTAATCTATTTATATCCCACCCCATTTTTACAAAGATGATGCATGCTTCACACAAGCTAAAGCCCTTCAGTGTTCCTTTAACTTTTCCGTTTGTTTTTGGATAATTCAGCATGTTTCACATATGGAATTAAATATATTTTCATTTAGGGGTTGCAATCTGAAAGGGGTTATTCACTAAAAGTGTGCATGTCAAATTGAAGGCCAAAATAACAAAAGTGAAAACAATGCTTACTTTTTACAATTGAACTATTGTGGCCTAACATTTGACATTCACACTTTAGTGGATACATCTGAAAGCTTCTTTCTGTATCTATCAGAGTTGTATACTTTCTCACCATAGGGTGCGGAGCAGGTGAAGCACCCAGTAATGAAGAGGGATATTCTAAAGCACCATAACCACTATAGCATGTTTTAGTAGTTATTGTGCCTGGAGTCCTCTGGTGCCACCACACGACAAGCTGTCCAAATAATTTAGGAAGAGTTTGACACTTGGCTACGACAGGCACCCACAGTCCTGACAGTCTCCGTGGATATGTAAAAGCGGAAGAATATTTGAATGCATTTGCATACCAATAAATACCAACTTTTAAAATTATTTGATTCAGAGACAATTAGAGATCTCAATCCAGACACTGAAGGGTGAATTCCTGCTATGCCAACAAATGCCCACGACTCTGATCAATGTAATTTAATATCCCCATTAGAAGCATTATTTACTTCTTATTTTTTATATTTTGCTCTCCCTCCCAACCTGCAGGGTATTTGCACCAAAAGTACTGCTGTAAACGATGTCACGAGTTGCTGTTTAGCCATTTGTTTTATACAGCAGAGAGCTGATAACTTAACTACAAACTCCAGAGACACCTGGCTGTGCTCGTAAGGCACTGTTTACAGCAAAAGCTCAGCAGTACTAGAGAACGTTCAGTGAGCAAAGAGTCACTTTCTGGGTTGGCATGAGGTCAATGTAGAATCTGCATAGCCTGAGAATTTGCCGAAAATGCAGGGACTCCAACGAGTAAATTTAAAAAAAATAATTTTGTGTATTGCATATTTTGTTTAATTTAGATCAAGGGTAGTCAACCTGGTCCCTACCGCCCGGTTTGGGATTTCAGGTGGGCGGTGGGTTTGTTTTCAGAAAACGCCCAGTGGGCATCGATGGCCGTGGACCAAGGGCGGCAAGAGAAAATCCTTTCATCTCCCCTGCTGGCCCATGCAGAGCCAGCCTTGCTGTAAGCCCTCTCGGGCTGGTGAGGAGATCAAAGATCTCCCTCACCGGCCCGCTGGCACTTGGTTCCAGCAGAGGGAAGGACCTGGGAGACTCTCTTTCTCCCGCAAACAGGCTGGTTACCATGGAAACGCAGCGATACAGTGCTGTGTCCTCAGGAGAGTCACCCTGCCCCCGGTGGTGAACATGCCACCACTGGACCACCAGGGCTTGCAGCATTATGTACCCCCTCCCTGGTTAAAAAGGCAAGAAGAAGAGAGGGGGCGACCTTAAGATAGATTTTCTCTTCTCACCCACCTACACACAGCATAGACCCCTATGCACCCCTCACACACGCACCTCACACAGACACAAGCACCCCTCACACAAATATATAGAATTTTTTAAAATAAATTAAGTACATTCATTGAGATAGAGATATATATATCTATATCTATATATAAAGATTGCACTTGCGCTATAAAATTTGTTATTTCGGCACTGGTGGGCGGTAAGTATCAAAAGGTTGACTACCCCTGATCTAGATGTAGTAGTAATGAATGTAGTAAAGATGTAGATGTAGTAAAAATGAATGGAGTGTCCTTTTGATAACTTCTGAAAAAGGAAAACACAAAAGGGGAAAAAAAAAACAAATATAAAGAAAAGGGAGGCTATGTGCCATCTAATTGCATGTAACATGCTTTATTAAGAGAATGCCAGATATTGTCACACTGCTCTCTATGGGATAAAAGCAGTGCAGAGCTTAATCGGATCCTTCAATAGAATAATAGAGCATTCAACTCTTATTTTGTCTAGGTACCAACATTGTAACCATTCGTCTTCCCCTAGACATGAATCCGTTACCTTACGGGAGTGGGTACGTGTGTTAGGTTGCATTGTATTCCCTGCAATGTGAGCAACCCTTTTTTGGAGGGGATTTAATTTTTTTTTGTTTTGTTTTTTTTGTAAAAAGTTCTCTATACAAACACAGCGGTATCTCAGATGTTTATACTGTACATTTTATACAAATTTAAAAAAGAAAAAAAAATAAGCACACAGGAAACATTTGACAGCACAATTAGCATACGTTTCATCACCTAGTGCCTGAACTCAAAAATAGTGTATTTAGAAATTGGCAGCCACGTTCTCCCCTTCCCAACCTTACCGGCACTCAAATCTTTAAATTTGTATTGCTGAAAATAACAGTCCAACAGAGAATTAAAAAAAGGAGTCACATCTGGGTTTGTGCAAACAGAAATCCCATTAACAAAGCTCTCAAGATCCCTCAGCATCAAGATGATCCCAGTAAAGTGTTTTGGGCTGCCCGGTCAAGGCAGGGGGATTTACAAACCACTTTGACATTTTAACCTGCTTTTGGAAAATGAACCAAAATCATATACACATTCTATATACATATAGAAATATTTTTTTTTTAAGGCAATGAAATGGTGACATTTCCTAGGATCCATTCTAAGAAACAAATACATATATAGAATTAATTTTTCTTTTCTTCTTACTTGATTCCTCGCTGGACCAAAAGTAGAAAATTAACAAAACATAAAAAAAACATGCAAAACTTTTTTTCCTCATGTGCACAAAATAATCCCAACGGTTTCTTCCCTCCTCCTTAAAATGCCATTTGGTATAACCGTTGAATCAGAAGCGAAGGGGAAAAGGAGTTAAAAAAAACACACAAAAAAATAAACATATAAAAACTCACACGTGCCAAAACCTTTCTAGATGTTGGTATTTTGCACATTCAGTCTAGTAAGGTTTTAAGAATCAAAACTTTCATCAACCATGTATGCTTCTGACCAAGGGAAAGGCACTGCAAAACGATAGATTGGCTCCTACTATCCGCTTGCAGGTATATGGAAATTTGTTAAAAAAATACATTTACCCATCCATTCATTAAAGCACAAAATTCGTGCCGCACAGTCATGTAGCTGAATTCATTTTTACAGCCCCCCAATAAACTTTGTTTCTTCTGAAACCACCCAGAGATGCATGTGCAAGGCCTGGGGACCAATGGGGTGGAGGGGGGATTTTAGACAGCGGTCTGCTATTTTATATTTTCTCAGTGCATTTTGCAGAAAGGGTCTGGAATTTGGCCTCTTATTTAACACAAAGGAGACCTCCAACATTGGCCATAAACTCTTCCAGGCTTTTGAGGAAAGACATCTTCTGTTTCCGGTCAAGAGTTGGAGGAGTACTGCTGGCCGTTAGCTTGTTGAATGCATCCGCTAGTCGTTGGTAAATGATGGGATCCTGTTGACTTGACAGCAAAGATTCCACAAGTTCTGCATATTCAGCCTAAGAAAACCCAAAATGTTCAGGAGAGATTAATGAAGTTGAATAGTAATGCACATAATTATTATTTTTAACTAAAATATGTAGTAACATTCAAAATGAAAAATAAAAACAAAAATATAGATTCTCAAAGGTCTGACCGTAAAGTGACTGTACTACCATGGGTAATGTAGGCACAGTGGTAAACCGAGATGACTTTCATGTAACCATTTGAGTGGTATAAATGGGCAATGCAAGTGGACAAGTGAGGGAACTAAGTCTATCAATTATGTTTATACACCTAACCAGTTCCTAAAAAGCACACCAGATGTCAATATGTTCATAGGGACAGAACTGAAAGATTCCCAAATCCTGGACTGTTCATGTATCTCAGGGGAAAAAGGGGGAGACACAGCGCTAACTCCAAAGGCAGCAGAATAAGGGCTGTTACTTGGATACCCTAATAACCAAAAAAAACATAGCACCAAATAAGAAATACAAGCTCACTTGAAAAAGCCTATCGGTGAAACACGTTGTGATTCTATAGGACTTTTCTTTTTTTTTACTTTTTATTTTGTATGGTATTACAGTAAAAATAGTTTTTACCGAGGGGGCGGGGCCTGACAGCCAAGATGGCCAGACGTGCATTCTGAAACCTCCAGCACCGACAGACACAAATTCGCCAATCCTGTCCAAACCACAGGTGCTAGCAACCCAAGGTGCTTGGAACAAGATGCAGTACATCGCAGGGATCAAGGCGATACCGGACCGGCACCGATCCGCACTGGTAGAGCCTGAGCCGGCCATGCGGCCTAAAACGGAGCGGAGCCTGCAGCATGGGGGAGGTGGCCGACCACCCGGCAAGGGACCCGCTTCCATACGAAACGCACGCAAAGCCCCATGGACCGGCGGGGGTTATCCCGGTCCTCGCCGGGGAAGGTTACCCCCAACCAAGCGACGGAACCAGCAGACAGGCAACAATGCAAGGGCCCAACCAAGATGGCGACTCGGAAGCGGCCCGCGAAGGGGAGAACCCGCATCAATCCACCTACACACACCGTGTAGTTCTTCGACCGGCTTGGAGCAAGCCTCTGGTCAGCACTTCACACCAAAAGCCAGACCTTTAAGCAGGTAATGAAACACGCAGCGGCGTGGATACGCCCCGCCACCAATTAAGCAGACAACCGCTAGCGGCTCCCAGGGCGGCCACCCGACGGTGGCTACACCAAGCGCCCAAACGGCAGAAGAAATCTATACATCTCCCGGGCGCCAGCTCCCGCTCGAATGTACACCAGAGGGGGACCACCCTTCTTGCCAGACCCATTTCTCGCCCAGAGACATCTGCAACCTGCACAGCGGCGCCATACCGCATGAGTGAACATACTGACCCTCGCTCCCGAGATAACAAGGCTGCTAAACCGGACTCCCACACAAGCTACTTACAAGCTCCAAGAGCCAAAGTCCAGCCAGGCTCGCATCTTCCCCTTCACAGCACGAAGGGAAGAGGCGCTCAGTCACCAAACACGCACCTAGTCAGCAACCGCCTCTTACCACTGCAAGGACCGAAGACGCCACAGCAGACCAGCACCTCCCTAGCACCCCGCTCCAGATCCGAAACCACGGCCTCCAGAACAGGTATCGGCTAGGTACATTGGGACCATCTCATCATCTGGCTTCCAGCCATAGCCCACACTCACACCATATGAACTATGCTAATTACTTTCACGCTGTTTTAATGCTATCGACCAAGAGCTTAGCAAATTTATTAAGGCCATTGGTATACCTAATATGATCCAACACACTTCACTCCAGCCTTCAGAAATACTCACACCATCGTTCACGTTGTTAACCCTGTGTTCACTTAACCACTCATATGTCTAGATAACTCATACCGAAAGTAGACGCTATTGATCTATATAAACAGACATACATGAACAGCCTGCAACCTAGCTACTTATATAGAAATGTGTGTGATAATGTATTTCTGTCAAAGTTACTAACCACCTGCCTTAACTTAAAATGTATGCATTTTTATGCTATCAGTTGGAACTGGTAAAGTTCAATCTATAGCCTCATTATTGCATACGGTCATGTGTTCCTACGTGGCATAGGATAAACGGATAGCAAATAATATACACCAAATCTCTTGCAGAGACATTACACTAAATGTTCCCTAAGAGCCATTACGGTGTGATTGATACCCAGTGGTCACAAAGCAAATATAACACTAACTAAAGCTTACTGCCTTTATATGTATGATTATTAACAGCATCATAATGAGCCATGATGATAGTTTACCTTTCCTTTCCTGTTCATCCTAATGTTTAAATTATGTAAATCAGCTACAGTATAGATGTCACTCTCTATTGATAGCAACGTTTTATTTGCTTGACCGAGCAGGTCTATGTTCAGCATGTAATGTCATAAGCGCTGCTTTAGCTTGGCTTGTCTAACTAGCCTTACTGGCAACCAGCCCATGTACTCTATCTTTTAAAGCGTGTACCTTAATCAGACATTCAAGGACTTAACTTAAGAATTGTTAATTAGTTTAGAATGTATTTTTCTCGCACTTGAAATGCCTTCATATAAATGCAATGCCTTAGACGTACGAACCGCAGCGCTACTAGCCATGTCAAATGAACGTTCAGTCTAACATGCTACACTATACTACCTTTATGTTGCACTAACTGTACTCCTCATGTTGTATATGAAAAAAAAAATGTGCCGTTTACACTGCAAACTGTTATGAAAATGCGTGCAGAAGCTGTCGTGGCTCTGCGTACTTGATGTTAATCTGAGCACATGAAAAAGATATAATATACATAAAGAATTAAAAAAAAAAAATAGTTTTTAATTTCAAAATTTTATGTTTTTGTTTTTTTTATCCTGCATTTTATTTTATTAACCTATAGGAAACTCCATATGTACCAACATATATCCTTGGTGGGAATCATACCACCCAAGCTAATATCAATGAGCAAAAGGTGCTCTTGAAATTGTGAGTAGATTTTATATACTTTTTTAAAACAGTACTATTGCTTACAATGGTGAGCACTAGATCTCCTTTTATTCCTTTCATATGCCATTTACATTGTGAACATCTAAAGAGCACAGCTCCAGATTTATACTTGAGCGGGGATTGTACTGCCCAGAGTCCTATCTAAGAGCTGATTGGAAGCTCTCTCTGTGTCAGTGTATTTTAACTTAATTTTACCCAAGACATTATATATACTGGATTGCACTATTGGTGGTTTATTTTGCGTTTCATTTTATATGAAACACCAACAACAGAATTCCTCATCTGCAAGTTTGGTCTACTTAAACACTAAGGAGGATAACAGACTGACCTCCAAAAAAAGCACTATCTTCAAAAGGTTCATATACACACAAACTGTCAGAATTACTAGTTGATCCAGCACGCAGGAATAAAATCACACCTAGGACTAAGGATAACGTCTAACCAGACCTTACAATGGCCAGACTTAACGAACCCAAGAATAGTCAAACTACTTGCTGAGGTCAGGGATACAGAATGAGACACAATGATGAGGGAAAGACAAAAAAGTCAAGGATACCAGGAATCAGGGAAGTCAAAATGAAGCCAAAGTCAAAAACTAGAAATATACGATCAGGAACACACTCTCTGATAACCAGCAAAGGGAAACCATGACAGGGCGATGAGTAGAAGGAATAATGAGTTTAAATAACCCTCCTACAGATCCTATTGGGCGTACCTGACTTTTGACCCCAAAATGTGTGTCTTTTGCATGACGTCACACGCACATCAACATTACCGTGGGCGGATGTGGGGCTATATGGTGTGGGTCCGCAGCAGCCGGCGTCCACCGGCATGTTGCAAAAGACAGGCATAATGGCGTAGGACTTCTAAGCGGCACTTTTATTATTCTTAAGAAGGGTATTCGTATTGTAATGTTTATATGGAGAGGATGGATACGTGACACATACATACCCGAATATGATTATCTAGTATTTCTTATTTGGCGCAATCTGTTTTTTCTGTATTTTTTTACTTGTTTATGTATCCTGACCACTGGACTGAGCATCACTAAATTAGAAGTAAACGTACCTGAATGTAGGTTGTCATCTGCACAATTGTAAATGACAAGTTTACTTCAATGCTTTACAGGGATTGGGTAACTGGCTGCTTTTAGGATTTTTAATGACAGCTTTTCAAGACACATGGAGCTGTGAGCTATTCGTCTACATTTCCATGTGCAATTAAAATAGAGTGTGTTCATTCTCAAAGTGTATTCCAATTACTTTTCAAATGCACAATATTCTCTTTTTTATTTCTTTAGGACTTGTATCCGTGTCTGAATATAGGTGGCAACAGAGACGGTACTTTATACGAATACACAAAATGCTTATTTGATAGAATGTCATAGTTTCCATGTGGGTAATATCTTGTCCCATATACAAATTTAGCCTGCGCGTCATTATCACAAGTATCACAGTGCTTGGAAAACTTTTGATATTTATACACGAAAAGATCAAGGCAAAACGGTGACCACTTCTCATTACTGTGCTATTCACCAACTCTGCATAATTGGATGTGATAAAATGTCAATGGGTTACTGGGTAAAATGTTACTCAGCAAAAATAGGACAATATTTATAGCTGGGTTTTAGTAGTCCAATTTAGCTCTTTGATGCCTGCCTTCTCATCTTCCATTAATACATAGGAACGCAACATACTCTTATTAGACAGTTCAGATGGTCTTGTCTTCGAGTGCTTACTTCTTCCTATTAACTTAATCCACTCCTTTGATGAATTTAGGACAGGCGATTTAATCAATCATTTCCTTAAAATAATAGTGATAAAATAATCTCCAGAAATTATGCTGGAAGGGAAAGTGGCCTCAATCATTTTATACTGTGCATAACATTGAAAGGACTAAAACTATCGTCTTAAAGAATGTTCTAGAGTTTTATGTAACGAGCCACACTGCACCATCACCTTTCAATTCTGCTACTTCCCATCCTGTTACTTGGTTGCTATCCCCACACTTCCCTTCCTCCCCCATCTCCTCTGGACTGTAAGCTCGTTTGAGCAGGATGATCATCAACCTATTGTTCCTGTAACATTTTGTAATGGTCTTATTTATTGTTCAATTCTCTCTTTATAATAGTGTAAAGCGCTGCAGTGCTATATAAATGCGAAAAACAATAATGTATTGCAATTTAAAGGATTGATCTATCTCAAGGCAAGAAAAGATTTAAAAAACAACCTGGTTTAGACAAACTAAAGTGTAAAATGCTTCCCCTGCCGCCGTCGTCATTTCCGTGTTGTGTTTTTGCAGAACGAGCATATCAAAAACCAGCTGAAAAAGAAGGAAATAATGTTGGTTACTGCATCACTTTTGGACATCAGCTCATGAATCCTGGCAATGAAAAGGGGTATTCTTTCCTACCTTAAGAAAATGTCGAGTTGCTAGTAGAAGAGGAGAATCTGTGTCGTGTGCTTTAGCGCACTGCTCGGCTAGTGGGGTTAATGCTTCAAGGCAAAGCTGGGAGACCTCCGAACTCATTCTTTTTATTTTTACACAATTAAGGAAACCAATTGATTCTCGTAAAATAAAATATAAGATCTAATGGGAGAAAAATGTTTTACCTCATTTTCCTAGAGTGTAAGCTCATTTGAGCAATGCTTTCTTTGTCTCTTGTGTCAATCAAGATTTTGGTCTCGATGTAACATTGTTAGCTTTCCAACGGATTTATTATTTTTGGACAAAATTTTAATATGATTTTTTTCCCCCCAACATCTGCAAATTTAAAAAAAAATCTATTTAAAAATATCTAAAAAGTACAAGTAAAATCTTTTTTAACAATATTAAATTATTTCAAACGATTATTAAAAAAATAGCGCATCATTTGACCAAAAAAAACAAACCTGTTTCCAACAATACTAAATTGAGGCCTATGTTTTATTTATACAACGTCATTGTTTAATTAGAAAGCTATGAAAACAATGCTAGTGCTATATAAATGCGAATAATAACAGTAATAATGGTGGCTCACATGGTTATGGTGATTGGCATTACATAATACCACACGTACAGTATTAATTTTACGTAGAAAATAAGTTTCTCTACCGTGGCTCTGCTCATCACCGAATGCCTGTAAATGCCAATCCCCTGCTACTAAATACTGAATGCTGCAATGGTAATTAAGCCAGGCATGTATATGTACTTATTATTTGTGCCCATTTTAAAATTCCAGAGCTGAAATCTAAAGTATTATTCTAATCTAAGTCTCACCTTTTGTAAAAGAACGGTATTGATCTCTGAGATATTAAAATAGGCAATATTGTGTAATTTCACAAATTTTCATCCCTCAAAATTGCATTATAGGATAAACAAAAAAAAGGGTACTTGGGTACGCGTCTACGCGATAACTGTAGATTGTAGAGACTTGCTCTGCATTATGAATTCTAAACTGCCATGGGTCCATAGTGGGATATACCTTCTCTTGATACTCTCACTTATCATTTCTTATAACTTAAAGTGACTCTATAGTCACCAGAACAACTACAGCTTAATGTAGTTGTTCTGGTGACTATAGTCAGTCCCTCACTCAGGTCCCCTATGGGAAAGCATTGGATAGGCTGGGATCATCAGTTCTGATGTCAGTCAAAGAGACGGATTGGAGGTGAGGCCAGCACCGGCAGACCCATGTGTATGTTATTTGCCTTATATTCTTGTTTTCTGCAAAGCCACTAAATTGATTCTAACACAAGATGCATGCCATCCCTGGTAGACACCTCTATTGAGATCTAGAGAAATGGAAGGATACGATGTCATTCCCAGCTCCAGCGAGTACATCAGGCTCTTGAACAGGTCTTCAGGAAGCTGAGGAATCTTTTCAGGGAAAATTTCACATATAAAAGTGATGAGTCTGTAGTATTGATTGCAGAGTGAAGGGAACTGAAATAAGCCCATAACTAATTAGAACAACCAATCCATGCATTTTAGGAGTATGAACTGCAATCTGCAACATGGAATTAAAAACACCCGACTTTGACAGGGGGATGACAAGTTCATTACTTAGGGTAAAACTTCAGGCAGTATTAAATTATAACATTAAGCAAAAAAACTGTGTCCCAAGAGGTCTGACAGATTAATGCAAATTTTCCAACCTGTGATTCATGTACCTTCTAAAGTAGTTAAATTAATAGAGCAGAAATGAATGGTATTGATGGGACAATTTACTGTTAAATATGATGTGCCGCATGCAATTAAAGAATGAAAATTAGCAAGTGGAACAGTTCCATGAGAGGAAACATATTGGAGAGCAGTACGTTTATCACAAATCCTTCCTTTCTAGATCCATTTAGCCATTTGTTTATATTCTAGCATCAATTCCAAGAGGGAGGAACCAGCTGGAAAGTGATGGCCAATACTACAGTGAAAGGCGATTTGCTGCAATTTGGGCAGAGCTAGCCATTGAGGGCTAGATTCTATTAGAGGGGATAAGCTTATCTCATGTAATCGAATAGAAATTCTTTTTTTCTCCCAGAAGATAACTGGAAAACTGCTTGTAAAAAAAAAAAACCCAAACAATAATAGAATCTAGGCAAAGTTACCAAGAATAATTTTTCCTTATCTTTATCTCCTGCCAAAGATCACTGGGCTATGCCAGTGTACTAACAATAACAGGATGTCACAAATTCTTAGGAATGCACAATAAAGGAAGAAGTTATCACTCTCTCTCGATATAGATATAGATATATATATATATCTATATATATATATATATATAGATATATATATATATATATCTATCTATATCGAGAGAGAGAGGGAGATTATATATTTATTTCTTTACTAAACAGGGCCTTTGTGGAGTACATAGCACAGATTAGAAGATATCCTCTAGCACAGTTAAATGCCATTTTAAAATACAATATAGATATTGTTCCCTCATTCTACAAGGAAATACAATACATACCTTTAGTAGATCTTGAGACATTAAGGGCAGCACAATATTTACTCCAAATAAAACCACGTCTGCTGCAGATACTGGCCTGTTAGTAGCTTGTCCTTGCTCGTGCGGTCTAAAAACTTCATCTGGAAAGAGAGATTAATAAACTCAATATCCCGGTGACAAACTCATACTACACCCCGCACTCCTATATATTATACGAATATCACAGAAAGTATGACAAGAAGGATACCTACAAAACTACTGCACTATTATCTAGATCCATCCAATCAAGCACAGTACCATCATGTGAACAAAAATGTAAAGATCTAAGAATGCAGGCGGGCATTCCCTCTAATGGCCATTGGAGAAACTAAATGACCTCCATTTGTCTAAAAATACATAGGGATTAAAGAGAAAGCGCAGGTAACTTTTTTTTCCTTTGGTATATAAATTTAAGGCAGGAAAAAAAATAGGACATATGGAATACAGATCAATTTTTCCAATATTGGAATTCTGAGAATAAGTGTGTGTGTGTGTATTATATATATATATATATATATATATATATACATATACATACACATACACACACTCACACACTTAATAAGACTTACACCTAGTTAAACAATAGGAACTGGAGGGCCAAGCACAGATAGGCGAGGCTCATCTAGATCCCATTACTTCTTTCTATGGACAGCAATAAATACCTGTGTCACTGAAGTCAATGAACTCTTTGGAGAGCAAGTTGGTGAGAAGTTCCATAATGAGCAAAAGATCCTGATACTGATCCTCCTCGGCTGTTACATCAATGCGCTTCCTGCCCATATTATTCTTGGAATATACTTGAAGCAGAGTCAGGCATGCTTCATACAGGTTCATGGCTTTTGACTAAGAAAGAAGCAGAGAAACAGTCCAGCAACGTTCTAGTGCCTGTACATTGGCAATATCTAGTGGCAACATTCACATTTCTCTCATAGGAAATATGTTTAAAACACAACACACTATGCATTAGAGGTGCACACCTTTCCACCTGGACCAAAATACTAAATTTGTAATGCACAGTTCCCACATAATGCTGTTAATCTCCAGATTAAATATTGCATTTCACAATCAGTTGCCTTTGGAACCCTCCCCCCCCCCCCCCTTAAAAAATAAATAACTCCTATCAATGTAAAAATAAGAGAACATCAGTCCCCTCCCCTCCGCCGAATACCTAAATAAGTAACCCAAATAGCATAGCACAAGTCCCAACTTCATTAGTTGAATGTATGACTACAGTCTTACAAGTTTCATTTCTTGAACAATAGGATTTTGTCATGCACCTATTTAGAGGGACATTTCAAGTATAACAACCATTACAAGGCATTGCAGTGGTTATGGTGCAAGAGGCTAAGGATTCAGCTGTGCTATTGCTTTCGTGACAAACATTTTGATTGAAAGATTGTAAGAAAAAAACCCCAAAACATGGCAGAATTCCCCACGACCCAAAACCCACACCATAGTTTGTGACATTACTAAATCCAATTTGACTTCCTCATTATCTGTCTATTATCACCCCCCCCCCTCTCCCACCTCCCAACCAGTGTCTAATTTCTACTTAGCAGAAAAGTAGACACTTTGACCTGGGTATAAGACATGTCCTAAAATTAGAGTGACTCGTATGGCTTTAAGACGTAGTGTATACTGCTCGATATTGCACAGAAACAATAAGTCCCATGACTACTGGATGTAGCAACAAACAACAAACCAGCACGCACCTCTCCAAGGTAACAGATCTGTTTATGTGCAACTTCTACAAATACTTCGATAATGAGGTTCACAGTTTCTGGGGTGTTCTTGTAGACTTCCATTAAACCAATGCAGTTCGTTAAAAAGTCCATTAGGAAATTGAAGAGGATTGCTACATTGTCAATCTGAGTAGCCTCTGCAATGCCACAGAGGGCTTCCAGTGTAGCGGTAATCTCCTGCTTCACCTCCTCCTCTTGGCAAATCTGCTGGAAGTTCTCCTGATTGATGACATTCAAAAACCGTTGCTGAAGAGGCTGCAGGACCTATTAAAAGACCCACAGGGATGAGTTGGCAAATGTCTATCCTGGCACATCAAATGCAGAAAACCACTTTTCTTTGACATATGCAACCTGTGTGTGTCTAGCCCAGATGTCAACCTAAAGGGACTTTCTTTTCTATTTTTTTTAATAAAGCACAAAGTATGAAAGTATAAATATTTATTTAATACACACACACACACACAATTTCAGAGTAACACTTTTCTAATTTAAAATAAACTGCCTGCAACAACTATAGAATATGGTATTGTCAATGCATTTATGCTGATGTGTGAGGAATCAGTATTGTCTATGTAGATGTGAGGAAGATCCTTGTAAAAACAGATCCGTATGTTAGAGAGTAAACTATCACACTCTTGTATGTGCTTACCTCTGTCCAGTACTGTTGTTTCATGTCTGAATCCATATTGGCAAATCCCCCAAGAACCAAAGCTTTCATCAGTGTCCTCTGAACAGAGCTGGATAGATAGTTAAGGGGTGGACTTCTTCGTGCAAACTGCTTAGCCAAATTCCACCAGTTTTCACAATGAATGACTACATTTGCTCTATAAAATAGGAATACACATTACTATCATTTCTGAAAATCAATCACAATGGTTTTACAGCTGTGTTTTTGTTTTTTTAAAACAAAAATCAATAAGAATGTGACACATTGCACCAAAAAAATCAGTAACTATGATCATTATCAGAGTACGTGTTGCACAGAAGATTCTTACCTCTCTCTCCGTTCTACCAAAGTAACCAGTAACTGGACAGTGTCGTTGGCCAATTCCTGCTCTGAGCTCCACACAGAAAGATTGCTAATCACTTTCTCTAGGAGATAACCAATGATCCATTGAGCACCTTCTGTGTCCGCCCCAAATGCCGTACTAAATGACATACTGATCTGCAGGATGAAAACACAATGAAAATTTATATAGTAATATATTTACATGAATCTAGGGTGTGTGTGTGTGTGTGTGTGTGTGTGCGCATATATATATATCCAAAGTTATAGACTGTACATCATGGCTACAACTTTTAAAGTAAAAAGTTAGTCTATATAAATTTACAAACACACACACTTAATACAACACCGTTTTAATCAGCCATTCTCCTGGCATACAATATCCTGAAGGGTACACATGACAAGGTATATTATCTGAAACCGTTAATATTTTAGCTAAAATTATGGGTTACCAGGGAGTACCTAAAAAAACAACAAAATAACACAAATATAAACCCCACCTGGTCATATAGTTTTTCATCCACGAGAAGGTAGGTTTTTGCCCAACGCTTCAGGAACCAAACAATATCTTTTCCCATTTGGGGACTTAAGAGGTGTGTTAAATCTGCCCTTGTGGCTCGAGTCTCTACTTCCGATACTCTCAAAACTGCAGAGAGCAACCTGCACAGGAGAGATGGAAATCCTGTTAGCAAAACTGGTGGGTGGCGAACAAGTAAAAACACATTGACAAATGGAAAAACGGTCCCAAAGCTTTATGTAATAGTCTATTTTTTTTTAATTTTGCTTCTTCAATACAGGGTATGTGCAGTATTCAATACCACCCCCTACATATTGTAGCAAGTAAAGAAAGCATCTGCCTGTCTCTCACCTGATGACGGAATCCGTTCTGTTGCACCCAGGTATGGAGGAAGCCTTCTCCCCAGGAGATCCCAGAACCTGTAGTGTTGTGTTGATGTCAACCTCCGTTGATTGCTTAATGGAATATTCCATTATTTCTGGAGGTATTAACGGAGTCTCACCCTGAGTATCATCAGCCAAGAGGTAGCCTGGATTGATAAGTGAGGAGAGTTATAGCAATGTGCTTTATAGTGTATGAGGCCTGTACTGCACTGACGCACATGAACTGTTGTATTCTGATAGGACTAGTCTTGAGTGGACATCTCGCATGTGTTACATATTGTATCCTTTTCAGTGGTAAAGAGATATACATTCTGTATTTGAAATTCCCTCTGGGAATGCCACAATAAAATTAAACGTTGACTCCAATATAAAACACAAAGTCTCACGATTAAAAAGGTTTTTATTTCATTTTCTTATGGAGTTTTGTTTTACTCTACTATGTATCAAGATCCGCAAATGTCTTTTGTAGCCAAAATTAATGTTCTGTCTAGGTGGACAAAACCCGCACCTCATGATAGGAACCTGCACAACAAAATCTGCAAAGTCTATGTGTCACACCAAGGAGTGAACTGTGGTTTATTGCAAGAACAGCCCTAAAGTGGTTTGTGTGCCTAGTTGTTGTACGCAGGCGTAGTATTCGCACAGCGCTTACCTGTAACTAAGATAAGCCAATGAATGTCCTCATAGAGATCATCCAGCACTTTGTTATCAGTAGAGCCCGATCCGGATCCTGGGGAAGCTAGCAAGTGTTGCTGGTACCTCTGCAGCTGCCCATGAAGTCTGGTCACTCGGTCCTCTAGTAAGCTGAAAGGGTAATGTTATGCATCGGTTATTTATTAAACTGAATTTCACAAAACAAGTTTATTAGCTATAACCATTTAGTGAATAGGAGTGTTTATAAGCAATGTGAAGATAATGGCATCACATGTGGCAACCGATCAGTAAAAACAGGCTTGGGAAAATCGAACTTACTGCTTTTTCTCTTGAAAATACAACCCAGATGCCAATGGAAAGGCTGCCATTTGGATATATAGACTTGGGGTAGAAGGCTCACAAGACCAACAAATCAGATTCCATGTGCAGTCAACAAAATACAGCAAGGATTGCAAAAGTTTTTGTAAAATGTTTCCCATGTTAGAACCTAGAAAATCTATTGATATCAAATGGCGTAATTTTATATTATGTTATTATTTATATAGTGCCATCAGATTCCGTAGCGCTGTACAATGGGATTTATAAAACCTGACCTAACATTTACAAGTGAAAGTTCATCTTTAAAATCCAGAAACGAGTTAGGTGTTTAATGAAATGGTTGTGTTTGCCCATAAATGTACCTCGTAAGTAGAGGTATACAGTGATCTGCTGCAATCCTGCCAAGCATGCCAACGCTCGCTAGTTGGTCAGAAAACAAGTCACGGTCATCCTCTTGAATTTCATTTATTTCTTCTTCCTCCCGAGAAGCAACACCATTAGCAGTCTGTAAACAGACAAAAAACAAAAATGAAGATATGTAAAACACACACACACTAAACATCAATTTCACTATAAATGGATGCCTTTTGGATAAAATGGCTTAGCTATCAGCTTGCAAGAGCAGGACCTGACATTTTATCTGGACCGCTAGATCTCTGGTCATGTTGAATTTCACATACTGCTTCATTTCTAATCAGGTTATATTAAAACATATTAAAGTGCTCCGCCAAAAATAAATCTTAATCTGCCTTTTCCGATTCATAAGATTAAATTTGCCTTGTCACCAATCTTCTTGTCCTCTGGGCACATGACTAACACAACAGTGAGCCATAAAATGGCCATTCTAAGAACACATTTTACAAAAATAGCTTTTAACATCATGCCAGGGAAGGAGCACAGTACTAATATCTGATGTCAAACAGGAGCAGAGACCTTAAAATAAAAGTTGGAGTGCATATCAACATGATACACATTTGGCCCAGTTCGTAATGAAGCCTCTGTGCTTATCGGTTCATACTGTACAAGTGGTTCCTTGTGTACTTTGTTACTTGGATCAGTGATACACAAGGTAAATAACTCTCTTATGTAATGAATTATCAGCAAAATGGAGTGTTTATAGGACTATACATGGCCTCACAAGTGACAATATTACGGACCAAATTATAAATGTGAAAAAAATTTCATGGTCAACAGGTCTATAAAAGACACTGTACGCTCAGGTCACATAACAACCTCAATTATGTGAAACCAGTGATAGTTAGTCTCACACTACTTGCAATCAAAAAATGAGACCGTAAATATTGGGCTGTCTGGAACATGGTTATATCCTATAGGCAACCCACTAATAACCCTAAATCGAGCACAATCAAATGTGAATGTTTAATGTTTTGACATTAATAAAATATGGGTCATGAACATCAAAATAAAATGTGAATATATTAAAGAATCAAATATTATTACGTGTGTGTGCAAAAAGCTACAGATTTGAAAATATCTAAAGGGATTTTAAAAGTATAGAAAAAAATCCACAATTCTGGATAAAGCAGAAGCTATCGTTACAAAACCAGTAACTAAAATGTTCTCCCAGCTGAAGCGGGTACAGAAAATACTGTATGTCCAACGTGGAGACACAGACACACACACTTGCTCTGTATTAACATGAGATTAAATATTCAAGTAGCGAGCCTTAAATGAATGTAAAATTAAATTGGGAAAAGAACGAGGATGGGCCAAGTATGCTGACGGAAGCTGTAGCACACTTCAATGCTTTTTGCGCCACACTTTCCAGATTCCGATCTCCCCTTAATCTAAACCACCAAACACTTCTCTTTAGGTGACTTCAAAGCTGCAGCTGCCTCCTTCCTAGATCTTCACATCTATCTGTAAGCCATGACCACCGCTTTGAAACCAAACAAGTAGAGCCCTGGAATGTCAGCTGTGCTTTAATTTGTAACTTTGAGTTAAATATCTTATTTGATAGAGATGGGCGCTGACCAAGCTTCTCATATGTAAAGATTACATTTAACCCAGGAGAATGAACATCTGATTTTATTAGTGCAGGCATAAAACAGCCATCCAGTAGGACAGCATTTGCAGGACATATGCTAGGCCGACTGGTGACAAAGAGAACATCTTCACTCTGAACAATTCTGTTACACAGACACATATCTTCTTGACAAAGTCAAGGTTTTTTTTACTAAACTGAAATGTTTGGGCCAAACGATGCAAATGGAGGAAAAAAATAAATTCCAATATTTTTGGCTGAAACTTTGCAATTCTGTGGTCAATGAATAACATGGATATAAATCAGTGGCAACACAATAGACATCACTATATCACATTACCATAGATTCTCATTCTTTACATCTAAAACTTTACACTTCAGACACAAACACTATGACAAGCCAAGTGATAGGATACAATTACATCTGCTCCAGCATAACAGACAGACACCAACAGCTCCACACACTAATGATGAGATTTAGAAAGCAGGGCCCTCAGCCAAGAACAATAGACAATCAAATACTCAACGCCACACTTGTGCTGTACATGCCACAAACAGAAATTAACAAAGTACCACTTTTGGCCACATACAATCCTGAACTAAAGGTATTAAAAATAACCTGACACAGACTCATCAAAAATAACACATTAAAAAATGTTTGGGGGACCTCACTCTACTCCTGAAAGACAACCTTCAAATCTAGAGATATTTTCCAGTGAACAGTCAACCAAAAAACAAAACAAAACTGAAATACACATAAGACTCTCTGGCAACATATCATATCTTGCACAGTATTATAGATCTCCATGTCTATCAACTATGTGGCTATTTGTTACTGTTGTTTGCTATATAAATGGAATAAAATGATCTGCCATAGAAGAGTTTGTAGACGTCCGGTACATCTGTGTAATTATTGGAGAGAAAATCGCAACGCATATGAAACCATGATACACAAAGGAAATAGAACAAATCTGGCAAACAGATTTGTGATTCAGAACCAAATAGATGTTTTGTGCCCAAATACTTATGTAGTTCTTCAATGCGTTTTAAAAATTTCTAAATAGTTTTTTAAAAAGGCAACAGACAGATAAATGCACATCAACTTGCTTTGCCAAAAGGTCAATTTTAAACAGAAATTCAAAAAGCACAGCTATCACATATACGGAGAGCAGAATCCACTCACTCACAATTTCACTGCTATTCTAGACTGTGAGTGTAGAGCATCATGTTAGTCACCAGCAATCTTGAATATGAGGAATTTGCACACCCCTGCTCTAGAGAATGATTACACTTACCAAGTTCCTTGTGCCCTCCGGAGCAGCTAGGTGACACTGGATATGAGAGTTAAAGACCTGGACGGCATGTTGAGTAAAGAAGCCTTTATGGAAATGTTTATCATCTTGTACCAAGGTGAGCCAGGATTCTAGCAGCTTATCGTAGGCTTCCATGTACACCATGTCATCTTTGTCGAGCTGCAGGAAGAAAAACAGGGGCATCGTCAGAAACACTTGCGTGACCGGTTAACCAGCCACTGGAAAAAGCACAGTCAGAACATGCTGAGCTTTTCAAACAAAGCAAATTCAAATAGTTTGTATAATCTGATCCATATGTGGTGAATAGAAAGAAGCCTTAGCCTCACTGAAGACTCACGCACGAACACAAACTGCCAAAAAAAAAAAAAGTTCTCCCAGAAAGAATTGCCGTAGCGTCACAAGAATACTTTTAAAGGAACACTGTAGTGTTAGGAATACAAACATGTATGACTAACAATCTAGTACCGAACTACCTATTTATGTGACCGGCTCCCCTTAGAATGGAGATAAAAGGTTAGCTTACCTTTTCTTCATTGCCATACTGGTCTTGCCTCCATCACGGAGATCAATCTTGATAATCTTAGCCAATCCAATGCTTTACCATAAGAAAGCATTGCGAGGCTATTGGCTAAACACATGGCTGCGCCATTCAGCATCTCCTCATTGAATCATGCATCCTGCAGAGCAGGGAGACGCTGAACGCACGGTGCAGCACTCAGATAGGAAGCAGCTCAAGTTGCTGTCTGAGTAAGTGGCACTAGAGGTGTTACTAGGTTGTAATGTAAACACTGCCTTTTCTCTGAAAAACCTGCAGGGACGTAGTATGTAACAGCTAGTGTAAAAGAGTGCACTGCAAGTAGGCTACAAATTTCAAGTACTGCCTGGATACACATATTTTGTGCCTGGTTTATTGTTAATTTTTTTTCTTTTTTAAATGCAACTTTCCTTTTGAGTGCTCAAATTATTAACTTTTTTCATGGAATAAAACTCCTTAAAGTGGCACAATAACCAATAAAGCTTACAGTCTTTCGGTACAATCTTCTAAGTTTTTGACGATTTGAGCAATTTGACAAAAACATATGTTTACTCTGAGTCAAACCCCTTGCCCCTCTATTACAATATCACGTAGCATTCTCATCCCAACACTGTTGTTCAAAAGTAGACGACTAATGCGAAAGGTCACTTCTGCCATCAGCCATACTGTGGCAGAGTGGCTGGACTTTTTGCCAAACCATTTAAACATGGTTTCACACAAGGACCCCAAAGACTCTTTGCACCATCACCACTGAATTCACATATAGAGGTTCTAGTACTTACAGTGAATCTTTAGGGGAAAAGAATTAAAAATAGTCACAATAATTACACCGATAGACCATTGTGGTAGCCAGTAATCCTCCATAACTGATAAAGGTTCAAACACAGAACATCTTACTGTGCCCCCCAATATACCGAACGATTTTCTGTCCAAGAGAAGTATGCTGCAATAAAGAAGCTAAGGTAACGGGACCCAAAATAAACTTCGAGGGAGCCGCAGCAACGCCACATATTGCCGTGTGTATATAAACATATGGGTGTTGTTTCGCAGTCTCTAAATCCTTTCTGCTTGCCGTATAATCTCCATGGTCTAGACTCGCTAGTTCAAAGCCAGAGTGAATCGGTCAACAGATCATATAGCAGGACTGAGGAGAGATCTAGCAGCTGGACAGGACAGTCAAGCACTGATACACTTAAAAAGTTAATTTAAAAAAAATAAAAATCTTTTTATAGTGGCTTTTAAAACGAATGTCTAGTTAAATGAAGGTGCTTGTTGTGAGTGTAGTTTTTCATTTTACTTTATTTCTTTAGGTAATCAGGATTCTAAAACAATATCTAAAGGGTTCATTCACTACACAGGGAAAGAAGGGGGAGGTGGCAAGGAATGGAGTCATTTAAAACCCAAACTGCAGAAAAATAGAAGACTTAGAATTTTCCCTTTTCATATATTTTGGCATAAAATTTGCAATGACCGTCAGATGTTAATTATTCTTGGTTTAGTAAATAACCATGCCAATGCCATCTACAGTCTAAATGACTGCACCCATATTTAAACGAAAACTCACTAATATTTTTTTTCCAAATAACATGTTTTCTTTATTTATGACTGTTTTTTTCTAAAATCAGTTTTATTTGTTTATTTAGATTATTCTCAACCTTTTCACTATTTCCCATGGAACATTGTCATTATAAGCAATCTTTTTGGGACATCCCATTTATCCAACAAAACATCCTCTGTAGCCAGGCTAATGGGTATTCACGCAGTGATCTTCACTCACAGCCAAGCGTGCAATAGCTCTGTGGGTTTCTAACTGCGCACTGGGAAGGACTGCTGATGAAATTCTACTTCCAAACCTTAAAATCACTTAACATGGCAGCACTTCTTGTAGTAAAAAGAAAATGTCAGCAAGGAAATCAAAAGTAAATACAGATATAATAAAAAAATAAAAAAAAAAAAACCTTAGTCACAAATAAAGAAAGCCTTATATTAGAAAAAATAGATTGGATATTAGATAGAGCTTTCCTTTGAGAAAGATAAAACCATTCTAAAGAGGATAATAAGGTATATGCTGAAATGGGCATTACACAATTCTCCGTGAACATGCTGGCATACACACATCAAAAGAAGATGCCTGTTGCCTTCACACCTATAATCTCTTCGTGGCACTTGCATATGGCTCTCCTTTTTTGAATGACTGTCAAAGCAGATTTATTCTAAATATCGGGAGCACACAGAATGAAGAGAAAGTCCTCATCTACTTCTGGGTTTGAAGCACCATGTAAGACAATGAAGACTAGCCTACATCTCTCAAACTTTACGTGTGCCTGGGCATCATGGGATATGTAATATTGAAACGTCCGTAGGGTAAAGGTTACCAAATTTCTGCCTTTTCAAGGTCTTAACACCATACCTTGCTTTCCTTAATTTTTAAGGAGAGTGTCCTCTTTAAGACGTTGCATGTTCTTTAGCAGGGGTAAGCAACCTTCGGCACTCCAACTGTTGTGAACTACATCTCCCCTGATGGTTTTGCCAGCATTATGGATGATGCAGTCCACAACATCTGGACTAATGAAGGTTGTGCATCCTGGTTTTATACAATAAGGTAGAAAATAACAATTGAGAAAAGAAAAAACAAAACACCTCTATGTACCCGTGAAGATAGACACAAGGCATAGTAAAAATATATTACACAATTATCAGGCACATAAACAGGTTGGGTGGTTCTATTGATCTGTCTAGTATACATGCTATTCCAAACAGTTCCCATCTGGTCTTTCTAAGATGCAGAGTACGCCACATAAGCCATTCGTATTAATTGTAGCTGACAGCTTCACAGGGTAATTTTAGGATAAGATTTCCCAACACCAGTCATCATGTCCCAGCTAATTAAACCACGCATACCGTTTTCATAAACATGCTGGTCACTAACCCGATATGATCGAGATCACAATGTAATAATGCACTGGACAACACTCATGGGGTTATTCACTAAAAGCAGAAATTGTTGTTATTCTATGTAAATTTAAGGCTAGTGTTGCAATTCTATTTGAATTTGAAGCATGTGAATTTTTGGCTAGTAGTTCCCAAACGAGTGCACATGGCCCAGCAACAGTGTAGAATTTTTATATTTCTATTCCAATGGAAATACTGACAAAACCCGGACTGGTTTGGGAACCACTAGTTCAGGCCAATATAGCCAAACTTTTAAGATGGCACAACTGGAGAATGTTTTCCGAGGTTTTTCGAACTTCCATTTAAAATTCATTTTGAATTCCAGACAATTCACACATCATATTATGGTGGCTACTTTACAACATTTTGGTATGCTTTTCTATCAAGTTTCTTCCATAGTCTATATTGAGCGATCTCTAGGCTGCTATTAAACATTTCATGTACATATTTTATCCAACATTAGTGTATATCATAATTCCTTGCTTGCTCTCTACTGATAATGAAAAGTGAATTTTGTGTTCCTTACCACTTCCTCCAGGGCAGCACTTCGTCCAAAGGAACATGTGAGATGTGTAAAACAGTTCACAAACGAGGAGAAAAGGTCACTAGGAATGGCGGTCAAAATATTTCGTGGAAAAACAGTTATCAAATTGCTGATTATATTTGAAACTCCCACGGCTTCCGAATCCTCAATTTCTATCCTAAACAAGAAATCAGAGGTGAGCTTATTATCAATTATTTTAAAGAGGTCACGCTTCAATGCATCAGTACACTGTTAGGCTTTCTTAATCATCACAGCAGGTTTGGCGACAAATTCAAACTTCCAACCCTGAGACAGATTATAATGTACACACACAAATATGTATATGTCCAAAAATGAAGAAAAAAAAAAAAGATTTGAGGTGGGTTAATAAGGCTGAGATGAATGGCAGAATAAATACCCACAGGTGAGCACCGTATACCCAATGACATGATCACAGCACACAGAGCACAATGTGTTAAGGAAATTAAAATAGGCACAATGCATTTCAGTGAGAAATAAAAGTAGGTGCTACATACCCATTAATAGTACTAAGTAATCCTTCAATGAAATGTGCCAAGTAATCAACCTGCGACCGGTCATCGGGGAAGATAGGTCCGTGGAGAGATGCAAGCTGGGCCAAGCACTGAAGAGAGTCCTGAGCCATGTCGGTATCCTCTCGGATCTTGCGATGTACCTGTGATAGAAAGCACAATCATTAGCTTGGTCACACTCTAAAAAGAAATCCAATACAGACTAAGTCTCCCAGTGTGTACGATTATTAGAAAGCATTAGCAGGATTCTTGTCCGGACACTGTCCTGCAGCATTAACATTCCCATCCAGCTGTGGGTATATGGTTTGAAGTCAGTGAAACAGTCCTTGAGATCTACCTTCACGAAGAAGGCCGAGCTAGAACACATGCCAGCCTCAGACGTCCTGCTCCTTCTAAAAACAGCAGTCATCTGGAGTATGCCAGCTATGCCTCGGCTATTGCGTCTGGCTAAACTTAGCCGACAACTTCAATCAAGCACATACGGATGCAAGCTTTGGTGGAGGTAAACACCAGAGGAACAGGGAATTAATGCAAGTCCGCACCCTAGCCACGCACTTCAATCAGCTGGCATTCTATGTGCTGTTGTGTCTAGCCACACATTAGGAAGGGCAAGGGTAGATAAAGCAGACAATCTTGGGGTCTGGCTTGCGAGCAATATAAAAAAATTACTTCTGCTTGTTTTATAGGGGATTTTTAAAAAAAAAACACAGTTAAAGGGTTATTCCAGGCACCACAGTCATTTCAGTGATTTGAAAGTGGTGATGGTACTTGGCGTCTGTATGTGTAGCATTTTGCTAAGAAACACAAAACACTAAGTGTTTAACAGTTTAACTCCTTTTGTGCTGGAAGTACAATTCCACCTCTGGCAGAGTCATTGGGCCGTCAGACAGCACAGAACAAAACCGGGGACCGGAATTGAAAGGGTTACTATAACCAAAAACTGTGTGTGTTAAACCAGTCTTATTGGTTATAATAACCTTTTAATCCAATATTGGTGTTTCCAACTAGTTTCTCTTTAAATTAGTATCTCTCTCTGCAAAAGCATTTCGAAAAAGTAACAAAAATAGCCTCTGATGGTAATGCTTTATCTCCCAACAATCAGTCATTAATAGAATCCAGGAAAATAGCACTGGTTCTAATTGAGTAGGCTGCAATCTACAGACACCTTTTACAGAAAAAAAAAAGCAGAATTTGTAAGACAGTAAGTAAAGATAAACTGAATCTCTTCTTCCAGTTCTAGATAACATATCAGTTCTGATATATATGGCTTGGTGGGAAAAGAAAAGGGGGGGCGTAAGGTTAATGAAAAAACAAAACGCTGTCAATATGACGATGACCAGGTTACAGTACTCACACAGTGGCTAACAGTGGAAAAATCACAAAATAAATGACCAATGTAAATTTCTATCAATACAACTCCCTTTCACCCTGATTAGAAAGGCGTAAACATGTTTGTTTCACAAGGAGTGAAGTGAGACATCGAACTGTTTTAATCCAATGAATCAGATGATATATACAGACACGGAGAGAGAGAGAAAGACATGCAATGCAATAGTACATCTGCTGGTGTAATAGAAGAAATCAGACACACTGGGCGAGATATATCAAAGTGATGTGTTCTAGAACATGGTGCAGTAATGTAAAATGGACTGTCCGTGCCTGCTTGTTTTCACTGGTCTCTATGGCGACAGCCCCCACATTTAGTACTCTGCACTATTTTTAAAACACGCTGATAACTTTTCTCTTGTAAAGGTGATTCCTTGTTCAACAAATGTTTAAGTGTGACCGCTGGCCTGCACCACATCCAGCTTTTTGGATTACACTCTACACTGCAATGTTCTGTGCCATAACATTAATATATGCACATTCTGGTACATACTGCCAAGAGAAACATTTGTAAATCTAATTTTTCTTCCTTCGTGATGAGGTAAGCTGGACTTTGAGAGGCTACTCATAGGATTTCTAATTGATGAATTTTGGCCCAACATTTATGGTGTGAAGATGATCCCATTAAGCAGGGATATGGAATAGTGAGGAACGACAACACTGTGAAGGAAATATCTTGTACATATCAAGGAGTAGGTTTAAATTAGTGAAAAAAAAAAAACTGGATTACGGTAAGTAAGGGACTCTCTTCTTCATCTTCATTCGGTGTAATATGAGCATCTGGAAATATGCCGCCCTTTCAGTTGAAGGGACAATATAGTCACCAACACCACTTCATCTCAACAAAGTGGCCGGGGTGCGGTGACCCTGTCCCGTAGTAAAACTTTGTCACGTGACAAAGGAGCCCATAGGAAAGCATTAAATCCAATTCATACCACCTCGATGACTTTGCAAAGACGTGAGCAGGGCAGAGTGAGCCTCGACGATGGGAAAGGGTAAACAATTGTTTGTTTTTTGTTTTCTTGCAAACAGGGCACTATTGTGTTAGTAATAGAGGCCTGGGTTCCTTTAAGCAGGCACACAGCAAATTAAAAGGTGGAAGTAGCTTTCTCAAAATTACTTACATTGGTGAGGACTCAACGATGACTATTATTGTGAACTGTGGATACCGTTTTTAGAACTAGTAAATCAATAACTGTAATAAGACACTTGTGTTGACAGAAGGCATTTATTTTTCTCCTTATGCCAAATGCATCTGTACTACACTCCAAAACATTGCTTCTAACTCACCTTCCACATGGACAAATACAACAGCAAACAAAATAATCAACAGAGAACAAATTCTAAAGATCAGCAGGATTGCCTAGACTTCCTAGTTAAAGCATTTCTTTTCATTTTATTTAGGGGTGGGGAAACTGTACGCATTGTTAAAAGGGGTGTTTATAGTGTTTGTGGTTCTGTAGATCTGCTAAAGATCATTCTTTAAGGATAGGCGAGTCCTCTATACGCTCAAAGTGACTGAATGTTTAGAGGCAGAGCAGGCATTGGAGGGCTAGAAATGCCAAAATCCGCATGGAGTATGGAAAAGGGTACAAATGTCTCACATAAGTCACATTTTGGATCAACAGCAAAAAACAAATGTGAGGAAGGCTGAACTTGATGGACGCAAGTCTCTTTTCAGCTATGTAACTATGTAACATTTTGTGACAGGAGTTCAAGAGAAAAAAAACTGAAGTTACATTTGCAAGAGAGCAGAAAAGGGCGTCTAATATTATAATGTGAAATTAATGTGTGTATAATAAATACAGGACATAATGCAATTTGCAAAGACAAGTTCATTTTTAGACCTGTACCTATTAGTGTTATTAAGGAACACCTTAATAATCTAAAAATGAAAAACCAGTCCGGACCTGATCAAATCCCAGCAATGCTGTTGAAGCTCAGTGTGCCGGCAATTGCTAAACCCATCACAACCCTAATTAACAAATCCTTGGTGGCTGGATAAATACCCAACTTTTGGAAGACTGCGAGAGTATTGCCTATCCATAGAAGTGATGACATTTCTTTGGATTCTAACTAGGGATCGATCGATATTGATTTTTATTTTTTTTTAGAGCCGATACAAATAATATTTGAACTTTCAGGCCGATAGCTTACAGATATTGTGTACATTTACCATTTTATGAAGAAAAAAAAAAAAAAAAACTTTTTTTTGCACATTTTTTTTTTTTAAGTGGTAAATGCAGATTTTTAATTTTTTTTATGTTTTCCATAATATTTGTGTGTGTGTGTAGTCGATGCAGTGAGAGTATTTGATTAGTAAATGCAGTGTGTGTGTAGTGGATAAAGTGCCCCCCCCCCCCCTCTCCCAGCCATAGTGTTCTCCCCTCCCCTGTCCCATAGCGCTCTTTCCGATAATCGGTCGATCTCGATTTCTAACTATCGCCCAATATCATTGCTCCCAGTATTGTCAAAAATCTTAGAAAAATGCGTCCATATGCAACTATGTGAGTATTACCAACAATCTAACCATCTGACCCCTGATCAATCAGGTTTTCACCCAAATCACTCCACTACAACTGCCCTCTTAAAAGTTTGCAATGACATCCAAACTGGCATGGAACAAGGAGACCTAACTGGAGCTATTTTCCTTGATTTTGCAAAGGCCTTTGACATAGTAGACTACGACATTCTACTAGGTCCGCTAACCTGGTTTTGATCATATGTATTAGATTGATCACAATATGTGTCCATTTCTGACAGCGACTCCTTTCCTCTCCCTGCCATGTGTGGTGTCCCCGAGGTTCCATTCTCGGCCCCCTACTATTCACATTATTTATAAAAGATCTGCCTAATGTCTGCAAATCCTCAAATGTACACATGTTCACAGACGACACAGTAATCTATGCAAGCTAATCCGATCTACCGCAGCTTGAGGCTGTGCTCCAAGACCAGTTCACAGAAGAAGAAAAGTGGATCGCAAAAAACAAACTCTTCCTAAGCACTGACAAAACGGTCATAATGAGCTTTACAAAATTCCCATCTATGCATCAAAACAAAATCAAATAGCACACTGACGCAGTCCACTCTTTCAAATACTTGGTTATGTTGTTAGACCACATCTAACTTCTGGCCTCCACATAAGAAAACTTGCATTTAATCTTTATCCAAAACTAGATGCCCTGTACAGAAACAAATCCTGCCTAAGCCCTACAGTAAAGGAAAAGATTGTACCAATCATTGATTATGGGCATGTAGTATATGCACCTGCACTGCAAACCCACGGTAATAAACTTAATACATTGTATAACTCGATAACCCGATTTGTGCTACAATCTAATTACAGGACCCACCATTGTGACATGCTAAAAGAACTAAACTGGCTGTCGCTGGAATCCAGACGCACCCTTCATCTTTCCAACCTTGTGTTAAAAAGCTTTTCTGGGAAGCTCCCACCCTACCTGAGCAGAACGCTCTCCTCGGCTGTTCCCACCTCCTATAACCTCAGATTCAGTACCAGCACTTTATTTAGTCTACCTCAATACAAAAAGAAAGCAGCCTGATCCTCCTTTTCCTACAGAGCACCACAATTATGGAACGACCTCCCGCACACTTTCAAATCTTCCCCAAGCCTAAAGTCCTTTAAGAGATCCCTCTCTACATTCCTCAAAACAGAATGCACCTGTCATGGTTGATTATATATTTCCTACCTGTTCTATGTTAAATTTGTATATATTGTGTATTAATATTGTTTTTGTATTCTATTGTACCCTACTGTATCAATGTAATGTTTTGTGAACCCAGGACATACTTGGAAACGAGAGAAATATCAATTATCCTTCCTGGCAAAATATTTCATAAATAAAAATAAATAATTAACACAGAACATTTCAAGCAGAGCAATGTCAGGTTGCAGGGTCGTAAAAACCATGTTATCTGCTGCCAATACAATAAAGGCTAAATCTTCCTTTACAGGAGAGACACACTTTTCCAGTAAAACACTTATTTACTAAATTGAGAATTGGGCAAATTGGAAAAATTGTTAGGCTGAAATCCACATTGAATTCACTTCAAATTCCTCCCGATTCTTACTTTTTAGTGAAATAAAAACCCTGAAAATCAAAGTTAGCAACAGCATATTCTAGCACGTTATACAGAATGTAACTTATCCGTTTGAAAGCCTATTAGAAAACCAATACAGAAAATACACACCATATAAAAAAAAAAAAAAAGAAAAAAAAAGAGCTTACTTTTGCCTGTTATTGTAAAGGAGATCTGCTAAACCAGTGGTTCTCAAACTAGTTTCATGGCCCACCAACAGTCCAGGATTTATGTATTTCCCTGTTTTATTACAATGGAGATACTAACAAAACCTGGATTGTTTGTGGGTCTTGAGGACTGTTTTGAGAAACGCTGTGCTAAACAGTGACAAGGCAAATCTGCAGATATTCTCTATTGTTAATCTGCTGTACTATGAATCTCCTGAAATAACAGATGTTTGTCCCCTAATCATTTTCTGCTTTTAAATCTTACACAGCGTAAAAAAATAAATCTGGGGAAAAACATTTCCACCGTTCGGAATTTCCCACTTCGTTTTACATTTTGTTCTAAATTGGCTAAATAGGAAAAACTCTCACTCTGTTATGTTTTCAGTCTGGCTAATTTAGCCCAAAATTTTAAAAAAAATCAGATTGACTATCCAACAATTCACAGTTTAGTAAATAGCAGTGAGTTGGCGTGTGAGATATATCGGAAACCAGATTGACATCAGAGGCTATCTGCAGAGTTGCCTTGCCACTGTTTAGCAGATCTCCCACTAGGAACTGCTATACAATAACAGACAAGAAGTAAGCCCTAGACGTTTTCACCTAATCAAAATACTCTGGAAACTCGATCTGTTCACACAATGTGCATAATGTCTGCTGGAATGTAGCTGGACACTTGGGGTCAGAGAAAGCTCTCCTTGGCTCTCACACTTCTGATTTCACACGGACAAATAAAAATTGTTGCCAAAGAATCCTGAAAGCCGCAGAATAAAATAGAATGGAAGAATATGACACATTGTGCCAAGGAGAGAATATGATACGTTGTGCCAAGGAAAGGCAGATCCCATCTCCTGAGGAATGATTTATTGCACGGTCATCACAAGATTGGCTTGAACAAGACAGACATTAACAATGAGAACAGAAGGAAAATGAAAAATGGTGGGCTGGAAGAAGAAAGGTGATTACGTATTAATGAACACATCATCACCTGGAAATTACCGCGTTCTAAGATAATGTCCGATAAGGGAGAGATTCCAAAATCTGATGGATTGAACAAGATGGTAGCACGGTTAATTGTCAGGAATTCAAATTTATCATCAAAGTAGCTGAACTAGAAGATTAGGGGACTTGGAAAATGTTTCCAGTTGAGCTTTTCTGGTATTAATTTGGAATTCACTACGATTCTCACGTTAGTGTAGAGACACTTAAAACCAATGTAATTATGTAATGTAAAAAAACAATTCAAAGCTTCCCAACTGTAGCAGAGAACCTTTTTGGGTTTCCAGAGCAATTTCTGCATTTTCTTAAGCACCATTGACACTTAAGTTTTTCATGGAGAGAATCTCAAAGCAGTGGTCAAAACCAATGCTGTATAGTAAAATATGTGAAGGCAGGGACAGTTAACATGTCTACGCCATAGATACTCTACCGTGATACGGAGCACAATCGGATGAAAAATAATTTCTCTGTCAAAGTGTAATTCATAGCGTGAATCAAAGTAATTGATCTTTAACACTGCCTGTGATAGTAAGGATAATCACAGTCCTCAGATCGTACTACAGCTCTGAGTTGGAGGAGATTGCATTTTGGATTTCACCTATTTTTAAACGCTATTCTGTAAAAAATGATGAGCAACGGTCACAAACATTACAGTATTGTCCAATTCCAAGCAACAATGCAGAAACACACATCAGCAGATAAATATCCACTACAAGACAGCTGTAAACGTAAGAATCACAATACGGATAGATTTTGCAGACTAATGCTTTTAGAATCAATCTCAAAAGGATTTATAAATGGCGGGTGCGACATAAAACAATGCAGTAATTACATCATGCTTTCTCAAAACAAAGATCAACATTTTGCAATAAAACAAGCAGTCAGATCATGAAGTCAGCACGTTGTTATGAGCGGTTTATACATGGAGCGTTATGTTTCCACCATGGTAAGAAAAATACAGATGAGCATTTAGAAACAAATAAATAAAAATCTTATTCTTCAAAAAACTAAAAATGGCAAAGACTGTGAAGAGTTAATAAGCATTGCCAGAGGGTATTTGCAGGAGTTGGCTCACAGCTGACAGCAGCAGCTGTTCAAATGTCTGCTAAACAGCTGCTCAGAGCGTGTGTCGGTTCTAATGCTGGGTTTTGCACCTAAACCAAAAAGCAAATAGACGGTAAGTGTGACCCTCAGCAGTCAGGCATGTTTGTCTGGGGGGCTGACTCTATAGACATAACAAGCTACTTTACTGTCTTATGTGTTAGTGCTTCGATATAGAAAAGTCAATGAGTCCTGTAATGAGTTCTATACCATTCTAGAATGGAGCAGTCTCCATGGAAACCAATGGAATGTGGCAACAGATTGATGCATTACAAACAGAACTGCTCTTTATTATTATCGCAATTTATATAGCGCCAACAGATTCCGTAGCGCTTTACAATATTATGAGAGGGGGATTTAGCATGTTCCTCCAGCTGTTTGAGATTCTTACTCAATTACCTCTTCATTCCCTTTACATTTTACCAATAGCTGCTTCACTCTGTTAACTATTTTAGCCATCACCTCCAAATTTCCCCTGCTACCTTTTGTCTCAAATCCCCACGGTATCCTTTAGATCAGGCTTCCCCCAAACTCCGGCCCTCCTGATGTTGCTGAACTACAACTCCCATGATTCTATGAATGAAATAGGCTAAGAATCATGGGAGTTGTAGTTCAGCAATATCTGGAGGGCCAGAGTTTGGAGAAGCCTGCTTTAGATTGTAAGCTCACGGGCTAACTAAGCACTTTGTAAAGTGAGATATAACAGGTGAAAGATTTCGTTATCTCCTATTCGATAACACAAGTGCTTTTCATGAATCTAATTTTTCAGGAAGGATCACTGCTCAAGCGCCAATGTAAAGATCCGTACAGTAGTTTACGAAATTACTTTGGCTGCTGTTCGTATACTATAATAGTGGGAGGGGTTTATAACAGACCAAATAAAACTGAATGGGAGGACCCAAAACCCTCCCCGAGTATTCTATCATTTAAGAAGTCTCTCAAACCTCATCTCCTCAGAATAGCCTATGCCATGGCCCTCCCGGGTAACTTATACCTCACGCTCTCTTAAAATGTCCTACTAAATAAACTATCACCTTCCAACTCTACAATTTTTTTCACCCTGTCACTTGGTTGCTATCCGCGTCGCTTCCTTTCCAATTGGGTTTATATACCACATTTCCTTTAGATTGTAAGCTTTTTGAACAGGGTTCATCAACCTATTATTCCTGTATTAATGTGTAATTGTCTTGCTTGTTAAATCCCCCCCTTCATAAGACTGTATAAATTGTAAAGCATTGCAGAATAAGCTGTCGCTGTATGGAACGCCAGTAATTGTAAGTTTTAATGAATGAATATCTGTTGTATTATTTTATTATTCATATAGTGCCAGCAAATTCCGTAGCATTTGTAATGTATTATACAATTAAAACCCAAACAATGGTTTTATACCTGAATGACAGGCTGTGCATGAGAGTAAACACCCGAGGGATCAGAGAATGTTGATCTGTCTTATGCTACAAAAATACAATAATATGCCAAATGCTAAAAGTGTACCAACGCTTACTACCATATAAAACAAACTTTATTTCATTAGCATCTTCATACAGGCAAACAGTACTGTGTGCAGCCACAAACTAAAATCAATTTAACCGGATAGGGATTTATATTGTGGCAGAAATACACATAGCTAGTGTTTAACCTGTCATTCTATGACAGCTGGAACAAAGTTTTCTATGGGAATACAGCCCTGTTTACAGAGTATTGGCAAGTCAGTTTTTAAAGGGGCACTCCAAGCTTTTTCTGTAGGCATACTACAATCTATTTTATGGTTACTCCTCTGCATTTTAATTCACAGGGAAAATTAGCGAGTACTCCTGATGGTAGTTCTGGTCATGTACTACAAAGCTTCTCAAAATAATGGTGTGTAAATATAGGGATTATTTATACAAATTGTCTAATAGCAGTACAATCATTCAGTTACCAGAAGCTGTATGTTTTAAGTTTTTACAGTCAAGGTACAAGCACACTCATTTGCACCCATAAGTTAAGACAAACACTCTGATGATGAGGGTTGAATATAGGTAGTACAGCAAGCTATGCTGAAGTTCTAACAAAGTTCCCTAATTTAATAGAAAAAACTATTCATTCTTCCAAATTAACAACAATTGAACAAACAAACAAAAAAAATTAAAGGGAAAAAATATACTACCTCTGGATCAGGTAGGGAGATGTTGCACACAATCTTTAACGGATGAGTTTAAAACAAGAATGTTCTTGCTCGTTATGTATTGTGCCCCTTATATCTTACTGGCACCAAATTGGTGGAGTCCAATTACTGGATGTAGACTCTTTTGAACGAGCCCCTCTTTAAAAGACTAAAAGCCCCAGATGAAGGTGTGTGTTGGTTGTTTATTTGTCTTAGGCATTATGGCTGAATTTATTTTGTGTTTATGGGATGTGTAGATTCTTTAGAATTATGCATGGATTATTTTTCTTATATGTTTATGGTCTGATTAGTTCAGCATTTAGGGACAGCAACCTAAGTGTGTTATGTAGGAGACCAACAGCTCTGAGATGTAGTACTATCCTTAATTATGTATGGTTATTTAGCTTTTCTTTTGGGCTAACTATCTTGGTGTAAGGGTCTGGGATATGGTATTTAAGATTATTTTCTAAACTATGAATCTTCTCAAATTAAGTGGTCTCTAGGGAGCTCTATATGTCACCCTGTAACACTGTTCCTGCATACTCCAGCTCCTTACAAGGTGAGATTCTAAACTGCAATTACATTTTTATTTCTACATTACATTTTATTTGCACTATAATTGGAATCAGTATCTATTTATCCAAAGATCTAAGACAAATCCCTATGAAGATATACATGATTAACAATCCTGTGTTAGACAGATATATCCCTCTGAATGTATAAAATACATACCTCGCTGGATCTATTTTGACTCCCCCCCTTTCTTTATGTGGATAATTTAGTAGATATGCCCTCCACACAAAAACTCCTGAAAAAGGATATCCCAAATAGAAGCAGAAATTAAGTGGGAGGACGCTCTTTTCTACTTTTAATTGTTGTTTTAATACGTAAGCAATTGGCTGCACTATTTAATCACAGGGTTTTCTGATAAGTTAGCTTATTAATATGAGGAAGCAAAAGTACTTTTTTTTATTTATTTTTATACAAATTGACATATTGAGCTAATATAGCCAGGGATTCTCCAGTTTCATCCACTATAAGGGGATCATATACATTTCTTTTTATAAATATATAGGGTTAGGACCTTCCTCTTTTGGAGAAGTCTCGGTCAAAGTGACCTTTTTTTGTTTTTCTCCTTTTTTAAAACGAGAATGGCCCAGTCATTGTATTGTGTAATATAAAGTGCTCCTATGCTTGGGCAGCCTCAAAACATTGCATATAGAGTATATACTGTAACAAAATAAGTCTACAGTTACACTGGTTTAATTCACAAGAATAGACCCGCCACCAGGTGTTAAAGATTCTGTGTACTTATTAATGATGTATTTAAGGTCTGAAAAATAAAATTGCATGTGGACAATCACACCTTTTATCCCCTGCCTCTAAGCACCTCCATCCGAACTCCCTGTTAATCATTGTCCTTTGCAGTCACAGAAAAAGCATTCAGAGAAGAGATTGTACATAAAGCAATGGCTTTGCATTGCCTGAACTGGATTGTGAGGTTTTATGTATTTTTCTGAAATTTTTATATAATTTTTTTGTATGATGGGGAAAAAAAATGTGAAACACACACACACACACACACACACAAAGTCCATGCCACTTACAGAAATTCCACCACTTATGTAATGACAGTCAACGGCTTTTTTTAGACCACATTTAATAAGGCAATTGAGAACAGTAGATTCCATTTATCTCTTGAAACAGCATTAGAAAGTGAAATCCAGTGATCCAGGTTATTGCATACACTGAGCTAGGGACTGCGTTCCTGGCCTTTTAACCACCCAATAAAATATTATGACAACCTATGATAGTTTCCCTCTTTGGGAACTCTTATCTTTTTACAAGGGACACACAGAACATGATTATTAACTAAACAGGAAATTACAAATTTAGAGGACTAAGTTGTTTTCAAATCACTACAATTTGGTGTTTAGCAAATAAACCCCACATGCTTAAAACCCAGGAGATTTAACCCCTTAAGGACCAAACTTCTGGAATAAAAGGGAATCATGACGTGTCACACACGTCATGTGTCCTTAAGGGGTTAAAGCCTTTCCAGTAGTAGACAGCTGTGTAAACCTTTACAATTTATATCAAAATACAAGTAAATCAAGAATAGAATTGTATAACCCCCACATTTTAAAATCTATTAAAATGCATTTAATTGGTTTACATGAAATGCATTTGTATAAAGATTGCACCTAAATATAGATGTTTACTTTGACTGTTGCGCACATGCATTGTAATACAAATAATAATAAGGTAATTATTTTACATCCTTATACATATCTGATTCTGTATTTTTAGGTTTTCATGTAGTAAGGACAATATGATACTATAAAGTACTATACGGAGCTACCGGTAAATGATTTTAACATCTATTAAAAGAAAATTCAATCACAAGCACTTTTTTTTTTTTACAGGACGACATATAAAATAAAAACAAATAAATATCAAAAACCAAAAACAACCAAACAAAACACCAGACGAACACTAAAGTTATTACACAGATCAGAAGAAAAAAAAAAAGAGGGAAACGATGTAACAGAAAATGGAAAAATAATAATTTGAAATAAAACAAGCAAAATTATTTTCATGCGCAAAACAGAAACTGCAATAAACAGAACTAAGGCACATGTGTCTTCTTGCAAGGTTTCCATGTAAGAGTAGATGCTTAGGTTTTAAATCTGTTAGACTTGCCTTGTAATTCACAGCTTCTCTTTTACTGCATCAAAAGCACTGCACAGAAACACAAAGCAATAGAAAAGCAGACTTACTGTAAAGAAAAGCTCCATGACTCTGCTGTCGAGGAGGGTATCACGCCAGGACTCTGTCGGTTTCAGCATCACATTTTGGGAGGACTCAAACATAGCTATATAATGTCTGCCCAGTTATCTGGTGTCAAGGTCAACAACAACATTCCTACTAGTCTTTAAAGAAAGGAGTTAAAAAAAAAAAGAATCCAGGCCTTGCTAACAGCACCATCCACTACAAAAGAATGCAATGGAAACAAACTTTAAGCCTCTTCACATACACGGCATTATTCATGCATGAGGCCAGAGAATAAAAGGTATTAAGGACTGAAAATAAGAATGCTCAAAGAATGTTAGATAACAGTTTGATCATTATTATGTCGTGCCATAGTGATACCATCACTTTGATAAGCAGGGCACTAATGTGACAGGAATAAGAGGAGAAACAGCAACAGCCCATGACAGGTGCTACAATTTATGCAAAACAGAACTTTTCATTTTATTTGTTTGGAGACAAAATCCACGCAGATCGAACATGTACAGAGGCTGTATGTTACGCCAGAGAAAGCATACGTTAACATGTTTTAATGATTCAGATTCCCCGTGATTGAGCAGAGAGAAGATAAGGAAGGAAGGAAGCAATTCTTGTGTATTTATAGACATGCTGCTAACTAGGGGATGACAGGCAAAGAGCACAAATGGATCCAAGACCAGAAAGACCTCATATAATACATCTTTTAACCTTATCTTAAGTAACCACTAATTACAACCTCTGTGATAGCTTTAAGGCCTCTGTTGTTGATTAAATGTTTTAATAGACCTCAGACATCCTGCCTATTATTAGTGACATGAAGCAGAAAGATCTTCAACCAGGCACCACAGACATTCATACTAGCTGCATGTACATAGACTTTGGAACAGCGAGTGTCCAACAATCTGACGTACTCAATAAAATATACCTTGATTTTCGGGCCCACTGCAAGGCAATTTAAATGGCTATACAGTATAAACTACATAATACTGCATATACTCTATTAACCTTGTCTGTGAAGCTATTATACAAGAATAAAAAAAAAATAATCAAAAAAATCAGAAGGAAAAGTGTAAATATATAATAAACATAGCATACAGAACTTTTTTTTTTTTTTTTAAACAAAAGTTACCTGCTTGAGAAAAAAACTTCTAATGGGCCAAGTTACAGGACAGAGTAGAAAAGGTCCAACGTTTCAAGAGGAACATTTAATATAAGGGGTGGAGATGGTCTATGGGAGGTGTTTGGTGACTTCATCATATACTGATGGTCATTAATCAATTGAGACAAGTCATTTGGAATACCAAATTATTTTATTTACACTAAGGCCGAAACACATTTGTAATATAATTTACAATGATTTAAAGACATGTGAAATTGCCGAATACCTCTGCCATACTCAAAAATACACTCCAGATGTTATGATCATCTACACCAAGATTGGATTGTAAAAGGAAAGTGGGTATTTAATAGAACTGCTACGTAATTTAATCATGCGTCTACTTGATGTCGAGGATGGTAGTTTAGGCAATGAGGTTATTGAAAAATAAGTAACTGCATACAATAAGTATTAACTAAGCTTAAGAGAAACCAACTACTTTTCCATCTCCTAAACTGCAGTTTAAACTCAATAAAAGCACACAAATTGAAGCTCTTTGCACACCTATGATAACAAGTTAGCAACAGCAAAGCTCAGCTGCATTGGTTTTGCATATTAGTAGGGTCCATTTGTGGTGCATCTACACCTGGACTAGCAGGTCAAATCTCAAGACAAGTAGATACAGAACTTTGGGAAATTGGTCATTGTCACAAACAACAAAACAGACATATCAAACGCCATAATGGCTGCCAAGGTTCAAATACATAAATATCAGTTTAAAAAAAAAAAAAAAAAAAAAAAAGGGCATTGAATCACCTTCAAGCAGAACCATGTACTTCACACCTCTTTACTCCTAAACCATACCGCTTTAATTTGCCTTAACGTCACACATGTGTCTTGAATCCATCACACCTACCACACTCCATCTTCCAAGCCACGTTGTAGATCCATTAACATGTTTTTCTTTTAAAACTGTTCACTCTGAAGACTTCTAAATCATTTTGCAAACCCTTTGAACTCTTTCCCTATCTGCAAGTTCTTTTTAAAAGGTCCCTCCTCTTTACCAATGGCAAGAACCCTCCCTCCTCATCTGCAATCACTTCCTTTTCCATTCTTCAGTATCTAGAAGAACTGCATCTTTTCTGGGAAGTCAATTCATCCTTCGGGCATGTCACACCAATGTTACTGTTTGAGGTGTATGTTTTCAACAAACTCAGAATGTAGAGAAAGGAGTGTTTCCATTCTGTTCAAAAAAGCACTAATGGTTGTACTACACTGCAAGTTTGATTCCAGTGGGGAGTAATTTATCTTCACCTATTTTAACCCCTTGAGGACCAAACTTCTGGAATAAAAGGGAATCATGACATGTCACACATGTCATGTGTCCTTAAGGGGTTAAACAGGAGGCGTCCATCTTTACCAAGAATACAAAGCTTACTAAGTTATGTTATCGTTATAATGCACCTCGAATGGCTAGGTTCCCAATATATCTGTATGATGCATAAACACCACTGTGACTTCCTTTCACTTTATCTCTTTTCAAAGCAGAATGGTTCATTGTTTGCAAAACTGTATAATAAGTTAGTCTTCTGGTCCACACGGTCTTGGTACTAGTAATGTCTAAAGTCAAAGGCAGGATCAAAAAACAAACAAATAAAACCAAAAGTCCACACACATCCCTGTGGAACCAGGTCCATTTCAACCACCAACATGTCTCCGCAGACCCTAACAGTCCAGTTTGCCTTTATATGTTGCATCACCACTGTATTTTCAAATACTTGAAATAATACAGAACCTATGGTAGGGCAAAAAAGAGAAAAAGAAAGAAGAAGAGGCCTTAATAGATTATCTTTAAAATGTTAATTACCAATTGGTTAAAGTACTTTTTCATCTCATGACAGCTCATCCTTCTAAACCGAACTATCGTTTATAAATGTGGAAACAGCCAAGTAGTACATTTTTTTTGTGCATAATCTCTGCGACCAAATCCATCAGAAAATGTACTGGCTCAGCTGTCTACTATGAAGTTTATTTCCAGACTTATGCATTGGGTGCATGCATACAGCGGGCATACAGATTTATGTATGAATACACGTATCTGGGTATTTCCTAGCACAATGTACAGATGGCAGGTTATCCTTCGTGTGCTACCATAATATATTCATTTTGCATTTGAAGCAGGATAACAATGCATTACTAAGAGATACACTAAAGCCAGCTATTTAATAAAAAATAAATAAAATAAAAAAAACTTTTGAAATTGGTGAAGGACCTGAATTAAATGGATTCTGAAAAACCAAAAGCAAGATTGCCTGAGATGAAAGCTATTCAAAGTGTTACAAACAGCAGACGTCATTGAGTGCACGGAGGAGAAGTGCACATTGTTTCAGTACTATTCCTAGCAGGTGTCAAGGCCGTGCTATAGATATACAGTATGTGTATAACCTTTTTGTTAGATACATGGTGGGGATTGGTATACCACGCATCCAGCCAGTCAGAGTTATGAAGCTACTGAAAAGGAGTGATCAGTGACCAGAAGACTAAAAAGTAACTGGAACTGTCATCAACATAACAGAAAATCGCAAAAGTAACCAGGGGAGCCCATCCATGGCATTCTAATTTGCACAAACAGCTCATATAATCTTCAGTTGTCCCCACTGACCTCTAGTAAAGCACTTGATCAGAGAGGCTGCGTGTTAATGACGGCCAACGTGGTCTGTAACAATGCACCGCTAATGGAGAGGAACCAGAGTTAGCTTTAAAAGGAGTGTTCTGCTGCCTGTTACATTCCATGGGCATTGTGCTTTGCTTCTCTACAATGATGTCTGCCAAAGGCCTCTAAAGGATGTTGAAACACAATAATATCATAAGGGCTTTTCAAAGACAAAGGTAATCTAATACAGTGGGCTTATTTATACTGGAGGTATGGAAGTCACATCTCTTATAAACATGTGACATCCAAGCAGGACATGCATCTATTATTTTTGGCATTTATACAGTGCCAACTTTTTCCACAGCGCTTTACAATATTATAAAAGGGGGGAATTTACCAATAAATAAAACAATTAATAAATGTTACAGGAACAATAGGGATGACTAGGATCTTGCACAAATGAGCTTACAGACTAGGGGAGGTGGGGTAAAAAAAACATAAAAGGAAGGGCATGGCAGCCAATGACAAGGTGGGAAAGTAGCAGAACCGAAAGGTGAGAGTGAAGTGTGGCCCTTTAAGCAAGAGCAAAATACAGGTTTGTGAAATAGAAGTTACTGTGGGAGGCCATAAGCTTTCCTTTAAGATATGGCTTTTGAGGGACTTCCTAAAATTATTGAAGACGAAGGGAAAGTCTGATGAGGGAAGGCAGACTGTTTTAAAGGAAAGAGGCTGCCCAGAAAAAGTCCTGCAACGTAAGTTAGCAGTAAGGGTGTGAGAGCAGCTGACAGGAGAGGGCCACCGACAGTAGAGAGATCAAAAAGTGGCTTACCTATGAATAGGTAATGAAATGTAGCGGGTGCGGGTGAGGAGGTGTTTAGAGAGAATACGTTTCAGAAAGTGGGAGGACATCCATAGATGGAAGAAGTGCAAACAGTGATTAGTTCTAAGACACAGACAGAGAAATCATGTGAGGAGCGATACATGGGTTTTCATCTGTGTACAGGTGGTAGAGGAACCCAAAAGAATTAATATGTTTGCCAAGAGAGGCAGTATGAAGAGAAAACAAATAGGGATCAAGAATAGAACCTTGGGGGAGTCCAGCCAAGACAGACTGAGGGGAGGAGACAATGAATCAATGTTGGGAAAGATAGAAGAACCACGAGAGGACAGTGTCAGAGATACCAAGGTACGAGTTTGAAGGAGGACGACATGAACAACATTGTCAAATGAAGCAGAGAGGTCAAGAAGAGTTAGTATGGAGTAGTGGCCACTGGATTTAGCCATGTTTAGATCATTTGTTATATTAATCAGAGAGGTCTCAGTAGAGTGGAGGGGACGGAAGTTAGATTCAAAAAAGAAAGAATTGGAATTGAGAAAGCAAGCCAGATGAGTAAAGAGACAGGATCAAGCAGACATGTGGTGGTGTGAGAGGTAAAGAGAAGTGAAGCCACCTCCTGTTCGGTAGCCAAGGAGAAGGCCTGACGAATAGGAAAGGCATGGTCTAAGTGTAGTTGAGAGAGAGAGAGAAGGGCGAAGGTGGAAGAATTATTTAATTAACCGTTTAGTCTTGTCAGTGAAGTAGCATGCAAAGCCATCTACTGAAAATGTAGTTTGAGAAGTGGCCACAGCAGGGAGAAGAAGAGAGCTGAAGGTATCAAAGAGACACCATTGTCGGAGAGAGGAAAAGTATGATTGTTTAGCAAGGGTGAGGGATGCGCTATACGAACACAAGATGGAATTATAATGGAGAAAGTCTGCAAGGTTCATGACTTCCTCCAGTAGCATTCAGTTGAATGTGAGCATCTCTTGAAGTTGCAGGTGAGAGTAGAGTTATGCAAGAAGATAGCCAGAAAGGCACAGGAAAATGTTGGAATGGAAGAGAATTGACATCAGCTGATAATTACTAGAGGTCAAGAGAATTCAGGTTCCTCCTGTGTTGAGAAGGTTCTCAAGAACAACCTGTTAAGAAGTGGTGATCAGATAGTGGAAATGAAGAGTTACAGAGTTAAGAGAGTGTACGTATCTGAAAAAAATAAGATCGAGGGAATTGTCAGCTACAGCGTGAGAGAAATAGCCCACTGGAATAACCCAAGGGAGGAAGCAATTAAAAGGCATTTTGAGGTCAATGGTGGGTTAATTGGAATGTTGAAGTCACCAAGAATAAGAAAAGAATTACTACTTGAAAGAAAGTAAGGAAGCCGGTCACCAAAATGATCAAGGAAGAAAAGAAGACAATCCTTAAGATGGTAAATAATAGCAATGTTTGCAGAGATGGGTTTGAACAGTCAAATTGTGTGACTTTCACATGAGAGGAAGGGTCTCCTTTCACATGAGAGGTACTAGAGGTTTGAAGTAGCAGTGAAGTGAAAGCGGAAACCCTAGCCCGCCACCCTTCCTGTCAGATTGTCTTGGGTTGTGAATAAAATGAAGACCACCAAAGGATAATGAGGCAGGGGGGTAGCAGTGTCAGAGGGAGAGAGCCATGTTTCAGTTCAAGCTAGTAAGTTTAGGCAATGTGTGATGAATAAGTCATGGACAGCAGTTGATTTTGTGATGTTGTACATAACGTGTGCATTCCAGGTCAGTGCGAAGGAAAGACTTGAAAGGAGAGTTACATGGGATGGATAAAAGATTGGTGGGGATTCTGGTATAAAATGTTCCAATGCCTTTCATCTGAAATAAAACATCTGTGCACTGCAAGACACACACACACACTATATTAATTATATATATATATATATATATATATATATATATATATATATATATATATATATATATATATATATATATATATATATATATATATATATATATATATATATATATATATATATATATATATATATATATATATATATATATACACACACACACACACACACACACACACACACACACCCCGTTTGCCTACATTGAAATTCATTGGGATAGATCATGTCCCACCTTTAGACCGTGGAGGTGACAGATCTAAAGGCCTTTTACAGAGGGAAGCGTACTGGATCCATTTTTTGGACACAGTGGCCCCCAAAGGATTAAATGAGAATATAGTATACTCGATGTTTTTGTAATTATATGTTATCATTCAATTTACTTTTTGTGAGTTAGACGTGGGTACTGTTCTTTGTATATACTCTTTTGTGAATTCATAATCCTTAGAAGCGCTGGCTATATGCTATTCTTCTTGGTATTCTTTTCTGAGGCTCTTTTTCTCTATGGCCTATATATTTAATGATTTATGATCTTACCATTAATAATCAGACCTATCATTTGTGGTCAGGTTCTTGCTATATATTATTCCCCTATAGGTCCTTTTGCTAATAGTCAGGTTTAACTATGACATACGTTCTACTATTTGTAAGCACTGGCGCACTACGTTATATATACACACGTAATATATTTTTTCCATAGATACCAGTTTCAATACCTGGCGATATCATTCTATAGTTCTATTTAATTTTTTTAGTTTTTATCATTGTGCCAATGCGTGACTGCTCTCCCTCTCAAGTATTGACATGTTAGATTTGTATTGGTGCCGTGACTGGTGCTATTATACCATTGTCACTTTAAGAACCATTTAATCTTATAGACAAGTATACTTTGTAATATGTATAGATATGTGGACTTTTTCCCCACATTTTGTGCTTTCTGAGTTATGTATAATGGTTATGTGCTATGAGATGATGTAAATACCCATTTTGTTTATACTCATTTATGCTATTATATTATTTATTAATTATGTCACACTCCTGATCGAGTAATTTACACTGTTTGCACTCTCAATATTCATTTATCACTTATTTTTATTTCACTTTAGCACTTTTACTTGTTAGGGGTGGTCCTATAATTATAGATTATTTATTTATATCTGGTGCCTTTAGATCGGTTCTAGTTCTACAACTCCTTCTATGCTGTGTCACTTCACTCGGCATTTCACTATCATGTCTACCACATAGTGTTTTGGTCACTATGGTAACCACGTATCTTCCGCAGTGCGTCTAAACGTCTGACGTCACTTGCGGCTTCCATTCACTTCCGGGTGGTAACGGACAGAGACACTTCACCGATTGGTAAGTTAATTATTTTACACTCTGTACATAAGTTTGATTGTTTTGCACATATAGTGATCTTGAAAAAGACCGGGCAGGGTCGAAACGTCGATTAACTCCTATATGGATTGAATTATTTCATTAAACACCATTGTTCACGATTTTGGAGACCTGTGAGTGCATCCTGTTTTTTCTTAAAAATAAAATAAAATAATAATTATATATATTTATTTATATATTAAAAATTACATTTAATGAAAGGATAATGGAGCCCTTGACCCCCCCAATATCCGTATTGTGATGGTTTTTGTGAGCACATTTACAAACTTAGATCAGAAAAAAATACAAGGTCGTGTATACTGAAAAAAGGATATAATTTGGAGGCAGGAAATTCCAACTTAAAACTTGATTGGATAGTGCAAGATAGCGCTGAAACACTGAAGACATTTGTGCGTTAAGATTTTCCCGTCGGCTGAATTCCTGCAGCACTTCTATCGTTAACATGAAGATTCGCCGGAGATCGTCTTCCTACAAGAAACAAAAATTGTTAAAATAAAAATAAATAAAAACACACCCAAAATACATCTTTACTAACAATGCGTGCAACAGAAAACCAATACTTAAAGGGTTACTCCAACCACCATGAGCACTTCAGTGATTTGAAGTGGTCTTGGCTGTAGGAGTCTGGATGTGCAGAGTTTCTGCTTGAAATGCTGCATAAACAGAGATAAATGCACTTGTGAGCTGGGGGGCTACCTACATCTCTGGTATGTGTGACTTTGGAAGATTGGATCCGGACAATCAAATGCCTATTCTGTGCAACTGTGATGTCTGTCAGTGCATATTGCACACTGGCGACAGATGCAACATTCTTCATCCTTGCAGGCAGCGCTTCCACGGGCCGCTTCATCGAGTGAATCGCTTTTTTTATTACTCTTAAACCCCTCCCTCCCCAGCACAGATCGCGCACATACACTCTGAGCTCACAAAAAGATCAATTTAAAGGCTTCTTTATGAGAAGCCTTTGATAGGACCGTGCAAGTGTAGGGAAGACCGCAGAAGAGGCGTGGAGATCAGTGCCAGGAACTTCGCCCGGCACTGGACACCAGGTAAGTTTGAACATTTTTTGTTTGTTTGTTTTAACAGGTTTTAAGAGGGGACCTATTGGTAATGCTGATTAGGGCATTGTGAAGCAGAAACTGTTCAGTGTCAATAAAGGGTTAGAGTAACTAACACAGCAAGGGACAGGTGCAAGGAATTCTATAAGACAGACTTAATTCTAGATAGAAACAAAAGATCTGCAAGACAAACCTGGCACTTACATGTGAGAGTACATGGTTATTAAAAACAAAACAAAAAAAAAAACAGAAGAAAAATCAAAATGAAAGATATGGTCTCAGCCTCAAAGAATACTCAACCAACATTTTTATAACAGACTACAATACATTATAACATTTGTTTTACTTCTTTATTACATTACATATGATGCACTAGTTGAATATGTAAATGTAAAATAAGATATATTAAGATTTACATATATAGGGGGCGTGTCCTGACCGGAGAGCTGAGCAGTCGCATGCACTAGCAGCTCCGTTCCCGATCAACCTCGGAAGAGCCATTAAGCTGGAAAAAGCTTAAAATAAATAGCTAAAAAGCAGAGATGTCGCAACAAAAAGGGAAGAGGAACACTGACAGGTCGGAGAAAGCAAGTTTCTTCGCATCCAGAGCCAGCCAGCAGAAAAACGTACAGACGCAAGAGCAGGCCCAAGATGGCGACGATGACAACGTGGAACATGAGGGACAGACGGCAAATCAAACACCCGTCTTAACACAGGACTTAATGAAAGCACTACTGGAGGAGATGTCCAATAAAATACTCACCAAACTGGATTCAGCCATGAAAGATATACATAAAGATCTACGAGAGCTGGGCACAAGAACAGCACACCTCGAAGACAAAATGGCGGATTATGAAACGGCCCATAACACCATGGCGGACACTATGGACGGCCTACTCGCCAGAATAGAAGAGCAGGATATCAAAATTGCGGACATGGAGGACAGGGCCCGCAGAAATAACCTGAGAATAAGGGGTGTTGCAGAAACGGTAAACACACCGGACCTTATGGCCTACATTACAGGGCTCCTAAAACACCTCCTACCTGACTGGCCCCAGGAGATGCTCCTGATTGATAGAATCCACAGAACGGCGAAACCTGGCTTTCTACCGCCGGACACTCCACGAGATGTGCTGCTCCGCATGCATTATTTTCACGCTAAGGATGCAGCACTCAACGCTAATAGAACGAAAAAATCGACGCCGGAGGAGTACAAGAACATAACCATATACGCGGACATTTCCACCCATACACTGAAACGACGGAGGGAGTTCAGAGACATCACTCAAGCACTGAGAAACAGCCATCTCCCATATCGATGGGGATACCCAACAAAGCTCCTAATCACCAAGAAAGGGAAGACGACGGTAGTGAAATCACCGGAGGAGGGGTACACCCTTCTCAAATCCTGGGACATCACACTACCGGACCCCACAACCGAAAGAAGGCACATCACTAGACTTTCCCCGGACTGGCAGAAATCGAAAAAGCGCCAAAATTGACCACAAGCTGAACACACACCACATGGAGACAACCCTTGACTGATCAGGCTAAAACCTGGAGAAGGCCAAGAGTGGGTAAAGTAATAAAATGGCACAGTGACTAACGAAGGACTGACACACTGGCACCCTTTATTCAAAAGACTACTGCAGATAGAGATATTATGGGAAAGACTGTTATACACTGTTTATTACTAATGTTTACTAATATGTACAATGGGGTGATATTAATGTGGGAAGAGGTCATTACAGCAGGAAAGACTGCTAGCCAGGCGGGAAAGAACCCGCGGTACAATAGATAAACCCAGGCCCTCCTAGGGGACCGCACATAAAATGACGATCTCCATGACAGGCTCAATGTATGTATGTACAAATGCCGACACCAATCACTACTTACCAAGGTCTATAACAAATGACTGAGGTTAGAGGACGGAGAAGATGTCGGACAGAAGCTTAGCTTCAACCCCAAGGCACGAAGATGCAGTGCCTAGCCACACTAATGGCAATGTTTAACGTTGTATATAACTACGTTAGAGTTGTTAAGTTTTATTTTTTATTTCCCTATTTGATTTATTCATATACCGCTACACAAGGTCATTGTAACAATAATCACAAGGCAGTAGAGACTACACGGGGACACCCAATGCAGGTACCTCTGACACTAGCAGATTTGAAACTTAGTAGAATTACGGGACTGGCACGACCGGACCATAGAAGAACACACTCCCAAGCCCAACAGACACCTTCACTCGGCTCTAAAAGCTGGGAAGGAGTGCAGGGTGTCGCAAACATAGACTTGACAGAACACCACACAGTAAAACACCACAGGAAACCACCGTGAAGATCTGTACTTATAATGTGCGGGGGCTAAACAACCCCACGAAAAGACACCTACTTAATAGAGAGATTAAATCACTAGATGTCGATATACTGTGCCTACAAGAGACACATTTTAGGCATAACGATCACCCACAGATCCTAACAGTACATTTCCCACACCAATACCACTCAATGTCACCACACAAATCAAAAGGTACTTCCATACTTATAAGCAAACACATTAACTTCATACCACACACCCAGGAAGTGGACAAAGGAGGCAGGTATGTCATAGTCACAGGAACAATAAACGATATGCCATATACTTTAGTGAGTGTATATGCGCCTAACACTAACCAGGGAAACTTTCTGCGCAGCGTACTAAACAAACTAAACAAGCTCAAAAAGGGCATTGTGGTGATTTGCGGGGATTTCAACCACATACTAGACCCTAAATTAGACACCACGTTACCACAACATCGCCACCGGCATCGCCCGTTAGCAAGACAATGTAAAAATCTGCAAAAAATCCTACACGAACACCATCTCTACGACTCGTGGAGAATCACACACCCGGAGACCAAGCAATTTACACATTTTTCTGCCGTCCACAATTCCTATTCTAGAATAGATGGGTTCCTAATATCAGGCTCGCATTTAGACCAAATACAAGCTTGTGATATACAACAGATCACTTGGTCAGATCATGCACCAGTAACTTTAGATATGAAAAATACATATGATTTTAAACACCGTAGCCCATGGAAGCTAAACAACTCATTACTAAAAGACAGGAACTTTACCAAAGATCTCCAAAATGATATAAACGCTTACTTTGCGACTAACGACAATGGAGAGGTGACACCAGCGACCTTATGGCAGGCACACAAGTCAGTGATTAGGGGCCTACTGATCAGAAGAGCTGCGCACATTAAAAAAATCACCCAAACAAAACTTAGTGCATGGCAAAAGGAATTATATGATCTCAACTCCCAAAACCAATTACGCCCACTAGCAGACCTTAAACAAAAAATAATGACAGTATCCAAACTAATACACCAACAGGCTCTAGAACAAACTCAGTCACACTTGGTGAAACTAAAAATAAATCACTATATGCAGGGAAATAAAGCAAGCAAACTACTAGCGTCCCACCTCAAAAAGAAACAAGCAAACCAGAAAATAGCATACCTCCTAGACGCCAAAGGTAGAAAAGTTACCAAACCCAAAGACATAAGCGATGTATTCGCCAAATACTACCATAACCTATACAACTTGAAAGAAGATGATAACACTGTCCAACCCACAGAAACGGGCATCCAAGATTACCTGACACAGATAACTCTACCAGAACTCACAGTACAGCAAAAAGCAGACTTAACTAAACCGATAGACGCCCAAGAAATCAGATCGGTTATTCAAACATTACCCATAGGCAAATCACCTGGACCAGATGGTCTGACGAACCTGTACTACAGAACGTTTAGCGAAACACTGGCACCCCACTTGGCTTCGACTTTTAACTATGCAACAGCCACAAAATCACTCCCACGAGCCATGTCGCTGGCCCATATAGTCACACTGCCGAAACCCAATAAACCCGCTACAGTCCCACAAAACTTTAGACCCATCTCATTGCTAAACACTGATGCGAAAATTTTCGCGAAACTTTATGCAACAAGACTAGGAAAGATCATACCACATCTCATACACCGGGATCAAGTGGGATTTGTTAAGGGAAGACAGGGATCTGATAGCACGAGGAAAATACTAAACCTACTGCACAAACTTCAGACACAGGGACAAGGAGGCCTCTTTGTATCCTTAGATGCGGAGAAAGCCTTCGATAGGCTGCATTGGGGATTCCTCAAGGCAACCTTAACTAAATTTGGGATACCACAAGAATTCACAGCAGTGGTGGAATCACTGTACAGCGCACCTACAGCACAGGTCCTGAACTCAGGCTTCACGTCAGAGCCCTTTCACCTAACAAATGGCACACGACAAGGATGCCCCCTGTCACCACTGCTTTACATCCTGGCCCTTGAACCATTAGCCAGCAAAATCAGAGAGAATATGAATATACATGGCATACAGATAAAAAACACCGAATACAAGGCAGGTCTGTTTGCGGATGACGTCATTCTGACGCTCATAAACCACTCATCTCACTTCCCAATCTTCTCAAAGAAATCAAACAATATGGGGACCACTCTTACTACAAGCTTAACCTCACTAAAACACAAGCTATGGGGATAGGGTTATCCACTAAAACACTGACCCAACTTAAGGAAGGATTTCAGTTTGACTGGAGGGAGGATTATCTCACATTTCTAGGTCTAAAAATCCCCAAACACCCTGCAAAATTGTTAGAGCTAAACTATGGTAGACTACTGCGGGAGATGGGGGACACAATGCACAGCTGGGAAGGCAAATATCTGTCGTGGATAGGTAGAATGGGGGCCATAAAAATGATGCTATTACCCAAGTTCCAATACTTATTGCGCACTCTACAAATTTTCCTCCCAAACTCGTACCTCAATAAATTACAACAAATAATCACGAGATTTGTATGGGCAAACAAAAAACCCCGAATAGCCACAAAAATCTTATGCAAACCGCTGAAACATGGAGGCCTCGGCCTCCCAAATGTGCACTTGTACTATAAGGCCGCCTTAATGTCAACAGCCTTGCAAACACACGAAATGAGGGAAAAAGGGGAAAGACCACAATGGGAAGAGATAGAATCTGCCGAGGGAGGTCATAAAGGCTTAAAATACTTGTTTTGGGTACCACACAAATTAAGACCAAAATCACTACATGTTCTGCCGACAACAGCGCTACTGCTGAAGGTATGGGACTCATCAATAAGAAAATTGGGACACGATAAACAATGGGCATTACAGACACCAATGCAGAGTCTGGCCATAGCCAACCCCACTATAAGCATTCGCCCATGGGTACAAGCCGGATGCACGAGAGTAGGCCAACTAGTAAGTAGGGGCACAGTCAAACAATTTCCTGACTTGCAGCAGGAATACACCCTGCCAAGTAGCACCATTTTCTCGTACCTCCAGATAAAATCCCTACTAGGGGACAACACTAGCAAAACCACCCCCCATTCCCTAAAGATACTATATACAATAAGTGAAACAGGCAACATGCCGAAAAAAATGTTTTCTACGCTTTATGCAACATTAAGTGACAGCACACCAAACGACGCACTCGATAAACTCAGAGAGGACTGGCACAGAGACATACACAAACGATTTACAGATGACCAATGGCAAAAAGCTTTTACAGCACACAAAGGAAGGTCAAGATGCTCCTCACACGTGGAGCTGATGAGGAAAATCCAGTATCGGTGGTACCTGGTACCAACCAAACTAGCTAAAATCTACCCAAACACAACAAACCTATGCTGGAGATGCAGGGAAGAGACGGGAAGCATGTACCACATTTGGTGGACGTGCCCAAAGATAAAAGGATACTGGGAGAATGTGGGGGGGATTATTAATGACGTCTTACACACGAACATAGCACTAAAACCCGAGCATGGACTGCTCTTCATGATCCCGGACGAGCTCCACAAAGCACACAAGACACTTCTATTTCACATACTAATAGCGGCAAACACGTTGATAGCACGAGCATGGAAGCAGACCGCCTGTCCTAAACCAACAGAGCTCCTATCTCAGATTGATCTAAATCTAACATACGAAACTAAACTCACGACCACCTACTCTACCCCGACTCACCTTCTGGAGGCCAAACAAGAGTGGGATTCGTTTATACAAGGTGGGAACAAAGAGACCCAATCTCTTAACACACGAACACTAACGGTGTAAGTTAGATGCTATAAGATGAGAGGAATGAATGACAACACAAGGGTATCATGTCCCCCCAAACGAGCCTTAAATAACAATAAGGGCAAGGGCTACTTTCTATATTAAAGACTAACAAGTACACAGGCTGTCAGCACACAGGTGCTCATACCTATCCTATAGTAATATGTTTTCTTTTTGGTAATGTGTTGTTTTTTTCCCATTCTAAAACTAAGGAAGAGAAGGCCACACGGCCAACAAAGCCAGCTTTGTGCAAAACGGTTTAAATGTACATTGTTAGAAGGATGTGGATTAACAAGTCACCTACGATGAAAGAGACTCTACTGTAAACGGTTTATGGTTTTCTGTTTTCTTTTTTTCTTCAACTTATTTTCTTGTTAACATGATGTGCAATATATGAATAATCTGAGGTTCTGCTGAACCTAACAAGACTTTCCCCATCACCCCCTTTTTTCCTTTCTGTACCCCTGTTTATGTTCTATATTAACTGTGAAATTTCAATAAAGAATAAATTGGAAAAAAAAAAGATTTACATATATAAAAATAAATAAATGGTGGTGCACAAAAAACACAAAGGTTGGGGGAATTTAGGATTTTTTTTTCAAATCAGCACATTTTGCTATTTTTGGTGTTTTTAATTCACTACAATTCGGTGTGTAGTGAATAAACATTTATGAGAACTGACAAAAGAAGTTGGAATTTTTGGCCAAAATAACAGATCTAGGAAAAAATAAATAAATACAACGCTTCCCATTTTGGATCCTTTGATCTAAAATGTGCAATTCTCTTGCAATTTTTCACAAATCCAAATTTAGTTTAAAACAGATAAAGTAAACTGAATATTGAAGAAAATAAAATATTAATCTAAGCAGAGTTGGATGTCAATATATTAAAAACACTAATGACTAAGAAGCACGAGACTAAACTGTAGGGGTCAACCCCAAAAACACTCATGTCGCGATTAGTAATGATGTAATTTTTGCTTCATGTCTATTTAATAACACATTGTTAACCTACTTAACAGGATTAGAAGGTCTTGCGGTCTCAAAGAACCTCGATCTACAGTAATTACAGTAATGAAGCTGCACATAGAAAGGTCCTTCGACAACCGAACAATACATTCAGAACAAACAGACCATCTGTAACAAAACCTCCTAAATAGATAGCAGTGGCGTGTGGCCAAAGATATTTTAGGGCAGACATTGTTAGACAGAATGTGTTGGGCTCTCTGAGTAGCAAAGCAGTGCCACACCAGTGGAAATAGCATTCTGACAACACAAAGATCAGATGACAAGTAAAAGACACAAGGAAGGACTGTGCAGACAGACAGGTTTTTGAAACGGCATGCCTCAATAAAGCCAACATATAACCCAATTACATGTATCAATCATTGTTTTGCCAACTTTTTCCAAAGAAAGACTTACAAGGTTTACATATTTAAGTATAGAGCCATCAGTCAAGTCTTAAATCACAAGTGTGTACGAAAACACCATTTTGCGTACCCAAAGAGTGGAGGGCCAGTCTGTGAATGCATGGACTTTTCTGCGTGGAGAGTCTGTGTGTTTGAGAGGAGGCTTAGCGCATTTGTGAATGAAGGGGCACAGTTGAGGGGAAAGTCAATGCTGCGATTTATTGAGCAGATGTTCCCCTATGCCATAGTCTTCTCCCCTCCCCCCCTCCCCCTGTCCCATAGTCTTCTCCCCTCCCCCCCTCCCCCTGTCCCATAGTCTTCTCCCCTCCCCCCCTCCCCCTGTCCCATAGTCTTCTCCCCTCCCCCCCTCCCCCTGTCCCATAGTCTTCTCCCCTCCCCCCCTCCCCCTGTCCCATAGTCTTCTCCCCTCCCCCCCTCCCCCTGTCCCATAGTCTTCTCCCCTTCCCCTGCCCCTGTCCCATAGTCTTCTCCCCTCACCCCCTCCCCCTGTCCCATAGTCTTCTCCCCTTCCCCTGCCCCATAGTCTTCTCCCCTCCCCCCCTTCCCCTGCCCCATAGTCTTCTCCCCTCCCCCCTTCCCCTGCCCCATAGTCTTCTCCCCTCCCCTCCTTCCCCTGCCCCATAGTCTTCTCCCCTCCCCCCTTCCCCTGCCCCATAGTCTTCTCCCCTCCCCCCCTTCCCCTGCCCCATAGTCTTCTCCCCTCCCCCCCTTCCCCTGCCCCATAGTCTTCTCCCCTCCCCCCCTTCCCCTGCCCCATAGTCTTCTCCCCTCCCCCCTTCCCCTGCCCCATAGTCTTCTCCCCTCCCCCCCTTCCCCTGCCCCATAGTCTTCTCCCCTCCCCCCCTTCCCCTGCCCCATAGTCTTCTCCCCTCCCCCCCTTCCCCTGCCCCATAGTCTTCTCCCCTCCCCCCCTTCCCCTGCCCCATAGTCTTCTCCCCTCCCCCCCTTCCCCTGCCCCATAGTCTTCTCCCCTCCCCCCCTTCCCCTGCCCCATAGTCTTCTCCCCTCCCCCCCTTCCCCTGCCCCATAGTCTTCTCCCCTCCCCCCCTTCCCCTGCCCCATAGTCTTCTCCCCTCCCCCCCTTCCCCTGCCCCATAGTCTTCTCCCCTCCCCCCCTTCCCCTGCCCCATAGTCTTCTCCCCTCCCCCCTTCCCCTGCCCCATAGTCTTCTCCCCTCCCCCCCTTCCCCTGCCCCATAGTCTTCTCCCCTCCCCCCCTTCCCCTGCCCCATAGTCTTCTCCCCTCCCCCCCTTCCCCTGCCCCATAGTCTTCTCCCCTCCCCCCCTTCCCCTGCCCCATAGTCTTCTCCCCTCCCCCCCTTCCCCTGCCCCATAGTCTTCTCCCCTCCCCCCCTTCCCCTGCCCCATAGTCTTCTCCCCTCCCCCCCTTCCCCTGCCCCATAGTCTTCTCCCCTCCCCCCCTTCCCCTGCCCCATAGTCTTCTCCCCTCCCCCCCTTCCCCTGCCCCATAGTCTTCTCCCCTCCCCCCCTTCCCCTGCCCCATAGTCTTCTCCCCTCCCCCCCTTCCCCTGCCCCATAGTCTTCTCCCCTCCCCCTGCCCCATAGTCTTCTCCCCTCCCCCTGCCCCATAGTCTTCTCCCCTCCCCCTGCCCCATAGTCTTCTCCCCTCCCCCTGTCCCATAGTCTTCTCCCCTCCCCCTGTCCCACAGTCTTCTCCCCTCCCCCTGTCCCACAGTCTTCTCCCCTCCCCGTGTCCCACAGTCTTCTCCCCTCCCCGTGTCCCACAGTCTTCTCCCCTCCCCCTGTCCCACAGTCTTCTCCCCTCCCCCTGTCCCATAGTCTTCTCCCCTCCCCCTGTCCCATAGTCTTCTCCCCTCCCCCTGTCCCATAGTCTTCTCCCCTCCCCCTGTCCCATAGTCTTCTCCCCTCCCCCTGTCCCATAGTCTTCTCCCCTCCCCCTGTCCCATAGTCTTCTCCCCTCCCCCTGTCCCATAGTCTTCTCCCCTCCCCCTGTCCCATAGTCTTCTCCCCTCCCCCTGTCCCATAGTCTTCTCCCCTCCCCCTGTCCCATAGTCTTCTCCCCTCCCCCTGTCCCATAGTCTTCTCCCCTCCCCCTGTCCCATAGTCTTCTCCCCTCCCCCTGTCCCATAGTCTTCTCCCCTCCCCCTGTCCCATAGTCTTCTCCCCTCCCCCTGTCCCATAGTCTTCTCCCCTCCCCCTGTCCCATAGTCTTCTCCCCTCCCCCTGTCCCATAGTCTTCTCCCCTCCCCCTGTCCCATAGTCTTCTCCCCTCCCCCTGTCCCATAGTCTTCTCCCCTCCCCCTGTCCCATAGTCTTCTCCCCTCCCCCTGTCCCATAGTCTTCTCCCCTCCCCCTGTCCCATAGTCTTCTCCCCTCCCCCTGTCCCATAGTCTTCTCCCCTCCCCCTGTCCCATAGTCTTCTCCCCTCCCCCTGTCCCATAGTCTTCTCCCCTCCCCCTGTCCCATAGTCTTCTCCCCTCCCCCTGTCCCATAGTCTTCTCCCCTCCCCCTGTCCCATAGTCTTCTCCCCTCCCCCTGTCCCATAGTCTTCTCCCCTCCCCCTGTCCCATAGTCTTCTCCCCTCCCCCTGTCCCATAGTCTTCTCCCCTCCCCCTGTCCCATAGTCTTCTCCCCTCCCCCTGTCCCATAGTCTTCTCCCCTCCCCCCCTTCCCCTGTCCCATAGTCTTCTCCCCTCCCCCCCTTCCCCTGTCCCATAGTCTTCTCCCCTCCCCCCCTTCCCCTGTCCCATAGTCTTCTCCCCTCCCCCCCTTCCCCTGTCCCATAGTCTTCTCCCCTCCCCCCCTTCCCCTGTCCCATAGTCTTCTCCCCTCCCCCCCTTCCCCTGTCCCATAGTCTTCTCCCCTCCCCCCCTTCCCCTGTCCCATAGTCTTCTCCCCTCCCCCCCTTCCCCTGTCCCATAGTCTTCTCCCCTCCCCCCCTTCCCCTGTCCCATAGTCTTCTCCCCTCCCCCCCTGTCCCATAGTCTTCTCCCCTCCCCCCCTTCCCCTGTCCCATAGTCTTCTCCCCTCCCCCCCTTCCCCTGTCCCATAGTCTTCTCCCCTCCCCCTTCCCCTGTCCCATAGTCTTCTCCCCTCCCCCTTCCCCTGTCCCATAGTCTTCTCCCCTCCCCCCCTTCCCCTGTCCCATAGTCTTCTCCCCTCCCCCCTTCCCCTGTCCCATAGTCTTCTCCCCTCCCCCCTTCCCCTGTCCCATAGTCTTCTCCCCTCCCCCCTTCCCCTGTCCCATAGTCTTCTCCCCTCCCCCCTTCCCCTGTCCCATAGTTTTCTCCCCTCCCCCCTCCCCCCGTCCCATAGTCTTCTCCCCTCCCCCCTTCCCCTGTCCCATAGTCTTCTCCCCTCCCCCCTTCCCATAGTCTTCTCCCCTCCCCCTTCCCATAGTCTTCTGTCAGTGAGAGTGTATATATGTGTGTATGTCTGTCTGTCAAAGAGTATGTGAGTCTGTCAGTGAGAGTATACATGTGTGAGTGTGTATTTGTGTGTCAAGGTTTGTGCATGTGTCATTGTGTGTGTGTATATATGTCAGTATGTGCCAGTGTGTATCTGTGTATCAAGGTCTGTGCATGTGTCAAGGTGTGTATCTTTGTGTGTGTGTATATGAATGTCAAAGTGAATGTGTGTGATGTGTCAATGTTTTTATACGTGTGCCTGTGTGAATTTGTTTTTGTATGTATGTCGTGACATACGTACAGCAAGCATATGTGCATACATCCCAGCAATCAAACACGTATATGTGCATACATCCCAGCAATCAAACATCAGCAGAACATGCAAACACTTCTGATAAACACAAACATTACATACAAAAAAAACCTGGATTCAAATTTCAAATTTATATACAAACACTCAAGCACACCTTTCACTCAAACACTACACACAAATGTACATCCGCATTTAAAAGCCAACACTACATCGAAGCACACCCCTGCACGAAAATGCAAACATTACATCCAAGCACAGCCCTGCACGAAAATGCAAACATTACATCCAAGCACACCCCTGCATGAAAATGCAAACATTACATCCAAGCACACCCCTGCATGAAAATGCAAACATTACATCCAAGCACACCCCTGCATAAAAATGCAAACATTACATCCAAGCACACCCCTGTATCAAAACGCTAACATTATATACAAACACCAACTGTACACTCAACAGCACACCTGCTCTTAAGTACTACTATCTGTGCTACGGTGCCAAAGATTTTTTGGGGTTCCACGTTGTTGGCGCATTATGGCAAAGGGTTCTGCGGGAAAAATTAATTGGGAACCCCTGCAATAGAGAATCACTGAGGAACCATGGTGCATAAAAACCGCAAAAACTTTTTATAGAGAAGCATCCAATCCAACATTGCATTATCAGCTTCAGAATGAGTATGCACCTCCAGTGGTGTGGTTTAGGCGAAATGTAAACTTTAAAGCATTGCCCTTTTACTCTAAAAAAGGCAATGCTTTACACTGTCAGACACAAAGTACAGGCTATCAACCAAAATCACAATTTTTTAAAAAAAAATTTTACATTGAAAAATCTGAATACTTTACAGATTAGCTGCATCTCTAATACCCCTTACCTGAAATATTCTTTTACAGTTGCCATGAAACTCCATGCTAAGGCCAATGTTACTGGTTTTACTTGAACTGGAAAACTCTATTAGAAGTGCTGTCAGAATGGAACACGCCAAGGTTTGCTGTAGGAGACAAAGAAGGGGGGGAAATTAAATACAGACATACAATCTGATCCAAGCCAAGATCTCCTGCAATGGAAAGTTAAAGAGTACATTCCAGGCACCCACATGTTAGGTACAATGTGTGTTACATTACGGTTAGTTTTTTGCATTAACCTTCTTTTATAATTTTCAGACAAAAAAAAATTAAAATAAATAACAAATCGTGTTTCATATGCCTTTCCTTTCTGTCCCTCTATCACAACATTCAATTTTCTGTCTGTTTTTGCTCCAGTAAGAGAGACCTCTGGGAATTACAGCTCATCTGTTAGCTTTCTAATGTAAGTCCCAGAATGCCTTTGTGCACGCATAAAGCACTGCTAACGAAATAATGGACTTCCTGATCTGGTCAGAATTCACTGAAGAAACTACAGAGCCTAGTTACCTTTTTACTTTTGTTATTTTAATGTATATTTTTTTATATATATCTTTGTTAACATACTATGCACATTATATAATGTCTAAGAACAAATCCACCAACTCCAGCTCCGAATGTCTCTTTAAGAAGGTTAACAGGAATATGATGGTTAAATACACACCTACACAAAGACAGATGATATCTCTACCAGACCTATTGCTCATGTGCATCACTTCTGTATAACTGTAAAGAAACCTGTGAAAAGTTTCTCAGAGTTTAATTCAGTGCTACAGTGTTTAACACATTTAATGGTGACGTCAATTAACTTTCAGAGTGGCCCATCAAAGCATTTGAGAATGGAATGTATTGTCTGAAGAGATGGGATTGATAGAAAGAAGGGAACAAGATGTGGGAGACAGAGATGTACAAAACCAAAGAACTGTGTTTAAAAACACATAAATCAGATATTCCACGGATTTCTGCAAACATTTGTTTATATAAAAGGTGACCTTTGGAAATGGCTAGACAATTACAGCCCTGTGGAATGTGAATTTCGACTACAATTACCCTCGGCCTCCTACAGTTGCCTGTCTTGTATTGGGAATATCTTCCACTGGACTGCGAATAAATCTCCTGGCAAGCAAGCTGTCATGCAGGCCTTGTTAGCACGCAGGGCATGATGTTGGCATGAATCGCCATTAAACAGCAGTAGGAAGCTTCCTGCCTCTTTCAACGCCTGTATTATTTATATAGATATAACCTCTGATAGGATTCTCAATTAAAGTACAATCAGCATTAAACTGATCACATGGATAACATGCAAGTTCTGTTTTAAGAGGTCATCAAATAGATTAAAAGCGTAAAAAAAACACACAAAAAAACACCACAACAGTTCATGTATATTTAAAGGGACCTTGTGGGCACCCAGACCACTTCATCTTATTGTGTCCCTGTCCACTTAACCCTGGAATGTAAAATGTTACAGTTTCAGAGAAAGAGCAATGTTTACATTGCAGGGTTAAGACTGCCTCTAGTGTCAGTCTTGACCTTCTGACTAAGAAGTCAAACTGTTGTAGTTATGGCTATTAGAGTTTTCCTTTTAACCCACCAAGCTGTACATTAAACAATCTGCAGTGGAGGACAAACTTGGGGGAAGACATTTTTGGAGGGTGAGACAAAGGCAATGGCTGACTAGTTAAAAAGAAATATGCAGAGTACCTCACAGTACCCAAGAGATTAAAGTGGACATGATACTATTTATGCAGGCTCACAGAACAGCTGACAACCATGCCGTACAGGGACCAACTGCTATATCTTTGTTCATAAATGCCTCTAATGTCAATACCTTGACCTTAGAAACGCTTGTTATCTTAGTTAGCACGCTCCAAACCTAATCCCCCTTGTTGCACGATACATAAACATAGGAAACTTGAATAGCAGGCGCGTGTCAATGGTTGCAGGGCACCGCCTTGCTCCGAGGGCTCAAGTAAAGTGACAATACCATTCCAAAACAATGGCAGCTATTTCAACCTTTCAAGAGGTTAATGTAAACTGTAAACACGAGCACAGTGCAAGCAGTGAATCAAGGATGACATGAAGACAAGACTAGCGCTTTGTCAGCCACCATCAGCACGTGATAACCATTTGAGAACTAGAAGGATAGGCTACAAGTGTTCTATCAAAGAGATATAACGTATATGTAATTCCCCCTTGTTATACATATACACACACTAAACATTAACAGAACACTATAGCGTTAGGAATACAAAACTGTATTCCTCATGCTATAGTAAGCCCTGTCACCTAACTTATTAGGGTTTTTTCACTCACTCTGGCTCCAACTCCTCCTTCCTTGACATGATGCTGATGGAGGACCTAATGTGCAATTGCGACTGCACACAATTTACAACTTCCCCATAGGTAGGAACTGAAGCAATGCTTTTATATAGGGATTTGAAGACTCTGAAACTGCATTTTCTTCACTTGCAGGGTTAAGGGGACTGGAACACTGCACCCAGACCAGTTCAGTGAGATTAAATGGTGTCGGTGCTTCTAGTGTTCCTTAACATATAAAGTGATTATCTCTGCATATTGTCACCCATACTATTATTTCCGTCAGTGAGTGTTTAATCTACAAATTGCACCCGTGGAGTTTAAACTCTGGCAGCTGTGAGACACACATTTACCAGTCAGCCAGAAATTAGTGGGAGTTGCACTGAAATTGCTACTGCCTGGAGCGGCAACTCCCACTAATCTCTGGCAGACTGGTAAGTGTGTGTCCCAGTGCTGCTCTGATAGTAAAGTCCTTTCCTTTATCCCTACATTACCCAAACCGCTACCTTAACGTTCACAATAAAATACATGTAATATTAAAATAATCATGTAATATAAGAGATACATTAACAATCTGCTATGTCAGATCTCAAAATTTCCGCTTGCCTCTCACAAGTACCGATTGGAAATTAAGTCTTTGCGAGTTTTAAATGGTCTCCCCGCCACCACTCTCCCCGCTGCCTGTGAGGACTTCTAGTTCTGCTGGGAGGTAGCATTTCAGGTGAAAAGGAAGATGCCTGGCTGAACCGTGCTTTTATATCCCAAACTCCATGCTCCCCTTTACTTGCACACTTGGCATTCTGAAAGTTAAATACTGGAGCATGATCAGTTTAACCCGCTCTGTAGAAGTCTTAGAAATCTTCTGGTCAGCTCCCTTCACTCTGACACAGGGATGCTTGAAAGAAAACTAAAAGCTCTGTTTTGACATATTTTGGAGAGTACGCAAGGAATCTCCCTATTGGCTAAATCTGTCAAAACTGAGCTTTCTTTCAAGAGGTCCTGTGTCGGAGTGAAGGGAGCTGACCAAAAGATTTCTAAGATCTCTACGGAGAGGTTTTATCTGCTAAGTACTAAACATGCCTACAAAAATTACTACATTTTTGGGAGAGTGTATTCATAAAAGGATCATATCCACCGGTTATTTAAAATCAATGTCAGAGTGATCAGGAAGCAGTTTTAAATTACATTTTAGAAAACATTGCAAGTTTTTCTCCCAACGCCAGATTTCCTATCAAAGGGAGAGATCGTGGAAAACATAATTTAGTTGTGTTGGGTAAACAGATACCTAATGTCCAGAGTAATTCCTTAGACCTAGATGTAAACCAGTGTTAATCTTATCGACTAACAATTTTAGACGACTATAATTTTTTAGATTTAGTCAACTAAAACAATTTAGATGACTAAAATATGACTAAAACTAAAATAGCTTATTAGTCAAAAGACTGACTAAAACCAAGTTGACATTTGCCGCCAAAATTAACACTGCATAGAGGGGCAAAGAGACAGACTAGAGTTTGGGAGGACAAAGAAACACAGAGGGGCTGGGGAAGGGGCAAAAGAGGCAGGTAGAGGCTTTAACTAAACTCATTAGATTTTAGTCGTTTCAACTAAAATATACTGGAAATTTAGCCGACTAAAACTAGAATGGTGTTTTAGTCAAAAGACAATGACTAAAACTAAATCGAAAGTTGCCACCAAAATGAACACTGATGTAAACATAGAATTCCAAATTTTGAAGTATGTGCTATATAATACAATTTTAAACACCGCATATCTGCATTTTGCACACTAGATTTTTCCATGTTGGTAAGCAACAAAGATACATTTGAAAATGGTGTTCTAGATCTACACCATGCAACGATATTGAGAACAGCAGCTGTTAACATTAATAAACATATTGCCATATCCTAGGCCATCTTTCATCCAGAGCATTACATACACCATCTATGTGGGGTTTTTAGAGCAGAAAAGTCTGTTCACCAAACGGGGCTGATTTCAAAACAAGCAGCCACGGACTACAGAAACAGCTGCCGACCTGAACGTGTGGGTATGTTAAAAGTCAGAGTTATATGGAGCAACAGTGCAAGTGACATGTGTATGACATTATGGTAATGGGATGAAAGGTCACTTAGTTTAGGGAACCTACGGTGCTGTCCTCATTAAAGAGGCATTACTGGTACGAGACAGGGCATGCTGTAGGCTAGCTATGTCAAATTTCAATGAGCAATCCCTTTTTGTGTACACAAACACTCATTAAAAGACACCCATATGTATAATAAACCATTACATTCATTAGACATTTGAGTTATATTAGTGAGATAAATGACACCCCCTTAAAAAAAAATATATATATATAATGCTGTGCTACGAATTTTCACCTATTAAAAATGGTCACTCTTAGCATCATAATCACTAGAGCACTAGAGTGATTATGGTGCTAGCAGGTTAGTGGCGCTCTACCCAGGCTCTGCGTCACACTCCTTGAACAGTTTGATGCAAATGAAGCCCCCTCCTCCCCCAGGCATTGATCTATCAATTTGATTGACGCAGCTTTGATACGCAGAAGGTAACAGCTGTATAAAAGGCATATTTGAAAGTAAAGGACATCCCCCGTTTTAAGAATTTAGTGCGCGGTTATGCACATTAATCAGGTTGGGCCAGTACACAGGAGGAGGATTAGGGGGGAGGTTAGCAGATAGTGAGCTCCAGTTGGTCACTGACCATTCTAATTGCAGATAAAGCCTCAGATATACAAAGTGCGCCGAGTGGTGTGATTACAGACATATCTGTTATAGTTTTTCTACTCGGAACTCTGCACCTGCTGTTTTCCTATCTAAGACTGGTGGCTTAAACCTTGAAATTTTTACATTAAAAAAATAAATTAAAAAATTAAGCACAATTGAGAGCTTAACAGTGACCTATTAATAGAACAGGAAATTAAATACCTACCATGATGGAGCTTTTTCCTCTTTTTTGTTTGTTTTTAAATGTTTTAATATTTCTTTAATCACTTTTCAATTTTTTTATTATAAGTTTTGTCGCTGAGTTAAATGACAGTGTGACAATACAAAAGCAATACACGCCAGTTGGCCGGCCAACTCTTGTGTTCGGATTGTCTCCCGTAATAGTCTGGCAATGACCCAGCTGCATTATACCCCAAAATAAACTTCATAAAGGTTACCATAGACAAAGGATTTCAGCTGCTCTTTTATTGGAACATTCATGTAAGCCAAGCAGAAAGTATATCCATCAATCAAACGGAAACACGCATGAACGTGATGCCAATGTTATCGCTACGACTACTGGTTTCTGGACTGAAACCTTGAGGAACTCAAGAACAGGAGCTTGGTGAGATCCTGTATGGGTTGAAACATTGTTGGTTTTATAATGGAATAACAACCGTTTTTGTACTAGTCTGGAGCAGTGGCTCCATTATCTACTAGATCACAGAGAAGCTGGACCTTTCCCGTCCCATGCTTAGGTTCATAAATTACAGGATTATGGGAAATGAAAAAGGTGATTATAAGTCAAATGAGCTTTCTTGAATAAATAGCAATTTAGGCATTACCAACGGTCAGCTGGCCAAATGGCAGAGTAGATTGTGGGCTAAATGTAAAAAAAAAGGCAAGAATGTTATAATTTATCAGTCCTAAAAGAAAACAAGAAGATTCATTTGTGGTGTTTTTAGAATGTCCTAAAATGTGTACTCCGACACCAATACTGAAACCGGAATGAATTAAAACCTTTTTGGAACCAGTTACAATTTCATTTTCTGACTGAATTGTGGAAAGAAAGTGGAAGAGATCTGTCTCTAACACAAAAAGTATCAACAATAAGAATGCACGTCCAAAGATGTACACTAAAAACTGTGCAAATTATAACTGTATGCGGCTTACGTGAAAGATGAAAGCTTTTAATTTAAGCCACATGGATTATCCCCCAAAGCAGCAACATTAGAATATTAACAATTAACAGTTTAACTGATGGACTTTATATACTTTTTTCAACCTAGACAACTAAGTAGCGCCAGTTTTCATATTGACAATGCATACATTAAACCTGGTAAGAAAATCAGTGCAGATGCCGAGTCCAAGGCTATTTCATCAATTTGGAGAAATGAACAAACTGGCTTGTGAAGAAAAAAAAAAGTACCCCTGGAGCTGGGTGATCCACGTATTTATCGACACCTGGGTCGCTTTTCTGCTTTATTTAGCTAAAGTCATTTAGGTGACTATAGTGTTCCTTTAATAAAGTTATAGATATTACATGTGTGTGGCTCGTGACTTATATAAGCGATAGAGCAATAAGTTTTCTCAACCTGTTCAAAGACTTTGTGGATAGTATTCCCATCTGAACTGGAAAGAATGTTTATGGGATGCTTGGGTCATACGACTAGGGCGTATAACGCAAGCCTTGGAATAATCAAAGCTTCAAAAGAGAGGGAATGAAAAGTTGAGGTCTCTTATCGTGCACACTGTATGATGAAATGGAATTAAAAGAATGATGCTCCACACTGAAGGTGACCTACATTTTTAAAGGACTATGGTAAATAATGCAAAAACGTAGGCAAACACGATAAATATTTAATAAAGTATTTCTCAATTAAGTTGTTTTTGCTCACCTGCGTGCCCCCACTAATTTCTCCCTTGTCTGGACTGTATTCACAATGAATGGGCAGTGATGGGCCGGTCACTGTAACCCTCGGCTTTCCTTTTCAGCTCAGTACATCATTCAAGCAAAGAAGGGAGAAATAGTTGCCAAGCGGACAGGCGCCTTGGGAGAAAATAACGTGTTAAACCATTCAGAAATGGATTAACACATTAAGGTAAGACCGCGCACCAGGACTCAAACCTTAAAAACCTATTCATTGAGATGAAATTGTTTTGAGGTAAGAGAACCCTACTATTTAAAAAAAAAAAAAAAAAAATTCTTCGAAGTTACTGCATTTGCTGCAAATCCTCAGATATATTTCGGCATACACCAGAAAGTCTCTCTCTCTGCCAATCCAGATGTTCCATTAGATTCCGAGTTGAAATTGTCCCGGCACAGTAGGAGTTTATGGGACATGTACTGCAGCCTATGACCGATATTCTATAAAATGAATGGAACTGCCACCTAAGCTAATAGCAGCGGCATTGTTTTGTGAAGAGAGCCATCAGACCCAATCAAGCATGTGTGGCTGCTGCTAAGACTCCTTTGCTGTAAGCTCTGATGTAGTCTGCTAGTGGAGGTGTCCATACATGTAGAGCGCAAATACCCTGCTACGGCACCTCATTATCTGGACAGTCAGAATACTAAATTTCCGTCTAAGACATCAGGTTTTTTGTTTTAAAAAGTCAACGATTAGAAAACATGGACACTACACAGGCAATGATCATATGTTGGAATAGTACTTAGAGTGACCCTTAAAGCGGCACTGTCATGCCGAACTTACCTTTCCTCAATCTCTTCCTCTTCTCTCCCTCTCTCAGGATCTGTTCTTTTCTTCCTGTCTGCTATAGTTTTCTTTAAAATCATAAGACAAAGTAGGGACTCTTTGCCTTATGGAGGATTCCTCCGCTTGACCAGCTCTGACCAGCGGAGGAGCGAAGTGTGGTTCATTTCCGCTGGTCAGAGCAATTTTCCCATGATCCTTACCTTTCCTCCCTGTTCCCACGATGCTTCCTGTCATTTTACATTGAAACATAGAATGTGACGGCAGATAAGAACCATTCGGCCCATCTAGTCTGCCCAGTTTTCTAAATACTTTCATTAGTCCCTGGCCTTATCTTATAGTTAGGATAGCCTTATGCCTATCCCACGCATGCTTAAACTCCTTTACTGTGTTAACCTCTACCACTTCAGCTGGAAGGCTATTCCATGCATCCACTACCCACCCTCTCAGTAAAGTAATACTTTATACTAATTTAAGACTGACTATGTCCTCTTGTTGTGGTAGTTTTTCTTCTTTTAAATATAGTCTCCTCCTTTACTGTGTTGATTCCCTTTATGTATTTAAATGTTTCTATCATATCCCCCCTGTCTCATCTTTCCTCTAAGCTATACATGTTCAGATCCTTTAACCTTTCCTGGTAAGTTTTATCCTGCAATCCATGAACCAGTTTAGTAGCCCTTCTTTGAACTCTCTCTAAGGTATCAATATCCTTCAGAAGATATGGTCTCCAGTACTGTGTACAGTACTCCAAGTGAGGTCTCACCAGTGTTCTGTACAATGGCATGAGCACTTCCCTCTTTCTACTGCTAATGCCTCTCCCTATACAACCAAGCATTCTGGTAGCATTTCCTGCTGCTCTATTACATTGTCTGCCTACCTTTAAGTCATCAGAAATAATCACCCCTAAATCCCTTTCCTCAGATGTTGAGGTTAGGACTCTATCAAATATTCTGTACTCGGCCCTTGGGTTTTTACGTCCAAGATGCATTATCTTGCACTTATCCACATTAAATGTCAGTTGACACAACTCTGACCATTTTTCTAGTTTACCTAAATCATTTGCCATTTGGCTTATCCCTCCTGGAACATTTTAGCCGAAACTGCCGAATTGCGTTCTAACTGAATGAGAACAGTATGTTCGTTTGTTTTAGAACGCAATTCGGCACTTTGTTCGGATCGCAATTTCATTCGAATGAATGAAACTCCGATCCTATTCATTGCCGCGGCTGCATCTTGTAGCCGCTTAGTAGATAACGCCCTAATTCCCATGGTATTAGGGAGTTATCTACTAAAAGGCTGAAAGACCTAAATTGGTCTTTCAGCCACATTTACTAATACTAAGTAAAGATTACTTAGTATTGGTAAATAATGCCCCTACTCACAATACCGCGAGTAGGGGCATGTCTAGTAAGCAGTGAGCAGCCTGTGGCCTGTGGCTGCTCACTGTAAAAAATAAAAACCTATTGGCCCCCACACCTAAACGACGGATGGGGGCCCTAAATTAAAATATGGGGGGAGACCTATCGTCCCCCCTCACCCGGCCCCCACCCCTGAGCGGTGGGTGCTGGCCATAAAGATAATGAGGGGCGGGAGCTACTGTCCTCCCCCCACCCCTGCGCGTTGGGTGGGGGCCATAATGATAATGAGGAGGGGGGGGGGGTGCTACTCTTCTCCCCTACCCCTGGGCGGCGGGTGGGGGCCATAACGGTAATGAGGGGGGGGGGACGGACCTACTGTCTTCCCCCTTGGGCCCCCACCACTGCGAGGTGGGTGGGGGCCATAAATTACAATGGGGGGGGGGGGACCTACTGTCCCTCCCCCTCTCTGGCCCCCACCCCTGGGCGGCGGGTGGGGGCCATAATGATAAGGAGGGGGGACGACGACCTACTGTCCTCCCCCCGGTCCCCACCCCTGGGCGGCGGGTGGGGGCCATAATGATAATGAGGGGGGACGACGACCTACTGTCCTCCCCCCTGGCCCCCACCGCTGGGCGGCGGGTGGGTGCCATAATGATAATGAGGGGGGAACCTACTGTCCCCCCCGGCCCCCACCCCTGGGCGGCGGGTGGGGGCACCTACTGTCCTCCCCCCGCCCCATAAAGATAACTAAGGGGGGGGACCTACTGTCCTCCCCCTCTCCGGCCCCCACCCCTGGGCGGCGGGTGGGGGCCATAAAGATAATGAGGGGGGGGATGGGGGGACACCTACTGTCCTCCCCCCCGGCCCCCACCCCTGGGCGGCAGGTGGGGGCCCTAAATCAAATAAACCTCCCCCCCCCATCAAAGGTGACTAGGGGTCCCCAAGCCCCTAGTCACCCACCCCCCACCCAAATAAAAAAGCCCCTACCTACCCCCCTCAACCTAAAAAATAGTGAGGGGGGAATAAAATTACTACCCTGTAAAGTAAAATTAAACTTACCATTCGATGTCTTTTTTCTAAAATCTTCATTTTTCAGCCCCAAAAAGGGCCAAATAAAAATCCATTATACCCGTTGAACTTAAAATAAAATAAAAAACCCGAGCACAAAAAAAAATAATAAACCCTGAGGTCCCGCCCCCCCCCCCTCATTATCATTATGGCCCACACCCGTCACTCAAGGGTGGGGGAGGACAGTAGGTCCCTGTCCCCCCATTGTAATTTATGGCCCCCACCCACCGCGCAGGGGTGGGGGCCGGATAGTAGGGATTTTATTTTACAGTGAGCAGCCACTGGCTGCTCACTGTTTAGTGGACATGCCCCTACTCGCGGTATAGCGAGTAGGGGCATTCGGGAGATTTTATTCTCCTTTATACTATTATGGAGGGGGGGACCTGGGGGGCTTATGAAGTGGCGGGGAGCACTGCTCCCTGCCGCTTCTGTCTTTACATATTACAAGGAGGGAGCTGCGTGCTGGTAGCTCCCTCCTTGTAATAAACTGAACGAACACTGATACACAGTGTTAGATTGTTCGTCTGATTTTTCTAATTATTCATTCGTCTGTGCGGGAATCTCAGTGCTATCTAGTGTGGGCAGATGACGTGTCCCACAGGGACTTCACCTACCCACACAAAGATGGCGGCGCCCTGAATATAGATCGGGGCAGAAAATAAAGATTACAAAATAGGTAATCTGGGGGGCTTAGGGGCATTTGACTAAGGGGTCAATTGGATGTAGTGGAGGCGGGTTAAAAAAAAAAAAACTGGATTCGGCATGACAGTGACGCTTTAAAATCTCTGTAAGTGGTTCAAATATAACTTTACCAGCATTAGGTCTGTTTCATTTGAATAAATAAAAATATGTCGTGGGGGGGGGGAGGGGGGTAATAGATAGAAAAAACTAAGCATTTAAAATAAAACTATATCAAGAGCCCCAATACAAAATCTAAACAAGTATTATCCATGAGCAATGCAAATAGTGTAAAATATGAACAAAAATAAAATCTAATTTTAAAAAAAGAAAAATGTGTGCAAAAAACAAGTGTTTTTTTTTTGTTTTTTTAAACAGTGGAAGTTAAACTGTAAAATTAAGCTCTGTAATCACAATCAAATTAGTAAACCAAAATGCACTGTAGGAAGTCTGAAATATGCACTTATTGAAGTAATCTTCAGACAGCAGCACAACGTAAAGTTAAAACATACCTACATGGAGATGAATTGTGTCAACTATGACACACTGTGAAAAGGATATCCACAAACACAATAAGGAACAGATTACAGGACAATAAAAATAAATTGTGTTTTAAGCCACTATTGCACATCAAAGAAAAGCAAGAGAACAAATTACTGAATTTTCAATTTAGACTTCCCTTATTACTGCATGAGCAGTAGTACATCTTATATCAGCGCAGATAAGAATGGTCAGACAAAGCAAATGATTCCGTATGGAACCTTAATCAAGCTTTCTGTACAGTACAAATGTCAGTCTACAGAGGGAGCTAACATTTACGATGAAGAGATCATATTTCAGTTAGTACCAAACCGCAGATCCCAAATTACAAGCAATGCATTGCAGCATTTGCTGGAAAATTGTGGGCAATGCAGATATGCAGCCATAAGCACGGGAAACAGCAAAGCCATCATGGAAAACAGTGCCGGGTCATTTTAGAAACATTTCACAAAGAACGAATGGAATAATAAAAACCACAGATTATTTTTAGGCACAACATAAGGATTTATTTTTATGATCAGGCTGTCGGACTATTGTGGTTGGGGTACAAGCAACAGCAGTAGCAGAATTAGAAGAACCACAAACTGACACAAGGTCTAATTACATCAGAATAAAATGTAAAAATTAAGGTTTTACAAGCTTGGGTAAAACAAGACAGACAACAAAAATAAAATGATCTCCAGAAAAGCAGTATAGAGAGGAATTCAGCAAGTGGCAAAGATAGCCAACAGGAGCAACAGGTTTTAATATGGGTCATGTGTCTGGCTATTAAAGGCACACTATAGTCACCTGAACAACTTTAGCTTAATGAAGCAGTTTTGGTGTATAGAACATGCCCCTGCAGCCTCACTGCTCAATCCTCTGCCATTTAGGAGTTAAATCCCTTTGTTTATGAACCCTAGTCACACCTACCTGCATGTGACTTGCACAGCCTTCCATAAACACTTCCTGTAAAGAGAGCCCTATTTAGGCTTTCTTTACTGCAAGTTCTGTTTAATTAAGACTTTCTTATCACCTGCTATGTTAATAGCTTGCTAGACCCTGACAAGAGCCTCCTGTATGTGATTAAAGTTCAATTTAGAGATTGAGATACAATTATTTAAGGTAAATTACATCTGTTTGAAAGTGAAACCAGTTTTTTTTTTCATGCAGGCTCTGTCAATCATAGCCAGGGGAGGTGTGGCTAGGGCTGCATAAACAGAAACAAAGTGATTTAACTCCTAAATGACAGTGAATTGAGCAGTGAAATTGCAGGGGAATGATCTATACACTAAAACTGCTTTATTTAGCTTAAGTAATTTAGGTGACTATAGTGTTCCTTTAAGGGAGGACACAGATAAGGGGGTTAAAACCAGTGACTTATGAGATGGTACTTTGAGAATCATACCCTAAACTGTGACTACTACCCCAAACAAAAGTCTCATTTATTACAATGTAGAAGGCGCTGTAAGTTCCCACTGGAATTGGGTCATCAACTCCGATATTTCTAACATTTTTGTTTTGTCTTAGATGAATTGCACATTTGTTTTTGTACTTGCATCAATTGTACTCATGGACAACACTGTGGAATGTGTTAGATCACCTCTGTAAATACGGACGCTAAGTCCACTACCGAACAGAAATGTGCGATTTGAATGCGATTCAAATGAGATCTACCCAGGTCACAGTGTATTCCGCTTAATTGCCATCATTTTGCAGATGGGTATCAGTAATACCTCCCTTTGCACTTTTTCACGGAAGACACTGTATGCCCCAGAGTTTTCAGAGACACAAAACAAGCTTACAGAAAAAAAAAAAAGTAGAGCAATACTTACTACCGTGGGATTACAACTGCTTATTAAGTGGCTGACTTCATGGAAAATGCTCTTGCAGTCAATGGATTTATCTAAAGAGCCTCTTTTCACTATGACTGCTACCGCCAATAGAATCTGCTCTCGCACGTACTTCTGCAGGCTGTAGATGAAGTATAAATTAGATGTAAGATATTGACGGACACAATGCATATCCTGTAAACATGCACAATGACAAAGTAGACAATAAAATAATAAAACATATCAGTAAATTATTTTCCTTTCTTTATCAGAATAGCAGTAGAGGACCTGGAGGACATGACAGAGATGGGGGGAAATTAGCTCAGATAGTTGTTAAAGTAATACTCTGCAGCTCAAAAAGAAAAATACTGTTTAGTAGATATAACCTCAATGAAAACATGCATGCATTTAATTATGCAGTTTTTCCATTGGTGTTCTATCTACAAACTGGTTGCAAAAGTTGCAGATGTCTTATTTGCAGCCTTTGTAGACACAGGGCACCCAGCATTTCTTTGACTGTCCAATAGACTTTCCAATGAGAAGTATTTGCAAGGACGTGCTCTGACCAATTCCCTGCCTCTAGTATAGCTCCACTGAGCTAAACTACCAGAAAGTAACAGGACTTCGGATGGATGGGGAGCATGGGGAGATTTCAAGAAACAAATTGGTTTTTGAAAGTTTATTTTCAAATAAATATATTGGCAACGGTTTGTTTAACACCAATTAATTAGTTCCGGCTTGTCAGAAACTGAGCAGAGAAGGGATAATAGTCCATTGATTGGAAGCTTCATTGAGCAGATGGATCTTACGACAATTTTGTGGACATAACCTACTGCTTGTCATTAATTTGATTATTTTACATATTCATACTACAAATCACCATCATCCGCTGTCAGGTTCCCGTAGAGAATCTTACTGCCTGAATACCTAGTAAATCAGTCTTTCTGCAGTGGGATTATTACATTAAACAGCTGCCCTGCATTAGAACATCCCTTGCTGTTGCTCTGCAGAGAAGGAGTTACTTATCATAAAAAATCCTCTGGAGGATATGACAATATTTAGGACATTGATTGATTTTATTTTTTGTTTCTAAAATAACTTTAGCAACATCAAATTACATCGTATACGTAAAATGTTATTTAATTTTGCCATAAATCCTGCGGTACAGAGAACGTGGGGAGGAGCGTTTTTGGTTATGCAGTTTACTTTCGGTCCTTTTACTGTATTCTGGTCTATGGTCAGGTCTTCAATCCACACTTGTACATTTCACTACCACAGCAGTAAAGGCTAGTGTTTCATTTCACATAGAAGTGATTGATAGTCGGCATTACTAAAAGTGTAAGTTTTACTGCCCTGTGTTTGATGTACGAAGAAGTTTTATAGGGACAAACTACTAACTACCGTTTACTCTTGTGGTTGATGTGGTCTTTGGATGCAGCTTGTTACCTTTGTTTTTCAAAATGGAAACAAAGAATGTGACGGAAGATAAGAACCATTCGGTCCATCTAGTCTGCCCAATTTTACTTTCATTGGTCCCTGGCCTTATCTTATAGCATGCTTAAACGCTTTCACTGTGTTAACCTCTAGCTGGAAGGCAATTCCATGCATCCAGTAATACTTCCTGATATTATTTTTAAACCTTTGCCCCTCTAATTTAAGACTATGTGCTCTTGTTGTGGTAGTTTCTTATTTTAAATGTCTCCTCCTTGTGTTGATCTATCATATCCTCCCTGTCACGTCTTTCCTCCAAGGTATACAAGTTCCTTTAACCTTTCCTGGTAAGTTTTATCCTGCAATCCATGAACCAGTTTAGTAGCTCTTCTCTGAACTCTCTCCAAAGTATCAATATCCTTCTGGAGATATGGTCTCCAGTACTGTATCTCCAGAAGGTTACTGATACTTCAAGGATATGGAAGGATAATAAATCTTTATTTCTGATGTGCATTGATATATCACAACAATATTTTATCCGACATAGCAGCAAAGTAGGTGCATACACATGCTTGAGAGTCAACAGAGCATAAACTGAACAATTTAATTTATGAACCAGGCTCTAAGAACACAATGCAGCAATGAGAGAACTAAATTATCAAGGCATTCATTTATGGCATAATGCAGGTCTAAAGCACAGGATGCATGACAGTAAATTAAGTGCAGAGTGCTAAACATTTTTTAATATAAGGCTAAGAATATCACTGGTGGCAGCCAATAATTAGGACTTAAAAGAATAAAACTTAAGCTTGTGGTTGGAGCAGATGGGGAAATTAACAGTGATACGTATCATTGCCCCATAAAAGCCTGGAGGTCCAAAGAAGTATGGTGCTCGAGCTCCATGGTGAGGATAATGATCAAGCTATGCCCAAAAGTCAAAATGGATTACGCAGCTAGTTTATGGTACACCAGTCCCTTTAGAGCACTGCCCCAACAGTAATGATTTAAGGAGGTTATGGGTGCAGTTGTTACAGTTTTTCAAAATATTTGACAAAAACTGGGGACATCCCTGAATGAGAGCAAAACATCCTCCATGTGATAGAGGAACCATGTCTCAATTCAGTACTACCAAAGTGGGTTACCTGTCTATGTTGTCTAAGCTGTAATATGTCCAGTGCTTTGTGTTCCCCACCCATTACTAGAGCAGGTTCCATATAAATATAGATACCGTCATCTATAATAGTTGTACAAAATTGGTAATTGTGCAAAAAAAAAAAATTTTTTTTTTTTTTTTTTTTTTAAGTTTAATCCACATCCGAACGATCAGTGTGGGATTTACCTGTTAAGTCCTATATATTGAATGCGACTCTACAGGTAACTGCTGCAATTATCAATAAAAAAAACCCTAAGAAATAGCCTTCATTTGTCATAAGTTTGCTGATAGGTATATCGTCCCATTTATGATTTAACAAAGTTTCAAACCTTGGCATAATGAAGAACATTTGCAAATAGTACTTGGGTAACACACGGTAATATAGCTAACTGCTGCCATCTACTGTTCACGTACTGCACTTCATGTTTTATTCACAGCAATATGATTTTCAATTATAGGAACACTTTTTTTTATAATCTGGTGGCACTTTTGAAATGCTTAATACTGTCAGGGTCTCACTGTAAAGTCTGAATTCGAAGTGACTTTTAAATCTTAGGCCAAAGTAGTTGAACTGTAAGCATAGCTAGCTCAGATACTTTTTCCAATTCTACTTTTTCGGCCTTAAACAAAGCGGTTTTCCTGACAGTATAGTGTCCCCCTCCCGTGGCTGAGAAGGGGTTAAAACCCCTTCAGCAGCTTACCTTATTCCAGCGCCGGTGACCTCTTCTCCCTCGCCGACGTCACAGGAGCTGAATGCGCATGTGCGGCAAGTGCCACTCGCGCATTCAAAGTGTCCATAGGAAAGCATTTCTCAATGCTTTCCAATGGACGCTTTGCGCAATGGAGGTATAATATGCCTCCAGCGTCGCAGAAGCGCCTCTAGTGGCTGTCCGGAAGTCTAGAGGCTGTTTTAACCCCAAATGTAAACATAGCATTTTCTCTGAAACTGCTATGTTTGCATCTGAAGGGTTAAAACCTGAGGGACCTGGCACCCAGACCACTTCATTGAGCCATAGTGGTCTGGGTGACTATAGTGTCCCTTTAAATTTGACATTAACTTTTAACTCTTCCTTTAGTGATTAACCCTGTAAATGCTAATTTAATTGGTTTTGGTGCACATAAGCTGTCCCCGGCTCTAAAATTCACATTCTGCCTAAAATAACCTGCAATTATTACTTTGCAGGACTATGACAGCCACAAGAAGCACTTCCTGGATGCTACCAGACTTTAGGTCCCCTAAATGATACTGTACGTCCCCAAGCTCTGCACGAGGACATCCAATGAGATTGGAAATCCCCATAGGAAAGCATTGAGGCAAGGAGGGAGGGGGTAGAAACAAGAATCCCTTTAAATAGAATCCAGTTCACACAAACCCCATAGCCCCAAATGCAGTGAATACACATCACAGAGACACACGATGCAGTCAACGTAAAGTTTAGAGATACTCAATGACCTTGCTTCCTATTCAGTGTCACCATATCCCCAAGCTTTGTAGGAATTGCTTTCATGTAACACTAACCTCCGCTCCACCCTCTTCTTCACTTTGCCTTGTTTGGGGACAGTACCCCATGCAGGGCACGCCTATGTGATGCCAAAACGCTACATTTGTTGTCAGAATGCCAGTGACATCAGTCTATGCCAAAGAATTGATGGACAGATATATTTTGTATTAGTCCTCCCTCCCAATCTATACATTTGCAAGCAAATCTGCTAGCACCATGTATAGATGAAAATGGATGCTCTTACAAAATAGCATGTAGGTTGCAGGTACCACGACAGGCAGCCTTTTAAAAAAAATGCTATTTTCAAAGGTCTGCATGTACAGCATGACATTAAATGTGTCGAATTCTTATAATAGAGAAGCACTGGATTGGCAAGGCAAAGCAAGTGCAATGCATGAGTCATGTATCCTCAATGCTTCTCTGTGTATAGTACCGGATTGTACAAAAGTCGTCAAAAAAGGATCAGCTGCAGCATACAGGCAGTCTTTTTTTTTTTTTTTTTTTTTTTTAAACGTTAGTTCTTGTTATTTTTTTGTGCAAGAAGAAATGTCAACATTAAAATAAACAAATGTACTTTTAACATTAGGCTGATCCTTTAAACCATGGATGTCAAACTCGCAGCCCACAACTAATATGTTTGCGGCCCGAGGGCCACAGCGAGAGAGTGTAAGCTCTCCCTGCTCAGCTTCCTGCAGTGATGCCGGGAGCCGGAATGTGACATCATATTCCGGCATCACTCTGCGGTGCGCGAGGGAGCTGAGCAGGGAGAGCTCAAAATCAATGCTCCCTCACTGCCTGTCCGCCCCCTGCCTGCCTGAATGTACACTTGCCCAGCAGCCCCACTAGACACCAGGTAAGAAATCCACCCAGCTCTCCCAAATGTAGGGAGGCTGGGTGGATTTAAAATGAAAATAATTTGCTAGCAAAAAAGTGTTGGGGGGAAATGTGTGTGTGTGTGTGTGGCTGTGTGTGTGTGTGTGTGGCTGTGTGTGTGTGTGTGTGGCTGTGTGTGTGTGTGTGTGGCTGTGTGTGTGTGTGTGTGGCTGTGTGTGTGTGTGTGTGGCTGTGTCTGGGTGTGTCTGGCTGTGTCTGGGTGTGTGTGTGTGTGGCTGTGTCTGGGTGTGTGTGTGTGTGGCTGTGTCTGGGTGTGTGTGTGTGTGGCTGTGTCTGGGTGTGTGTGTGTGTGGCTGTGTCTGGGTGTGTGTGTGTGTGTGGCTGTGTCTGGGTGTGTGTGTGTGTGGCTGTGTCTGGGTGTGTGTGTGTGGCTGTGTGTGTGTGTGTGTGTGTGTGTGTGTGTGTCTGGCTGTGTGTGTGTGTGTGTGTGTGTGTGTCTGGCTGGCTGTGTGTGTGTGTGTGTGTGTGTCTGGCTGTGTGTGTGTGTGTGTGTGTCTGGCTGTGTGTGTGTGTGTGTGTGTGTGTGTCTGGCTGTGTGTGTGTGTGTGTGTGTGTGTGTCTGGCTGTGTGTGTGTGTGTGTGTGTCTGGCTGTGTGTGTGTGTGTGTGTGTGCGCGTGTCTGGCTGTGTGTGTGCGCGTGTCTGGCTGTGTGTGTGCGCGTGTCTGGCTGTGTGTGTGCGCGTGTCTGGCTGTGTGTGTGCGCGTGTCTGGCTGTGTGTGTGCGCGTGTCTGGCTGTGTGTGTGCGCGTGTCTGGCTGTGTGTGTGCGCGTGTCTGGCTGTGTGTGTGCGCGTGTCTGGCTGTGTGTGTGCGCGTGTCTGGCTGTGTGTGTGCGCGTGTCTGGCTGTGTGTGTGTGTGTCTGGCTGTGTGTGTGTGTGTCTGGCTGTGTGTCTGGCTGTGTGTGTGTGTGTCTGGCTGTGTGTGTGTGTGTGTGTGTGTCTGGCTGTGTGTGTGTGTGTGTGTGTGTGTCTGGCTGTGTGTGTGTGTGTGTGTGTGTCTGGCTGTGTGTGTGTGTGTCTGGCTGTGTGTGTGTGTGTCTGGCTGTGTGTGTGTGTGTCTGGCTGTGTGTGTGTGTGTCTGGCTGTGTGTGTGTGTGTCTGGCTGTGTGTGTGTGTGTCTGGCTGTGTGTGTGTGTGTGTGTCTGGCTGTGTGTGTGTGTGTCTGGCTGTGTGTGTGTGTGTCTGGCTGTGTGTGTGTGTGTCTGGCTGTGTGTGTGTGTGTCTGGCTGTGTGTGTGTGTGTCTGGCTGTGTGTGTGTGTGTCTGGCTGTGTGTGTGTGTGTCTGGCTGTGTGTGTGTGTGTCTGGCTGTGTGTGTGTGTGTCTGGCTGTGTGTGTGTGTGTCTGGCTGTGTGTGTGTGTGTCTGGCTGTGTGTGTGTGTGTCTGGCTGTGTGTGTGTGTGTCTGGCTGTGTGTGTGTGTGTCTGGCTGTGTGTGTGTGTGTCTGGCTGTGTGTGTGTGTGTCTGGCTGTGTGTGTGTGTGTCTGGCTGTGTGTGTGTGTGTCTGGCTGTGTGTGTGTGTGTCTGGCTGTGTGTGTGTGTGTCTGGCTGTGTGTGTGTGTGTCTGGCTGTGTGTGTGTGTGTCTGGCTGTGTGTGTGTGTGTGTCTGGCTGTGTGTGTGTGTGTCTGGCTGTGTGTGTGTGTGTCTGGCTGTGTGTGTGTGTGTCTGGCTGTGTGTGTGTGTGTCTGGCTGTGTGTGTGTGTGTCTGGCTGTGTGTGTGTGTGTGTGTCTGGCTGTGTGTGTGTGTGTGTGTCTGGCTGTGTGTGTGTGTGTGTGTCTGGCTGTGTGTGTGTGTCTGGCTGTGTGTGTGTGTCTGGCTGTGTGTGTGTGTCTGGCTGTGTGTGTGTGTCTGGCTGTGTGTGTGTGTCTGGCTGTGTGTGTCTGTGTGTGTGGCTGTGTGTGTGTGTGTGTGTGGCTGTGTGTGTGTGTGTGTGTGTCTGTGTGTGTGTGTGTGGCTGTGTGTGTGTGTGTGGCTGTGTGTGTGTGTGTGGCTGTGTGTGTGTGTGTGGCTGTGTGTGTGTGTGTGTGTGGCTGTGTGTGTGTGTGTGTGTGGCTGTGTGTGTGTGTGTGGCTGTGTGTGTGTGTGTGGCTGTGTGTGTGTGTGTGGCTGTGTGTGTGTGTGTGGCTGTGTGTGTGTGTGTGGCTGTGTGTGTGTGTGTGGCTGTGTGTGTGTGTGTGGCTGTGTGTGTGTGTGTGGCTGTGTGTGTGTGTGTGGCTGTGTGTGTGTGGCTGTGTGTGTGTGTGTGGCTGTGTGTGTGTGTGTGGCTGTGTGTGTGTGTGTGGCTGTGTGTGTGTGTGGCTGTGTGTGTGTGTGGCTGTGTGTGTGTGTGTGGCTGTGTGTGTGTGTGTGGCTGTGTGTGTGTGTGTGGCTGTGTGTGTGTGTGTGGCTGTGTGTGTGGCTGTGTGTGTGTGTGTGGCTGTGTGTGTGTGTGTGGCTGTGTGTGTGTGTATATGTATATGTATATGCCAATCATTTTGAGTTTTAATTTACTCTAACAGTGGGGGATTAAAAATGTCACAGTACATACAGTGACCCTAATCTTGCAATATTTTAGAGAGGGTCTGCACTATTCGCACAGGAGCAGAATTATAATAACCCTCTCCGGTACACATTTGCATGGTTGCTAATGTAGCTTTTCAAAATTGCCACTAGATTATAAAAAATAAAAGTGTGGATATGATTTAATAACCTGGCACTGCAAGCTTGCTTCATTCTTCCCCCCTCTCAGATACTAAAATACCCCCTCTCTGAACTCCAATGCAGCATCCACTATACTGAGTGGCACCCTGGCAGATAGATTTGCTTTCATGACAGCAAATAACCACATTGGAGCAGCGAGGAGGATAGGTGCAGCGCTGTATTAACCAGGGGGTTAACAAGACATTTGCCTTGGGTGGCACTTTCCAGGGGGCGGCAAAAAACCCAGCCCCAAATGCTCAGGCAAATGCCTTGTTAGCCTCGTTTTAAGGGGGCCCAAGAGCTGGCCGGCTGGCCACCCTTGGGCCCCCCTGGGACAGACTGACAGTTCTGTCCCTGCCAGGCTGGCGTACAGGCAGGCGGTCGGGTGCGCAAAGCAGGCAGAGAGCGTGCTAAGCTCTTCCTGCCCAGCCCCCCTTTGCTCCGCAGAGTAAAGCCGGAATATGATGTCATTCCGGCTAGGGGCATTACCCTTTGGCGCGCACCGGCCCGCCTGCGGGCAAGTGTTACTAAGCGAGCACGTCTGAGCGAGCGATTGTCTGTGTCTGTCAGATTGTGTCAAATCGGTAAATGTGTGTTCGTCAGTGTATGCAAGAGTGTGTGACCGTCAAAGTGTGCGTTAGTCGTTAACAGGAATAGGTGTGGTCTTGACACTAAGGGGCGGGGTAAATTTAAATTAGGGGGTGCCCGAGTTCCGTCATGCAGCACTGATCCAAAATACACCACTGCGTAGGTGACTTGCTTCGCAAAAATACCTTTAAGCCGGAATAGCTACTACAACTGGCCTGTGCAAGAAACAACATATTTTAACAGAATTTATCTTAAAAAGTTCAACAATGCCATAAAGAACGCTAGTTAGATTTTGTAGGTTACTGTCCATCCCTTCAGAATCACTAGGGGACCTGCACTTACTTCGGTCTTTGTAAAACATATGTTAGAAGGAATGTTCGGAGTGATTCAATGCTACTTGTTTCCAAAAGGACCCATTCTCTTACAACCGCTTCCATTATTGCCGTGGCAGCTTGAAAAAGAACATAGTCCACTTTGCTAGTTTCTGAAAAGAAAAAAAAAAAAAAGGAACATGTCAGAAAAATAATAGTGTGTAAAGCCATGTCAAAAATGTCTATAAAATGTAAATTCTCCATATTAGAGCAACCAGTGGCGTATACAATCCATGGGCCCGGTGCGAAACTGACCCATGTATGCCCCTCCCCTCTCATTCACCCTGACAGACAGACAGACACACACACACACACACACATATATATATAAAATGTTTAAGTCACCCTCCTGTTTCCTACCTTTTAGGTGCAGGAAGGTGACTTTCCCTGGGGTCCAGTGGTAGCTCAGGTTGATGGGAGTCAGAGTTCCCACTCTGACTCCCTCTCCTTCCTCCTGCGCAGCTCTCTGATAGCTGGGAGAAGTGACCAGTCACTTCCCCCCAACAGTGATCTCATCACAGGAGGCCCGGTCACGCTGTTAAAGCGCCGCAGCGCTGACCTGGCCCCCTGGAAATCCATACCCATCAGGTGGCTCTAACAGCATGGGCCACCCAATTGGCTCCTTCCCGTGCGGCCCCTGGAGTGACGGGCCCAGTCGCAGCTGCGACCCCTATATGTACGCCACTGAGAGCAACCAGACAACTGAATATACTAATCACTGCTGACAAATTCCAATCAGGATTCCAGTTTTCCTAAACCACTACATTTTGGGCCATTTTATAAACATGTGCCACACACAGATATAGATCATAAATTATATATAGTAGTATATTATGCTTGGAAAAACAAAACACCTTTCAATGGTTAATGGCAGGATGATTTTATATATTTCATATAATACACACACACACAGTAAAATGATAAAATTAATCAACGTTGCACCAAAAAGTGTTGCTTGCAGCCCTCACCCAGGTGTATTACTCAGAGATACAAACTGTATTCTTTTTTCGCATTAGCTGATTTCAGAAGGGTTATCAGTCTATAAAGGATTTGTTAGGTATTATGTATATAATGCTGTATCAAACTCTTTTTGTAAAAAAAAAAAAAAAAGGAATATTTAGTCCGGTCTTAACAGTTAATCGCAAACCTGAAGGGTCCATAACATAATCAACAGGACAGAATGTTCACTCACTAATGGCAAGTGGAAATTTTGAGCCCCGTGTATAATATTTATATAATAAGGTGTTGTTTTTTGTTTTGTTTTTTTAAGATGTCATAATATTTCATACGTACCTAATATGTGTTTGCAGACAGCAAATGGTGATTTGGATTTTCTAAATGACAGGAAGATGTGCTCCGCGTGCTGCCGTTGTTCAGTGTTTACCATGGACGGCGGAGCCTGAAAGAAAGCAAAGAATTTAGAAACATCTATTAAAAAGGGACTTTAAGTGATTCCCTAAACAACATAACAACTGCAGCTTTCTGCAGAGGTTATGGAGCAAGGAGGCTATGTTTGCAGTCCTTACAATCTCTACCCAGCAGACAATCTCACCCTTGTGACACAGACTGTCTTAGTTCTGCACACTCCAATTCCACGAACTCATACAAATATTTTATCCAGATAAGAAAGAAGTGAAAACCAATTAATATGTTCATGGTTTAGCTGCCAAAGATTCCCTTTTTTTTGGTCATACTGCTTGAAAATGGTTTGTCAAAAACCAGATGGTGGCTAAAGTTGTTATGGTACTTTGAGCGTCCTTGTACTATATTTGATATTTCTTCTATGGGATTCCAAGACTTTAAGAAATTAAAATATGTACGGTTATGAAGAGAACGCCAGCCTCAATTCGCCCGCAGGTTCAGGTAAGTAAGGCTCACTTTTGCCTGCCTCCCTCCCGGCCAGGGGACCACTAGCGTTGATATCACATACATGGTCTTTGCAAATTATGCAAAGTACGCAGACTGTGACAGGACTGCTTTAACCCTTTAAGGACCAAACTTGTGGAATAAAAGGGAATCATGACATGTCACACATGTCGTGTCCTTAAGGGGTTTAAAAAAAAAAGTGTTGGTCACTCGGAAATTTAATGCAAATAAACATTTGCTTCACATAAAGTTACAGCAGGATTAGTTTGAGCATCCATTATAAGAGTGGAAGAGTTTCAGAGTGGAGGCGGCCATCTTACCACCGCATCACAATTTTCAAATCCACATTGATATTTACAGATAAAAAGCCTGTCGAGAGCACTTGATCTCTGCAGCCAGAGTGATTTGCTGAACAGCTCTGAGCATTCCACTGTCCAATGAAGTGGTCTGGGTGCCAGGTCCATCTAGGTTTAACCCTTTTTGCTGTAAACATAGCAGTTTCAGAAAATTATTGACAGCAGCTAGAGGCGCTTCCGCGCTTCTCACTGTGATTTTCACAGTGAGAAGACGCCAGCGTCCATAGGAAAGCATTGAGAATGCTTTCCTATGGACTGGCTGAATGTGCGCGGCTCTTGCCGCACATGCGCATTCAGCCGATTACGTCGAAAAGGAGGAGGAGGAGAGTTCCCCGCGCCGAGGGAGCCTGGCTGTGGAAAACAGGTAAGCTTTAACCCCTTCCACCCCCTAGAGCCTGGCGGGAGGGTGGCCCTGAGGGTGGGGGAGACCTAGAGACCCTATAGTGCCAGGAAAACGAGTATGTTTTCCTGGCACTATAGTGGTCCTTTAACAGACTGACATATGCCCAACAACAATTATTGACCAGGAGTAGGCAATATTATATGATGATTCCGACTAGTTATGAGAAGAGCCACTTTAGACAGGATTAGTAAACCATCTTAAAAAAGGTTACCTAGAGAAATGCTTAAATACATATTTTACTATTTTAGGAATGAAAGTCCATCAAAACAAAAATTCTAGTCTTCAACAGAAAAACAAAAAGCAAAACATCTAAACTCACACCAAAAAAAAAAAAAAAAAAGATAGAGGCTTGAGTTACCACAGGCAGTAAAATAACGAGGTACAGGTGCTGCTATTCCACCTTACTGTGGCTCCTACAGTGATATATGCAAACACAATTTAGAAAAAGGAGGGAAGTGCAACCACAAGTGTGTGCAACAAGTGCTACAGCTTTAATTGAAGAACAAGCATCTATACAAACTTTTCGGGCAATGCCCTTTCTCAATGCATCTTGTCCTTAACCATCATTTTAATACTCGCCATTTTATAAGAAAAGGTGAAATAACACTCCCAAACCCACCCCCAAAGTGTCGGTAAAACCATTAACTCTCTCAAAGACCGCATCTCACAGCACAAAACTGCAATTCATAGTATTAAATCCGACACTCCTGTTGCACTGCACTTTAGAGATAAAAGACAATGTCTCACAACTGAGATACCAAATCCTTGAACGTGTTCCACCTCAGACTCGAAGGGGCAAGAGGGAGAAGATTGTAGTCCAGAACGAGGCTGTGGTTTACAGAATGCACTCATTTATTGGACTGGGTTATATACCCCAATCTCTAGAAGCTCCAAAATTAAATATCTTATGGCCAGGGATGTGACCGGACCAGTTGTGCTGGTTTTGTGTATATATATATATATATACACACACACGGCTAACTGTACTTATATACATACACACACATATATATACACATATACATATTTATGTATATAAGATTTGATTTATGAGCTGTATCTAACAGCTGCACTCATTTTTGCGTCTGGTTATTGGCGTTACTACATTTCTATTTTATCCCTTCCTACCCTTTTTTTCCCCCCTATGCCTAATACAGAATACCTGAGACTGACTCCCACCCATTAGTCTGCCTCTCTCTCTCTCTAATTTGGTGATTTTTTTACTGTATATGGCAATATATGTCTGCATTTAGGATTGCTATACAATAATTTACCTGTATCATTTCAATGTGTCTTTTGCTGCATTGACATGGGCTGACATTTTTCTTTTGAGTTTTGCTTTTCTTTGGCTATTCCAGGTCACTGCAATGCTTCCTGTGGGTCCAGCCTAATAATTAACCTGTGTACCTTGTTTCCTAGCATCACATGTCCACGGGCCACATGACCGGAACCAGCAAGATGGCAGCAGGCCTCAAATGGGGATCCCCTCCTCCTCATTTCCGTTGGGGTGGGTTTGGGAATGTTATTTCACTTTATTTTATAAAATGGTGAGTGTTACATGGATGGTTAAGGAAAAGATGCACTGAGAAAGCTTTGCCCGAAATGTTTGTATAAATGCAGCACTTGTTGATCCCACTTGTGGTTGCACTTCCCTCAAATTAAATTTAGATATTTAAACAAGGCAAATCACACATATAGGAAACCTGTGATAAGGCACGTTTGCAATAAAGTGAAATGAAGGGCTGAGCTCCAACAATTCAATACGTGTAAACTTTACCACTTCAGTGGTAAGATAAAGATTAAAAGTGGTTAAAATTAATTTAAAAATTTAGTCAAAGTGAAAACATTGCTCACTAGTGAGTTTTTCCCCATGAACACCTGACAATTCTCACTATAGTGAATAACCCTGAAAGTGAAGAAGGGGACCAGAACTGGACGGGACAGCTCTGTTACTTCCTAAATAATGCCACGGGCACCAAAGAGGGTTCAGAGACCACGCATTTCTTGCTGGGAAAAACAAAATCATAGCTGTAGTGTAATTTCAATGCATAAAAAGACTACTAAACTTACCATAGACTGCCATTTTAAATCTGCATGTTATTCATTAGACAAGACAGTAATCTCTGATGATTCTAATAAATCTAGGCTACAATACCTGGATACTTTCCAACCGGGATATTTTGGTGAAAATGATAAAATCCTGCCAAGCTCCTGAAAATTACAGTTTGGGGAATAACCACTCAGAATGCAGAAATCATCAGGGATAAAACTATACTATAATTTGATGCTTTCAGGTGGGTTACACCTGATTTCAAGTTTGTTTAGCACAGTGTGCAACATCCATGGTAGTGATGTAGCGAGCAGATCCACCAAAGGGAAAGTTGCATTCAGAACTTGAATTTTAGCCAGATAAGAAAAATCTAAATGATTTACTGCTCGCTTCTGATTAGTGCTTCAGGGAATAAAGCTAAAAGCATTACTAAAAACTAAAGAGAGCTGATGTTTATGTGGATTGTACGTTTGCCAAGACTGAATTATAACTACACGCAATAAAATGAACAATAACCGTTAAGACTACATGCAATTTATAGACTGAAAAATAGCTCCATACTAACAATAAATCTCTAGCTTTATGTAGCATAATAGGACTGCAAACTCCAGCTCTTTGGACAAGTTACTGAAAAATTGATTACCCACTGTTTTGGGGGGGAAAATAACCATTTCATGAGAGATCTGTATAAATGGTGGTTTGCCTTTTGGAATTATTAGCCAAAAGATTAGATGTAAAATTAAGTTAGGGTGGCCACCCACAAATGGCTATAACTGGGCCATAGACTTTTTCTCTCTTTTACTGCAGATCTCACAGGGACATCTCAGCCAATATATCCAGATATACAAATTTAAACATTTTAAAGACTATTTGTATTAAAGAGACACTCCAGACCCCTGAAGCAGCTATGTGTGAAGAGAGTGTCCGCTTTTTTTTTTCTCTCTCATTTGACAAAAAGTTCAGATTATGAAAGAAATTGTTGCTTTTATAAATTAACCTGGTTACACTCCCTTGGCTTTCCTTGCACATCTAAATGTATAGGGTGGAGGAGCAGAGAGGAATTTAATAGTGAACTATCCTAAAGTTTTTCTAGCTTGTTTGGGAGGTAGACCGGTTGTACGTAACTGAACCTGAATCATCCATGCATGGTGCTCAAGTTGAATGTTGGCTGGTGTCTGACCGATTTGTGCCATCTCTACAGATCTTTAAACCAACAGTGTCTCGCTCTGTTTAAAGCTATAAAAATCACCTGGGAACCAGTGTTCATTTAGTCGACTAACAATTTTAGTCAAATTTTTGTCGACTAACATTTCTGAGATTTAGTCGACTAAAACTAAAATAATTCAGATTACTAAAATATCTCTTTAATCAAAAGACTATGGCTGAAACTTAATTGAAATTTGCCACCAAAATTAACGAAGGGGAAATATAGTCAGAGGTTTTAACTAAACCCATTAGATTTTAATCGTGTGGACTAAAATCTACAGGAGATTTAGTCAACTAAAACAATTCAGATGAGTAAAATAAAAATAGCTTTTAGTTAAAAGATTTACCTAAACTAAAGTGAAATTTGTCGCTAAAATTAACACTGCTGTAAACCCACTGTGACAAACTGCTGTTTTCGAATCTTCAGTGGCTAGTGGGTAAATGAAAATTTTGAGCCCTATCGAGATAATGGCAGAGACTGATCAAAGTGTTTGACACTTTTCTGTGAAAGTTTGGCACATTTATGACAATTTATTTAGGGGAGATTTATGTACCAATCTTTCAATGGATGTATGAATATTCGCTTTTTTAGATCACTGAAATGATAAAAATAGTAATGGAACGTATCCACTACTTTTCAGAACATTTTGATAAACATTCCAAACTAATTCAAAATGCAGTAAATGTTTACAGCAAATATGCAGCTTCTCCAGTAAATTGCTAGGGATTTTGAACCATCACGGAATACCTAATCTATTTACTTGAAATGCTGTGCATACCCACTGAATACCTGTATAGCAGGAGTTTTGGGGTATAAAGTTCAGCTTTTGACAGTAGTTTCATTCACAAAAATTAAATATCTGTGCAATAAAACAGAAGCCAAAACATAGCTACCATGAACTTACTGAGCAGTTGCATTACCAACAATGTCCCACATGGGAGCCAAAATCCTTTATTAAATATAAACCAAAATGATCTTACTCCATCTAATACAAGAGCATGGCTTCCACCTGGTAGAGGGGATTGGAGAGTGTCCAGAGGGCAAGAGAATCATATCACTGCTCTCCTACTGTTAGATGACAATAGGTTAGAGAACTAGATGGGCCAGCCTCCCCCTACCATTTGTATTTAATTCTTGTTTTATCAGCTATAGACAAAGGGAAGGAGTGGACACAGTCCCGGTTCCCTCTGGCTATCATGTGAGAAAATAGTATCTAGAATATGGAAAAAAAAAAAATATATGTGTGTTTAAAAGGAAACGGGCAAGCCCAATATTTGGCCCTGTAACTTTCCAAAACACCATAAAACCGGTACATGGAGGGTACTGTTTTACTCAGGAGACATTGCTGAATACAAATATTAGTGTTTTAGAGCAGTAAAATGTATGACGACGATATCCGTGAAACTACATTTTTTGAGTGAAAAAATGCAAATAACTAATTTGAACAAAATAAAGTGGCACAAAAAAAACACTCAACATACAACATTTTGAATATCCTGGGTTGTCTACTTTTGCAAATCGTAAGCCATGATGGGATAATTCCCATTCCTGGGCTGCCATTCGCTCTCAAAGGCAACAGTCTGGCAAATTTCCATGTGTAAAAGCTGAAATGGGCAAACCCTATAACTTTCCAAAACCCCATAAAACCTGTACATGTGAGGTACTATTCTACTTGGTGAAAATTACAGTATACTCACGTGTGTTTTATTGCAGTAAAAGATATAGAATAGTATAATGTCATTCACAGTTAAAATACCACGCAGAACTTGGAGAATAACATAAAAAGATAATATTTTTTACATTTTATTTATATTACATTGTGTCCCATTTGTAAATATGTGAAGTGAAATTAAAGCTATTTCTCCTGAACAAAATGATATATAATAAGTGTGTTTGCATTTAATATGACAGAGGTAAATTATGGTTGTAGAAACATATAGCTCAAATTCTAGGTTTTGTTTGGGTTCAGAACTTGCACAGTTGCATCCATCCTTAAGGTGTTAAAAAGAATAAAATAAGCCCTTTTAAATACTAAACCCCGACATCCTTGAGCAGGGCCCATCCAGCCGGCTCCACGCACCCTCATACCAAACGGCATTCTGGCTAACACCCAGGCAAGAGGTGTACTAGCTTAGATAATATAAATAAAAAAGGGTAGCCTAGCAAATGTGTAATAGATGCCATAAGACTTTTCTTGTTAATCTTATATGTGTTGTACAATGTGAAAATATTACACTTGAGGTATAGCTGACTTATACTCTGCATACCCGCAAAAATAAAGAATAAAAAAAAAAAAAAATAATAAAATAATTTACAAACGCTTAGGTTAAATAATATTAAAAGGATAACAGTTTCCTCAAGATTATTAATAATTTTGTCAAGTTTTAAAAGGAAATAGACTTTTATATTTTTTATTTTAAGTATAGAGGGGGAAAAAAAACAAAAAAAAAGCCCTGAGAAAAACACATCCAAGTGTTTATTATAGGACAGGAACTTTATGTCATACATCTTGATGCATGCAGTTTTATCAATGGAATAGGTTTGCCCTTCCAGCTATCAACAAGTGATCAAATTGGTGGTAAGAGATTGCCATAAAGTGGTTTTATTAGAACCATTCTATTGGTTGATCACAGTGATTGCTGCCCATGTGCCATAGGCTGCCAATGCTTCTCTATGAAAAAGTTATGCTGTCTCCGGGATCATCCCTATTGATCTCTCAGGGGCAAATTGGAGAGGCAGGGAGAGCTTATTTATTAATTAAATAAGGGAGGGGGGGTAACTAATATAAAAAAGGAACCTCCAACTGTTAAAAGAGATAAAAACAGAGAGAGATAAAAAAATCTATTTTTTTCCCTCCCCAAGGCAACAGTAAAATGTATTTGATCTGCACTATTAACCCTTCGAAAGCTAAAGCGGGTGAGTTAGGTTATTTTGAGAGTTAAAACCCCCATCTCCTCACTATTCAGGTCTATTCTGTAGTGCAGCTCCTTTCAATTTGCTTTGTGCAGCATTGATCCAACAGTCAGCATGTGACGGTTCAAATAACGGGGAAGATTTTCTAACACGCCTTTGTAAACAATGCTTTGTGACGGTGATATATGGTCTTCACGTTCACTTACATACTGCAGCGCAGTCTGGCCTGAAAACGTCAAGAAAAATAATAATAGAGTTTATCCCAGCCTACCTCTTTCAATAAGGCTGGGGCATTGGAGCATTTACCACTATTAGCCACAAAGATAATTTTCTTTCATTTGTATCATCCAACAAGGATACAGTTTAACTCCTTACACTCTCCAGCACATTGCAAATGACTTTATATTCAAACCTCAATCTATTCCACTGAAAATGAACAGGCAGGCAGATGAATGATGCTGAGGTACAATGACACCACAGTCACCCCCCACATTTCAAATTACCCCAGCTGAAACCATGGTGCAACTAGCAGAAAGCACCATGAGCCATTGCAAATTTAATAGTATTTACAACTGCCTTCAGGATTACTTTTTCTGTAGGGTTTTACTGACAGAATCTATGGGGTTTTGTTCTGTTTTGGTTTTTCCAAAACCTTGATAACTCCCAGCATGCATATTAAAGTGGCAGTCTAAATACTACAATCACTACACCTTAAACCAGGACATTCTTGAAAACGAGAGAAACCACAATGTATCTTTCCTGGTAAATTATTTTATAAATAACGAAGAGATTTAGAGGCATACAAGCCACCCTTGCAGATGAACACACTGCTGTGTAGCACAACTCATTGAGAAGGTGGGACGGTGAGCATGCGCTAGTTTAGCACGCCTGAGACTTCCCTAAGCTCTAAGGATACGGTGGAAAACCTTCTTGGGTGTCTGCCCCAAATTACAAAAGTTAAAATTTCTTTGAAATCAGCACTTTTATAAACTGTGACAAATATGGCAAGACTCCAGACATGTAAAGCATTTAGCAAGCTGAAATACTTATTGTGTGTGGAGTGGGTCTCCCTGCAACTGCCCTAAACAGGAAGAGACCTCTAATCACAGGATCCATTTTATCTTACTAAATTTTGCCCCGTATAGGATTTTTGGTATAAGTAGTACATACCCCAAGAGAAGTTCCTCTTATCATACAGAATCAGTGGAACTTTGTTCTAAAAAGTTCCTTGAAGGAACTAAATGGCGCGCTGAAGAGAATGCTAGTGGGGGTAATCCACAAATGACTACAAAAACAATATACCAGGCACATGATATTAGAAAGAGGTCTCTCACTGAAAATAAAAAGTTAAACAAAAAAGTCTTTATTGCTATATAGTCAGAAAATTAAGGAAAAGGAGAGACTACAACAACACATTAAAAAGCCAGTAGGCTAAATGCTAGAAAGGGGAACAAAAAAAATAACCCAAGATGGTATAATCGTACTACTACAGCAAACTGAACTAAAATGCAATTTCACAAAAAGAGCAATTTACCAGGGTCTTACTTAAAGGGACACTATAGTCACCAGAACAACTACAGCTTAATGTAGTTGTTCTGGTGAGTATAATAGCTCCCTTCGGGAATTTTCATGTAAACACTGCCTTTTCAGGCAAAAGGTAGGGTTTACATTGCCCCTAGGGACACCTCCAAGTGGCCACTGGAGGAGCTTCCTGGCTCAGGGCTGCACAGTAAGCAGCACTGCTGCTCAGGATCCCCATGCTCTGCATGGAGACGCTGAATTTTCCTCATAGAGATGCATTGATTCAATGCATCTCTATTAGGAGGTCCTGATTGGCCAAAATGGCATTTGGCCCGCCGCCGTGCCGATTTAAGCCAATCCAATGCTCTCTCATTGGCTAAAATTCTGCCATTTTGATGATGTCACAAATGGGGTGGAGCCCGCGACGGCAGACCTGCACGGAGCTGGAAATAAGGTGCGTTTTCAACTTTTGTAGGGGGGGCAAGCCACCTAAATGGCGGGTTAAACACTATAGGGTCAGGAATACATGTTTGTGTTCCTGATCCTATAGTGATCCTTTAAGGTTACCCTTAAAGGGACACTATAGTCACCAGAAAAACTACAGCTTATTGTATTTGTTTTGGTGAGCAGAATCATTACCTTTGAACTTTTTGCTGTAAACAGTCTTTTCAGAGAAAATGCAGTTTGCATTACAGCCTAGTGATAACTTCACTGGCCACTCCTCAGATGGCTGCTAGAGGTGCATCTTGGGCCAGATGTGCACATTGTGCAGCACTGACATTCAGTGTCTCCACCCTCTGCATGGAGAAAGTGAACGTTCCTCATAGAGATTCATTGATTCAATTCATGTCTATGAGGAGATGCTGATTGGTCAGAGCTGTGTTTGACTTGTGCTGGCTCTGCCCCTGATCTGCCTCCTTGACAATACACTACAAAAAAATATCAGATGTAAACTTTTAGTCTTTGACTTTACAGTACCATTCAGGAACACGATTATTTTATTAACTACCCCTACACCTGGAGTTAAGCACGTTTTTGGCTACAGAGCCAAGTTAGGGACCACTGCACAGACTTATGCTATGAACTATTTGAGCATTATGATTATCATCAGTTTATACAGCAGTTCTATTTATCTATGTGATGAGTGGAACTGTGGCTGTGAGAAAATACTTGAATGATAAACTCCATCAAGACAAGTATGAGAACATTCCACACTCCACAGATCAGAATGAGAGATTCAGGCTTAGTGTAGCCTCCTGACAAGGGATGGATCTGCCTGAAACTGCAGTCAACTTCAGGATCATGGAAGTTATTTTTTTTTATACAATGCATTAACAATTGTGGGTAACTGTTGATCATTGTGTTCCTTAATATTATTCATCATATTCGCTTTTTTTTGTCTGCATCACTATACCATTGAAACATGCAGAAAACAAATGTGGCTGTAGCAGTGGGTAAACGCACATCATTCCCAACCCAAATGTTTAGCATTGCTAAATGACAATTGTGGCATTTAAAGAAAAGCTAATATGGACATATCTGCGTATCTACAGTGTGGCAGCCATTTTGGTAGAGGCAGGATCAAACTTCAAACAATGAATCTATACATTTGCCGCCATTTTCACTAGCACAGCTAACTGTATACCTACCAGGATCTGACTGGACATGGCCTATCCTTTTTTGTAAATAATAGTCCACAAACTTCAAGGATTCGCATGTTTCTGAGAACATTTTATGAAATGAGCACAGTGCAAGACACTTTGCCTTTTAGATATGAATGCATTTTCACATATTACCTTTCCAGTTTCATAATTAGAATTTTCAAGAAATAACCATCACGTGAACATGTCTTTCCATAAATTAGCTTTAAAAAGTAATGCAAATAAATTACTGTTTCTATCTAAACATATTATGCTAAGTTTAACTGACAATATTTCTTGAAAATCTGCGAGTCTTTGAGAATAAATCTGGGCATCTTGCAATTGCAAAGTAATTTTCAAACTCTCCGTAAATTTACTGATTAAACAATACCAGCAAATGCTTCATTACCCCAAGCAGCAAATGGGGGTGGCTGCTGGGGACTCTTATTTAGCATTAAAAACGATTCAAAGGAACATGTATTCCTAGTGATAAATAGGCTTTTTAAGTGCCCGGCCCACCTTGCCCCCGTTTATAAAAGGTGATTTTACTCACCTTTTTAACTATAGCTGTACCAGTCTTGCCACTGCTGGCCCAGCCTCATACCGTCTCCGTGGCTGAGATCAATGCATCTCTATGGGGAGCGTTCAGCATATAAATGTCAGTGCTGAAGCTGAATGTCAGTATTGCACCCAGGAAGCCCCTCTAGTGGCCGTCTGAGTGACGGCCACTAGAGGTGTTACTAGGGAGTAATGAAACACTTCCCTTTTCTCTGAGAAAATGTTAAATAATTCAATCCAAGATCAAATAGCAATACATTATGTTTTAACAGCAGAGTAATCAACAGGAACATTCCACTTGTTTCCATGGTGATTACTCTGCATTTCAAACGTGAATCGATCTTTGTAAATAAATCCAACATAAGGGAACCATTTCATACAGCTAGACTTATGGGGATCGGAGTCTAGAATTAAGTACAAGTCTAGGTTGGTCAAAACCGCTTATCTAAAAGTGCATTGAGCAATATTTATCAAGGTAAGTAGACCATCAATAGTTCCAAAAGAGGCATTATAGCAGCCTTCCTTTAAGATCAGCTTGCCTTATTTTCAGATAAAAGGTTATTACATTACAATAAATACTTTATCATAACCTTACAATTAAAACATCACACAAACAGGGATATAAGTAAAATCAGCAAATCTCCATAACAAAATAGGCAACAAACCTTATTTATTAAATCTATGAACATCAAAAGAATGGGGGGAGGTAATAATTGTGTTTAAAGGTAATTAACAATTGCATGTTTGTTGGTAAACATTGAGACTAGCTCAATGGCTCCAGATAAAGAAGTATATTTGTTTTTAGAATTTTCTCAATTCGGTATCGTTTTTTTTTTTGTATTGTATTTTACAAAATAAAATGGTCATTTTGGAGACGAACACTGTAGTATTTGAAGTTTGGTTGCGGGAGTAGTACATAAGTGAATGCTGGCATTCTGATATAACCCAGAAAGCCATAAACACGATACACTATGCAAACAAAAATTCATTACATAACAGAATATTTTTTTCTGAAATAATTCAATCCTAGATCAAATACCAATAAATGATGTCAGGACAACATGCCATTGAGGACAAACCACCCATACATGAAAATGTAAACCTCCAGCACTTATTTGAAGCCAATAAATAACCAGCAAAACCTGCTTACACTTTGCTTGTGCTAGCCTACCATATATTTCAATGTGAATCCCCACTAGAGTTATACTGATCAACCATGGAGATATGTGGATCACATTGACCCAGGAAATGCTACACTATATTGGAGATTAAAAGTACTGGCAAACTCTAAAGCATTGGACTACGGGTACTGATGAAATATACAGTATTAAATACTGTACTTCGTAAGACATGCAGGAAGAAAAGGATGGAGAAAAAAAGATTAATCTCCTATATTTATGATGTTGCTTAAACAGAGGACATTTGTATGAGAGAACATGCATATATACTGTCCCCACTCTTGGCTGGTGTAGACCTACACCCATGAGGCTTTAACAGTCTTAACTAGAGCACCATGGAACTTGTAACTGTAAGCATGTTGAGGTTCTGTCTTTTGGACACCGCTATTCAATGCATAAACCACAATTATATAGATAGAAACCCCACTATTAACACGGTCTCTGGGTAGTACAGGTAATGATTGCCCCATACGTTAAGGTAGCATGGATTGATTTCACCCTGCCCTTGTCTGGCATGGGTAACTACCCCCTGCCTTGGGGTAGTACAGGTAATGGGAAACAGTGGGGTGGCACAGGCGATGCCCCCTGGCCAGGGCTAGTACGGCTCATTCCCCCCAGTCCCGGGCTCCTATGGCTCATTGCTTCCTGTGCCAGGGTGGTTTGGCTAGTAACCCCCTGTCCCGGGGTAGTATAACTCATTGACCCTTGTCCAGGTGTGCTATGGCAAGTAATTCCCTGTCCCGGGGTAGTATGGCTCATTGCCCCCTGTCCCGGGGTAGTGTGGCTCATTGCCCCCTGTCCCGGGGTAGTGTGGCTCATTGCCCCCTGTCCCGGGGTAGTGTGGCTCATTGCCCCCTGTCCCGGGGTAGTGTGGCTCATTGCCCCCTGTCCCGGGGTAGTGTGGCTCATTGCCCCCTGTCCCGGGGGTGCGCCGGCTCATTGCCCCCTGTCCCGGGGGTGCGCCGGCTCATTGCCCCCTGTCCCGGGGGTGCGCCGGCTCATTGCCCCCTGTCCCGGGGGTGCGCCGGCTCATTGCCCCCTGTCCCGGGGGTGCGCCGGCTCATTGCCCCCTGTCCCGGGGGTGCGCCGGCTCATTGCCCCCTGTCCCGGGGGTGCGCCGGCTCATTGCCCCCTGTCCCGGGGGTGCGCCGGCTCATTGCCCCCTGTCCCGGGGGTGCGCCGGCTCATTGCCCCCTGTCCCGGGGGTGCGCCGGCTCATTGCCCCCTGTCCCGGGGGTGCGCCGGCTCATTGCCCCCTGTCCCGGGGGTGCGCCGGCTCATTGCCCCCTGTCCCGGGGGTGCGCCGGCTCATTGCCCCCTGTCCCGGGGGTGCGCAGGCTCATTGCCCCCTGTCCCGGGGGTGCGCCGGCTCATTGCCCCCTGTCCCGGGGGTGCGCCGGCTCATTGCCCCCTGTCCCGGGGGTGCGCCGGCTCATTGCCCCCTGCCCCCGGGTAGTATGGCTCATTGCCCCCTCTCCCCGGGTAGTATGGCTCATTGCCCCCTCTCCCCGGGTAGTATGGCTCATTGCCCCCTCTCCCCGGGTAGTATGGCTCATTGCCCCCTCTCCCCGGGTAGTATGGCTCATTGCCCCCTCTCCCCGGGTAGTATGGCTCATTGCCCCCTGTCCCCGGGTAGTATGGCTCATTGCCCCCTGTCCCCGGGTAGTATGGCTCATTGCCCCCTGTCCCCGGGTAGTATGGCTCATTGCCCCCTGTCCCCGGGTAGTATGGCTCATTGCCCCCTGTCCCCGGGTAGTATGGCTCATTGCCCCCTGTCCCCGGGTAGTATGGCTCATTGCCCCCTGTCCCCGGTAGTATGGCTCATTGCCCCCTGTCCCCGGGTAGTATGGCTCATTGCCCCCTGTCCCCGGGTAGTATGGCTCATTGCCCCCTGTCCCCGGGTAGTATGGCTGGTTGCCCCCTGTCCCCGGGTAGTATGGCTGGTTGCCCCCTGTACAGGGGTAGTATGGCTGGTTGCCCCCTGTACAGGGGTAGTATGGCTGGTTGCCCCCTGTCCCGGGGTAGTATGGCTGGTTGCCCCCTGTCCCGGGGTAGTATGGCTGGTTGCCCCCCTGTCCCGGGGTAGTATGGCTGGTTGCCCCCCTGTCCCGGGGTAGTATGGTTGGTTGCCCCCCTGTCCCGGGGTAGTATGGCTGCTTGCCCCCCTGTCCCGGGGTAGTATGGCTGCTTGCCCCCTGTCCCGGGGTAGTATGGCTGCTTGCCCCCTGTCCCGGGGTAGTATGGCTGCTTGCCCCCTGTCCCGGGGTAGTATGGCTGCTTGCCCCCTGTCCCGGGTTAGTATGGCTGCTTGCCCCCTGTCCCGGGGTAGTATGGCTGGTTGCCCCCTGTCCCGGGATAGTATGGCTGGTTCCCCCCTGTCCCGGGGTAGTATGGCTGGTTGCCCCATGTCCCGGGATAGTATGGCTGGTTGCCCCCTGTCCCGGGATAGAGTGTTAGCCTGGTAGTTAAAGCCCCCGGGGCAGACCGGGCTTGTCCGAGGTGTGAAAGCCCTCTCCCCCTTGCCCCTCGCTCCCGGCCCGGTCGCGGCTTACCATTAAAACTTTGGCAGCGCTCTCCAGCTGGGCGATCACTTCACTCGCACCCAGCGCCGCCATCATGGGCTCCGTTCAATGACGCGCCACGCGGTGCAGTGTGGGAGAGAGCGGGGAGCAGGGCCAATGGCGGCCCGGGGGGAGGGGACTCGGGGAGAGGATGGCGGCGGCTAGCTCAGGGACTGGCTGAGCCACGGGAAAGGGTTAACAGGGACTGAAGGGGGCGGGGGGAGCAGGGCTGGGGGTATGGGAAGATGTGGAGTATATAGGAGAGATACAGGGGGTGAGTGAGGGGGTGGTAGGATGGGTGATGGCATGGTTAGTGATGGGGAGAGGGTGATGGCATGGTTAGTGATGGGGAGAGGGTGATGGAATGGTTAGTGATGGGGAGAAGGTGATGGCATGGTCAGTGATGGGGAGAGGGGGGTGGCATGGTCAGTGATGGGGAGAGGGGGGTGGCATGGTCAGTGATGGGGAGAGGGGGTGGCATGGTTAGTGATGGGGAGAGGGGGATGGCATATTTTGTGATGGGGAGAGGATGATGGAATGGTTAGCGATGGGGAGAGGGTGATGGAATGGTTAGTGATGGGGAGAGGGTGATGGCATGGTTAGTGATGGGGAGAGCGGTGATGGAATGGTTAGTGATGGGGAGAGGGTGATGGAATGGTTAGCGATGGGGAGAGGGTGATGGCATGGTTAGTGATGGGGAGAGGGTGATGGAATGGTTAGTGATGGGGAGAAGGTGATGGCATGGTCAGTGATGGGGAGAGGGGGGTGGCATGGTTAGTGATGGGGAGAGGGGGATGGCATATTTTGTGATGGGGAGAGGATGATGGAATGGTTAGCGATGGGGAGAGGGTGATGGAATGGTTAGTGATGGGGAGAGCGGTGATGGAATGGTTAGTGATGGGGAGAGGGTGATGGAATGGTTAGCGATGGGGAGAGGGTGATGGCATGGTTAGTGATGGGGAGAGGGTGATGGAATGGTTAGTGATGGGGAGAGGGTGATGGAATGGTTAGTGATGGGGAGAGGGTGATGGAATGGTTAGTGATGGGGAGAGGGTGATGGAATGGTTATTGATGGGGAGAGGGTGATGGAATGGTTATTGATGGGGAGAGGGTGATGGAATGGTTATTGATGGGGAGAGGGTGATGGCATGGTTAGTGATGGGGAGAGGGGGATGGCATGGTTAGTGATGGGGAGAGGGTGATGACATGGTTAGTGATGGGGAGAGGGTGATGGAAAGATTAGTGATGGGGAGAGGGTGATTGCATGTTTAGTGAGGGGAGAGGGGGGTGGCATGGTTAGTGATGGGGAGAGGGTGATGGAAAGATTAGTGATGGGGAGAGGGTGATGGAATGGTTAGCGATGGGGAGAGGGTGATGGCATGGTTAGTGATGGGGAGAGGGTGATGGAATGGTTAGTGATGGGGAGAGGGTGATGGAATGGTTAGTGATGGGGAGAGCGTGATGGAATGGTTATTGATGGGGAGAGGGTGATGGCATGGTTAGTGATGGGGAGAGGGTAATGACATGGTTAGTGATGGGGAGAGGGTGATGGAAAGATTAGTGATGGGGAGAGGGTGATTGCATGTTTAGTGAGGGGAGAGGGGGATGGCATGGTTAGTGATGGGGAGAGGGTGATGGAGTGGTTAGCGATGGGGAGAGGGGGATGGAATGGTTAGTGATGGGGAGAGGGTGATGGAATGGTTAGTGATGGGGAGAGGGTAATGGCATGGTTAGTGATGGGGAGAGGGTAATGGCATGGTTAGCGATGGGGAAGAGGGTGGTGACATGGTTAGTGATGGGGAGAGGGTGATGGAATGGTTAGTGATGGGGAGAGGGTGATGGAATGGTTAGTGATGGGGAGAGGGTGATGGAATGGTTAGTGATGGGGAGAGGGTGATGGAATGGTTAGTGATGGGGAGAGGGTGATGGAATGGTTAGTGATGGGGAGAGGGTGATGGCATGGTTAGTGAGGGGAGAGGGGGATGGCATGGTTAGTGATGGGGAGAGGGTGATGACATGGTTAGTGATGGGGAGAGGGTGATGGAAAGATTAGTGATGGGGAGAGGGTGATTGCATGTTTAGTGAGGGGAGAGGGGGATGGCATGGTTAGTGATGGTGAGAGGGTGATGGCATGGTTGGTGATGGGGAGAGGGTAATGACATGGTTAGTGATGGGGAAGAGGGTGGTGACATGGTTAGTGATGGGGAGAGGGTAATGGCATGGTTAGTGATGGGGAGAGGGCGATGGCATGGTTAGTGATGGGGAGAGGGTGATGGAATGGTTAGTGATGGGGAGAGGGTAATGACATGGTTAGTGATGGGGAAGAGGGTGGTGACATGGTTAGTGATGGGGAGAGGGTAATGGCATGGTTAGTGATGGGGAGAGGGCGATGGCATGGTTAGTGATGGGGAGAGGGCAATGGCATGGTTAGTGATGGGGAGAGGGCAATGGAATGGTTAGTGATGGGGACAGGGCGATGACATGGTTAGTGATGGGGAGAGGGTGATGGAATGGTTAGTGATGGGGAGAGGGTGATGGAATGGTTAGTGATGGGGAGAGGGTGATGGCATGGTTAGTGATGGGGAGAGGGTGATGGAATGGTTAGTGATGGGGAGAGGGGGATGGCATATTTTGTGATGGGGAGAGGATGATGGAATGGTTAGCGATGGGGAGAGGGTGATGGAATGGTTAGTGATGGGGAGAGGGTGATGGCATGGTTAGTGATGGGGAGAGCGGTGATGGAATGGTTAGTGATGGGGAGAGGGTGATGGAATGGTTAGCGATGGGGAGAGGGTGATGGCATGGTTAGTGATGGGGAGAGGGTGATGGAATGGTTAGTGATGGGGAGAGGGTGATGGAATGGTTAGTGATGGGGAGAGGGTGATGGAATGGTTAGTGATGGGGAGAGGGTGATGGAATGGTTATTGATGGGGAGAGGGTGATGGAATGGTTAGTGATGGGGAGAGGGTGATGGAATGGTTATTGATGGGGAGAGGGTGATGGCATGGTTAGTGATGGGGAGAGGGGGATGGCATGGTTAGTGATGGGGAGAGGGTGATGACATGGTTAGTGATAGGGAGAGGGTGATGGAAAGATTAGTGATGGGGAGAGGGTGATTGCATGTTTAGTGAGGGGAGAGGGGGGTGGCATGGTTAGTGATGGGGAGAGGGTGATGGAAAGATTAGTGATGGGGAGAGGGTGATGGAATGGTTAGCGATGGGGAGAGGGTGATGGCATGGTTAGTGATGGGGAGAGGGTGATGGAATGGTTAGTGATGGGGAGAGGGTGATGGAATGGTTAGTGATGGGGAGAGCGTGATGGAATGGTTATTGATGGGGAGAGGGTGATGGCATGGTTAGTGATGGGGAGAGGGGGATGGCATGGTTAGTGATGGGGAGAGGGTAATGACATGGTTAGTGATGGGGAGAGGGTGATGGAAAGATTAGTGATGGGGAGAGGGTGATTGCATGTTTAGTGAGGGGAGAGGGGGATGGCATGGTTAGTGATGGGGAGAGGGTGATGGCATGGTTAGTGATGGGGAGAGGATGATGGAATGGTTAGTGATGGGGAGAGGGTGATGGAATGGTTAGTGATAGGGAGAGGGTGATGGAATGGTTATTGATGGGGAGAGGGTGATGGCATGGTTAGTGATGGGGAGAGGGGGATGGCATGGTTAGTGATGGGGAGAGGGTGATGACATGGTTAGTGATGGGGAGAGAGTGATGGAAAGATTAGTGATGGGGAGAGGGTGATTGCATGTTTAGTGAGGGGAGAGGGGGATGGAATGGGTGATGGAGTGGTTAGTGATGGGGAGAGGGGGATGGAATGGTTAGTGATGGGGAGAGGGGGATGGCATGGTTAGTGATGGGGAGAGGGTGATGGAAAGATTAGTGATGGGGAGAGGGTGATGGAATGGTTAGCGATGGGGAGAGGGTGATGGAATGGTTAGTGATGGGGAGAGGGTGATGGAATGGTTAGTGATGGGGAGAGCGTGATGGAATGGTTAGTGATGGGGAGAGCGTGATGGAATGGTTATTGATGGGGAGAGGGGGATGGCATGGTTAGTGATGGGGAGAGGGTGATGACATGGTTAGTGATGGGGAGAGGATGATGGAATTGTTAGTGATGGGGAGAGGGTAATGACATGGTTAGTGATGGGGAGAGGATGATGGAATTGTTAGTGATGGGGAGAGGGTAATGACATGGTTAGTGATGGGGAAGAGGGTGGTGACATGGTTAGTGATGGGGAGAGGGTAATGGCATGGTTAGTGATGGGGAGAGGGTAATGGCATGGTTAGCGATGGGGAAGAGGGTGGTGACATGGTTAGTGATGGGGAGAGGGTGATGGAATGGTTAGTGATGGGGAAGAGGGTGGTGACATGGTTAGTGATGGGGAAGAGGGTGGTGACATGGTTAGTGATGGGGAGAGGGTAATGGCATGGTTAGTGATGGGGAAGAGGGAGGTGACATGGTTAGTGATGGGAGAGGGGGATGGCATGGTTAGTGATGGGGAGAGGGTGATGGAGTGGTTAGTGATGGGGAGAGGGGGATGGAATGGTTAGTGATGGGGAGAGGGGGATGGAATGGTTAGTGATGGGGAGAGGGTGATGGAATGGTTAGTGATGGGGAGAGGGTAATGGCATGGTTAGTGATGGGGAGAGGGTAATGGCATGGTTAGCGATGGGGAAGAGGGTGGTGACATGGTTAGTGATGGGGAGAGGGTGATGGAATGGTTAGTGATGGGGAGAGGGTGATGGAATGGTTAGTGATGGGGAGAGGGTGATGGAATGGTTAGTGATGGGGAGAGGGTGATGGAATGGTTAGTGATGGGGAGAGGGGGATGGCATGGTTAGTGAGGGAAGAGGAGGATGGCATGGTTAGTGATGGGAGAGGGTGATGGAATGGTTAGTGATGGGGAGAGGGCGATGACATGGTTAGTGATGGGGAGAGGGCGATGGCATGGTTAGTGATGGGGAGAGGGTGATGGAATGGTTAGTGATGGGGAGAGAGTGATGGCATGGTTAGTGATGGGGAGAGGGTGATGGAATGGTTAGTGATGGGGAGAGGGTGATGGAATGGTTAGTGATGGGGAGAGGGTGATGGAATGGTTAGTGATGGGGAGAGGGTGATGGAATGGTTAGTGATGGGGAGAGGGTGATGGCATGGTTAGTGAGGGGAGAGGGGGATGGCATGGTTAGTGATGGGGAGAGGGTGATGACATGGTTAGTGATGGGGAGAGGGTGATGGAAAGATTAGTGATGGGGAGAGGGTGATTGCATGTTTAGTGAGGGGAGAGGGGGGTGGCATGGTTAGTGATGGGGAGAAGGTGATGGAAAGATTAGTGATGGGGAGAGGGTGATGGAATGGTTAGCGATGGGGAGAGGGTGATGGCATGGTTAGTGATGGGGAGAGGGTGATGGAATGGTTAGTGATGGGGAGAGGGTGATGGAATGGTTAGTGATGGGGAGAGCGTGATGGAATGGTTATTGATGGGGAGAGGGTGATGGCATGGTTAGTGATGGGGAGAGGGGGATGGCATGGTTAGTGATGGGGAGAGGGTAATGACATGGTTAGTGATGGGGAGAGGGTGATGGAAAGATTAGTGATGGGGAGAGGGTGATTGCATGTTTAGTGAGGGGAGAGGGGGATGGCATGGTTAGTGATGGGGAGAGGGTGATGGCATGGTTAGTGATGGGGAGAGGATGATGGAATGGTTAGTGATGGGGAGAGGGTGATGGAATGGTTAGTGATAGGGAGAGGGTGATGGAATGGTTATTGATGGGGAGAGGGTGATGGCATGGTTAGTGATGGGGAGAGGGGGATGGCATGGTTAGTGATGGGGAGAGGGTGATGACATGGTTAGTGATGGGGAGAGAGTGATGGAAAGATTAGTGATGGGGAGAGGGTGATTGCATGTTTAGTGAGGGGAGAGGGGGATGGCATGGGTGATGGAGTGGTTAGTGATGGGGAGAGGGGGATGGAATGGTTAGTGATGGGGAGAGGGGGATGGCATGGTTACTGATGGGGAGAGGGTGATGGAAAGATTAGTGATGGGGAGAGGGTGATGGAATGGTTAGCGATGGGGAGAGGGTGATGGCATGGTTAGTGATGGGGAGAGGGTGATGGAATGGTTAGTGATGGGGAGAGGGTGTTGGAATGGTTAGTGATGGGGAGAGCGTGATGGAATGGTTATTGATGGGGAGAGGGTGATGGCATGGTTAGTGATGGGGAGAGGGTGATGACATGGTTAGTGATGGGGAGAGGATGATGGAATTGTTAGTGATGGGGAGAGGGTAATGACATGGTTAGTGATGGGGAGAGGATGATGGAATTGTTAGTGATGGGGAGAGGGTAATGACATGGTTAGTGATGGGGAAGAGGGTGGTGACATGGTTAGTGATGGGGAGAGGGTAATGGCATGGTTAGTGATGGGGAGAGGGTAATGGCATGGTTAGCGATGGGGAAGAGGGTGGTGACATGGTTAGTGATGGGGAGAGGGTGATGGAATGGTTAGTGATGGGGAAGAGGGTGGTGACATGGTTAGTGATGGGGAAGAGGGTGGTGACATGGTTAGTGATGGGGAGAGGGTAATGGCATAGTTAGTGATGGGGAAGAGGGAGGTGACATGGTTAGTGATGGGAGAGGGGGATGGCATGGTTAGTGATGGGGAGAGGGTGATGGAGTGGTTAGTGATGGGGAGAGGGGGATGGAATGGTTAGTGATGGGGAGAGGGGGATGGAATGGTTAGTGATGGGGAGAGGGTGATGGAATGGTTAGTGATGGGGAGAGGGTAATGGCATGGTTAGTGATGGGGAGAGGGTAATGGCATGGTTAGCGATGGGGAAGAGGGTGGTGACATGGTTAGTGATGGGGAGAGGGTGATGGAATGGTTAGTGATGGGGAGAGGGTGATGGAATGGTTAGTGATGGGGAGAGGGTGATGGAATGGTTAGTGATGGGGAGAGGGTGATGGAATGGTTAGTGATGGGGAGAGGGGGATGGCATGGTTAGTGAGGGAAGAGGAGGATGGCATGGTTAGTGATGGGAGAGGGTGATGGAATGGTTAGTGATGGGGAGAGGGCGATGACATGGTTAGTGATGGGGAGAGGGCGATGGCATGGTTAGTGATGGGGAGAGGGTGATGGAATGGTTAGTGATGGGGAGAGAGTGATGGCATGGTTAGTGATGGGGAGAGGGTGATGGAATGGTTAGTGATGGGGAGAGGGTGATGGAATGGTTAGTGATGGGGAGAGGGTGATGGAATGGTTAGTGATGGGGAGAGGGTGATGGAATGGTTAGTGATGGGGAGAGGGTGATGGCATGGTTAGTGAGGGGAGAGGGGGATGGCATGGTTAGTGATGGGGAGAGGGTGATGACATGGTTAGTGATGGGGAGAGGGTGATGGAAAGATTAGTGATGGGGAGAGGGTGATTGCATGTTTAGTGAGGGGAGAGGGGGATGGCATGGTTAGTGATGGTGAGAGGGTGATGGCATGGTTGGTGATGGGGAGAGGGTAATGACATGGTTAGTGATGGGGAAGAGGGTGGTGACATGGTTAGTGATGGGGAGAGGGCGATGGCATGGTTAGTGATGGGGAGAGGGCGATGGCATGGTTAGTGATGGGGAGAGGGTGATGGAATGGTTAGTGATGGGGAGAGGGTAATGACATGGTTAGTGATGGGGAAGAGGGTGGTGACATGGTTAGTGATGGGGAGAGGGTAATGGCATGGTTAGTGATGGGGAGAGGGCGATGGCATGGTTAGTGATGGGGAGAGGGCAATGGCATGGTTAGTGATGGGGAGAGGGCAATGGAATGGTTAGTGATGGGGACAGGGCGATGACATGGTTAGTGATGGGGAGAGGGTGATGGAATGGTTAGTGATGGGGAGAGGGTGATGGAATGGTTAGTGATGGGGAGAGGGTGAGGGCATGGTTAGTGAGGGGAGAGGGTGATGGAATGGTTAGTGATGGGGAAGAGGGTGGTGACATGGTTAGTGATGGGGAGAGGATGATGGAATTGTTAGTGATGGGGAGAGGGTAATGACATGGTTAGTGATGGGGAAGAGGGTGGTGACATGGTTAGTGATGGGGAGAGGGTAATGGCATGGTTAGTGATGGGGAGAGGGTAATGGCATGGTTAGCGACGGGGAAGAGGGTGGTGACATGGTTAGTGATGGGGAGAGGGTGATGGAATGGTTAGTGATGGGGAAGAGAGTGGTGACATGGTTAGTGATGGGGAGAGGGTAATGGCATGGTTGGTGATGGGGAAGAGGGAGGTGACATGGTTAGTGATGGGGAGAGGGTGATGGAATGGTTAGTGATGGGGAGAGGGTGATGACATGGTTAGTGATGGGGAGAGGGCGATGACATGGTTAGTGATGGGGAGAGGGCGATTGAATGGTTAGTGATGGGGAGAGGGCAATTGAATGGTTAGTGATGGGGAGAGGGCGATGGCATGGTTAGTGATGGGGAGAGGGCAATGGAATGGTTAGTGATGGGGACAGGGCGATGACATGGTTAGTGATGGGGAGAGGGGGATGGAATGGTTAGTGATGGGGAGAGGGGGAGGGAATGGTTAGTGATGGGGAGAGGGTGATGACATGGTTAGTGATGGGGAGAGGGTAATGGCATGTTTTGTGATGGGGAGAGGATGATGGAATGGTTAGCGATGGGGAGAGGGTGATGGAATGGTTAGTGATGGGGAGAGGATGATGGAATGGTTAGCGATGGGGAGAGGGTGATGGAATGGTTAGTGATGGGGAGAGGGTGATGGCATGGTTAGTGATGGGGAGAGGGTGATGGAATGGTTAGTGATGGGGAGAGGGGGATGGCATGGTTAGTGATGGGGAGAGAGTGATGGCATGGTTAGTGATGGGAAGAGGGTGATGGAATGGTTAGTGATGGGGAGAGGGTGATGGAATGGTTAGTGATGGGGAGAGGGTGATGGAATGGTTAGTGATGGGGAGAGGGTGATGGAATGGTTAGTGATGGGGAGAGGGTGATGGCATGGTTAGTGAGGGGAGAGGGGGTTGGCATGGTTAGTGATGGGGAGAGGGTGATGACATGGTTAGTGATGGGGAGAGGGTGATGGAAAGATTAGTGATGGGGAGAGGGTGATTGCATGTTTAGTGAGGGGAGAGGGGGATGGCATGGTTAGTGATGGTGAGAGGGTGATGGCATGGTTGGTGATGGGGAGAGGGTAATGACATGGTTAGTGATGGGGAAGAGGGTGGTGACATGGTTAGTGATGGGGAGAGGGTAATGGCATGGTTAGTGATGGGGAGAGGGCGATGGCATGGTTAGTGATGGGGAGAGGGTGATGGAATGGTTAGTGATGGGGAGAGAGTGATGGCATGGTTAGTGATGGGGACAGGGCAATGGAATGGTTAGTGATGGGGACAGGGCGATGACATGGTTAGTGATGGGGAGAGGGGGATGGAATGGTTAGTGATGGGGAGAGGGGGAGGGAATGGTTAGTGATGGGGAGAGGGTGATGACATGGTTAGTGATGGGGAGAGGGTAATGGCATGTTTTGTGATGGGGAGAGGATGATGGAATGGTTAGCGATGGGGAGAGGGTGATGGAATGGTTAGTGATGGGGAGAGGATGATGGAATGGTTAGCGATGGGGAGAGGGTGATGGAATGGTTAGTGATGGGGAGAGGGTGATGGCATGGTTAGTGATGGGGAGAGGGTGATGGAATGGTTAGTGATGGGGAGAGGGGGATGGCATGGTTAGTGATGGGGAGAGAGTGATGGCATGGTTAGTGATGGGGAGAGGGTGATGGAATGGTTAGTGATGGGGAGAGGGTGATGGAATGGTTAGTGATGGGGAGAGGGTGATGGAATGGTTAGTGATGGGGAGAGAGTGATGGAATGGTTAGTGATGGGGAGAGGGTGATGGCATGGTTAGTGAGGGGAGAGGGGGTTGGCATGGTTAGTGATGGGGAGAGGGTGATGACATGGTTAGTGATGGGGAGAGGGTGATGGAAAGATTAGTGATGGGGAGAGGGTGATTGCATGTTTAGTGAGGGGAGAGGGGGATGGCATGGTTAGTGATGGTGAGAGGGTGATGGCATGGTTGGTGATGGGGAGAGGGTAATGACATGGTTAGTGATGGGGAAGAGGGTGGTGACATGGTTAGTGATGGGGAGAGGGTAATGGCATGGTTAGTGATGGGGAGAGGGCGATGGCATGGTTAGTGATGGGGAGAGGGTGATGGAATGGTTAGTGATGGGGAGAGAGTGATGGCATGGTTAGTGATGGGGAGAGGGTGATGGAATGGTTAGTGATGGGGAGAGGGTGATGGAATGGTTAGTGATGGGGAGAGGGTGATGGAATGGTTAGTGATGGGGAGAGGGTGATGGCATGGTTAGTGAGGGGAGAGGGTGATGGAATGGTTAGTGATGGGGAAGAGGGTGGTGACATGGTTAGTGATGGGGAGAGGGTAATGGCATGGTAAGTGATGGGGAAGAGGGAGGTGACATGGTTAGTGATGGGGAGAGGGTGATGGAATGGTTAGTGATGGGGAGAGGGTGATGACATGGTTAGTGATGGGGAGAGGGCGATTGAATGGTTAGTGATGGGGAGAGGGCGATTGAATGGTTAGTGATGGGGAGAGGGCGATTGAATGGTTAGTGATGGGGAGAGGGCGATGGCATGGTTAGTGATGGGGAGAGGGCAATGGAATGGTTAGTGATGGGGACAGGGCGATGACATGGTTAGTGATGGGGAGAGGGGGATGGAATGGTTAGTGATGGGGAGAGGGGGATGGAATGGTTAGTGATGGGGAGAGGGGGAGGGAATGGTTAGTGATGGGGAGAGGGTGATGACATGGTTAGTGATGGGGAGAGGGTAATGGCATGGTTAGTGATGGGGAGAGGGTGATGGCATGGTTAGTGATGGGGAGAGGGTGATGGCAAGGTTAGTGATGGGGAGAGGGTGATGGAATGGTTAGTGATGGGGAGAAGGTGATGGCATGGTTAGTGATGGGGAGAGGGGGTGGCATGGTTAGTGATTGGGAGAGGAGGATGGCATGTTTTGTGATGGGGAGAGGATGATGGAATGGTTAGCGATGGGGAGAGGGTGATGGAATGGTTAGTGATGGGGAGAGGATGATGGAATGGTTAGCGATGGGGAGAGGGTGATGGAATGGTTAGTGATGGGGAGAGGGTGATGGCATGGTTAGTGATGGGGAGAGGGTGATGGAATGGTTAGTGATGGGGAGAGGGTGATGGAATGGTTAGCGATGGGGAGAGGGTGATGGCATGGTTAGTGATGGGGAGAGGGTGATGGCATGGTTAGTGATGGGGAGAGGGTGATGGAATGGTTAGTGATGGGGAGAGGGTGATGGAATGGGTAGTGATGGGGAGAGGGTGATGGAATGGTTAGTGATGGGGAGAGGGGGATGGCATGGTTAGTGAGGGGAGAGGGGGATGGCATGATTAGTGATGGGGAGACGGTGATGGAGTGGTTAGTGATGGGGAGAGGGTGATGGAATGGTTAGTGATGGGGAGAGGGTGATGGAATGGTTAGTGATGGGGAGAGGGCGATGACATGGTTAGTGATGGGGAGAGGGCGATGGCATGGTTAGTGATGGGGAGAGGGCGATGGCATGGTTAGTGATGGGGAGTGGGTGATGGAATGGTTAGTGATGGGGAGAGAGTGATGGCATGGTTAGTGATGGGGAGAGGGTGATGGAATGGTTAGTGATGGGGAGAGGGTGATGGAATGGTTAGTGATGGGGAGAGGGTGATGGAATGGTTAGTGATGGGGAGAGGGTGATGGAATGGTTAGTGATGGGGAGAGGGTGATGGCATGGTTAGTGAGGGGAGAGGGGGATGGCATGGTTAGTGGTGGGGAGAGGGTGATGACATGGTTAGTGATGGGGAGAGGGTGATGGAAAGATTAGTGATGGGGAGAGGGTGATTGCATGTTTAGTGAGGGGAGAGGGGGATGGCATGGTTAGTGATGGTGAGAGGGTCATGGCATGGTTAGTGATGGGGAGAGGGTAATGACATGGTTAGTGATGGGGAGAGGGTAATGACATGGTTAGTGATGGGGAAGAGGGTGGTGACATGGTTAGTGATGGGGAGAGGGTAGTGGCATTGTTAGTGATGGGGAGAGGGCGATGGCATGGTTAGTAATGGGGAGAGGGTGATGGAATGGTTAGTGATGGGGAGAGAGTGATGGCATGGTTAGTGATGGGGAGAGGGTGATGGAATGGTTAGTGATGGGGAGAGGGTGATGGAATGGTTAGTGATGGGGAGAGGGTGATGGAATGGTTAGTGATGGGGAGAGGGTGATGGAATGGTTAGTGATGGGGAGAGGGTGATGGAATGGTTAGTGATGGGGAGAGGGTGATGGAATGGTTAGTGATGGGGAGAGGTTGATGACATGGTTAGTGATGGGGAGAGGGTGATGGAAAGATTAGTGATGGGGAGAGGGTGATTGCATGTTTAGTGAGGGGAGAGGGGGATGGCATGGTTAGTGATGGTGAGAGGGTGATGGCATGGTTAGCGATGGGGAGAGGGTAATGACATGTTTAGTGATGGGGAGAGGGTAATGGCATGGTTAGTGATGGGGAGAGGGTAATGGCATGGTTAGTGATGGGGAGAGGGTAATGGCATGGTTAGCGACGGGGAAGAGGGTGGTGACATGGTTAGTGATGGGGAGAGGGTGATGGAATGGTTAGTGATTGGGAAGAGGGTGGTGACATGGTTAGTGATGGGGAGAGGGTAATGGCATGGTTAGTGATGGGGAAGAGGGAAGTGACATGGTTAGTGATGGGGAGAGGGTGATGGAATGGTTAGTGATGGGGAGAGGGTTATGACATGGTTAGTGATGGGGAGAGGGCGAATGAATGGTTAGTGATGGGGAGAGGGCGATTGAATGGATAGTGATGGGGAGAGGGCGATTGAATGGTTAGTGATGGGGAGAGGGCGATGGCATGGTTAGTGATGGGGAGAGGGCAATGGAATGGTTAGTGATGGGGACAGGGTGATGACATGGTTAGTGATGGGGAGAGGGGGATGGAATGGTTAGTGATGGGGAGAGGGGGATGGAATGGTTAGTGATGGGGAAGAGGGAGGTGACATGGTTAGTGATGGGGAGAGGGTGATGAAATGGTTAGTGATGGGGAGAGGGTTATGACATGTTTAGTGATGGGGAGAGGGCGATTGAATGGTTAGTGATGGGGAGAGGGCGATTGAATGGTTAGTGATGGGGAGAGGGCGATTGAATGGTTAGTGATGGGGAGAGGGCGATGGCATGGTTAGTGATGGGGAGAGGGCAATGGAATGGTTAGTGATGGGGACAGGGCAATGACATGGTTAGTGATGGGGAGAGGGGGATGGAATGGTTAGTGATGGGGAGAGGGGGATGGAATGGTTAGTGATGGGGAGAGGGGGAGGGAATGGTTAGTGATGGGGAGAGGGTGATGACATGGTTAGTGATGGGGAGAGGGTAATGGCATGGTTAGTGATGGGGAGAGGGTGATGGCATGGTTAGTGATGGGGAGAGGGTGATGGAATGGTTAGTGATGGGGAGAGGGTGATGGAATGGTTAGTGATGGGGAGAGGGTGATGGCATGGTTAGTGATGGGGAGAGGATGATGGAATGGTTAGCGATGGGGAGAGGGTGATGTCAAGGTTAGTGATGGGGAGAGGGTGATGGAATGGTTAGTGATGGGGAGAAGGTGATGGCATGGTTAGTGATGGGGAGAGGGGGGTGGCATGTTTAGTGATGGGGAGAGGGGGATGGCATGTTTTGTGATGGGGAGAGGATGATGGAATGGTTAGCGATGGGGAGAGGGTGATGGAATGGTTAGTGATGGGGAGAGGGTGATGGCATGGTTAGTGATGGGGAGAGCGGTGATGGAATGGTTAGTGATGGGGAGAGGGTGATGGAATGGTTAGCGATGGGGAGAGGGTGATGGCATGGTTAGTGATGGGGAGAGGGTGATGGAATGGTTAGTGATGGGGAGAGGGTGATGGAATGGTTAGTGATGGGGAGAGGGGGATGGCATGGTTAGTGAGGGGAGAGGGGGATGGCATGGTTAGTGAGGGGAGAGGGGGGTGGCATGGTTAGTGATGGGGAGAGGGGGATGGCATGGTTAGTGATGGGGAGAGGGTGATGGAGTGGTTAGTGATGGGGAGAGGGTGATGGAATGGTTAGTGATGGGGAGAGGGCGATGACATGGTTAGTGATGGGGAGAGGGCGATGGCATGGTTAGTGATGGGGAGAGGGCGATGGCATGGTTAGTGATGTGGAGAGGGTGATGGAATGGTTAGTGATGGGGAGAGAGTGATGGCATGGTTAGTGATGGGGAGAGGGTGATGGAATGGTTAGTGATGGGGAGAGGGTGATGGAATGGTTAGTGATGGGGAGAGGGTGATGGAATGGTTAGTGATGGGGAGAGGGTGATGGAATGGTTAGTGAGGGGAGAGGGGGATGGCATGGTTAGTGATGGGGAGAGGGTGATGGAAAGATTAGTGATGGGGAGAGGGTGATTGCATGTTTAGTGAGGGGAGAGGGGGATGGCATGGTTAGTGATGGTGAGAGGGTGATGGCATGGTTAGTGATGGGGAGAGGGTAATGACATGGTTAGTGATGGGGAAGAGGGTGGTGACATGGTTAGACATGGGGAGAGGGTAATGGCATGGTTAGTGATGGGGAGAGGGTAATGGCATGGTTAGCGACGGGGAAGAGGGTGGTGACATGGTTAGTGATGGGGAGAGGGTGATGGAATGGTTAGTGATGGGGAAGAGGGTGGTGACATGGTTAGTGATGGGGAGAGGATGATGGAATTGTTAGTGATGGGAGAGGGTAATGACATGGTTAGTGATGGGGAAGAGGGTGGTGACATGGTTAGTGATGGGGAGAGGGTAATGGCATGTTAGTGATGGGGAGATGGTAATGGCATGGTTAGCGACGGGGAAGAGGGTGGTGACATGGTTAGTGATGGGGAGAGGGTGATGGAATGGTTAGTGATGTGGAGAGGGTGGTGACATGGTTAGTGATGGGGAGAGGGTAATGGCATGGTTAGTGATGGGGAAGAGGGTAATGGCATGGTTAGTGATGGGGAAGAGGGAGGTGACATGGTTAGTGATGGGGAGAGGGTGATGGAATGGTTAGTGATGGGGAGAGGGTGATGACATGGTTAGTGATGGGGAGAGGGCGAGGACATGGTTAGTGATGGGGAGAGGGCGATGACATGGTTAGTGATGGGGAGAGGGCGATTGAATGGTTAGTGATGGGGAGAGGGCGATGGCATGGTTAGTGATGGGGAGAGGGCAATGGAATGGTTAGTGATGGGGAGAGGGCGATGACATGGTTAGTGATGGGGAGAGGGGGATGGAATGGTTAGTGATGGGGAGAGGGGGATGGAATGGTTAGTGATGGGGAGAGGGGTAGGGAATGGTTAGTGATGGGGAGAGGGGGAGGGAATGGTTAGTGATGGGGAGAGGGGGCGGGAATGGTTAGTGATGGGGAGAGGGTGATGACATGGTTATTGATGGGGAGAGGGTAATGGCATGGTTAGTGTTGGGGAGAGGGTAATGGCATGGTTAGTGTTGGGGAGAGGGTAATGGCATGGTTAGTGATGGGGAGAGGATAATGGTATGGTTAGTGATGGGGAGAGGGTAATGGCATGTTTTGTGATGGGGAGAGGGTAATGGAATGGTTAGTGATGAGGAGAGGGTAATGAAATGGTTAGTGATGGGGAGAGGGTGATGGAATGGTTAGTGATGGGTAGAGGGCGATGACATGGTTAGTGATGGGGAGAGGGGGATGGAATGGTTAGTGATAGGGAAGAGGGTGATGGAATGGTTAGTGATGTGGAAGATGGTGATGGAATGGTTAGTGATGGGGAGAGGGTGATCGAATGGTTAGTGATGGGGAGAGGGTGATGGCATGGTTAGTGATGGGGAGAGGGTGATGGCATGGTTAGTGATGGGGAGAGGGTGATGGAATGGTTAGTGATGGGGAGAGAGTGATGGCATGGTTAGTGATGGGGAGAGGGGGGTGGCATGGTTAGTGATGGGGAGAGGGGGATGGCATGGTTAGTGATGGGGAAGAGGGTGATGGAATGGTTAGTGATGTGGAAGATGGTGATGGAATGGTTAGTAATGGGGAGAGGGATATGGAATGGTTAGTGATGGGGAGAGGGTGATGGCATGGTTAGTGAGGGGGGAGGGGGATGGAATGGTTAGTGATGGGGAGAGGGTGATGGAATGGTTAGTGATGGGGAGAGGGTGATTTAATGGTTATTGATGGGGAGAGGGTGATGGCATGGTTAGTGATGGGGAGAGGGTGATGGCATGGTTAGTGATGGGGAGAGGGTGATGGAATGGTTAGTGATGGGTGTAGGGATGTGAATAGCTGACACATTTCCATGCAGTTCTCTGAACATCACAGATTGTAGATTACTGGGCCAAGGTCCACACTGAAATCCAGGATGGTGAAAGGGTGGTAAAAGGGCAAAATAGGCAATTAGGGTAAACATGTTGCTGCTGCTGTCCCCTCGACCAAAGACCTCCATTGGCCCAACAGAATCCAAACTGGATAATAAAATAAAGTAATTATCTTGTGTAGTCACTCAATATATATCAGCTTTGACAAATTTGAATATTCAATTCGGTTGCACAAAATTTTCTGCAGCCAAATTTGACTCTGAATTAAGCAAGGCTCCTGAGGTATGGAACTTAAAGGAGCACTATAGGGTCAGGAACACAAACGTGTATTCCTGACCCTATAGTGTTAAAACCACCACACTCCCTGTCACACACACGCGCAGACAGCCACACACACACAGACATAGAATGTGACGGCATATAAGAACCATTCGGCCCATCTAGTCTGCCCAGACAGTCACACAGAGGCAGACAGCCACACAAAATCACACAGGCAGACACACATGCAGACAGCCGCACACAAACACAGAGGCAGACAGCCACACACAAACACACAGGCAGACATAGAATGTGACGGCAGGTAAGAACCATTCGGACCATCTAGTCTGCCCAGACAGTCACACATAAGCAGTCACACACACAGGCAGACAGTCAGACACACAGACAGACAAGCATACACACAGGCAGACAGTCACACACCCACACACAAAAAAGGGCAGACAGTCACACACACACAGGCAGAGAATCACACATAGTTACCTCTGTTTCTTGTGGAGGCAGACAGGCAGTGCAGCTCCTGGATTCTGGTTGTTGGGGGAAGCAGGGACTCCCTCCTGCTTCCCCTGCAGCAGTTACACTGCACTTTTAGCTCCGCCCCACCGCATGGTAAGCCCCGCCCCAACGCAATTTTTATTTATTTTTTATCCTGGCCAGCCATGTGTGAGCTGTGTCGGCCGCACGGCGCCCCCTGCTTCATGGCGCCCTGTGTGGCCGCACACCTCGCACAACCTAAGGCCAGCCCTGTCAGCTCCTTCCCACATATTGCATCCCATACGCACAAGTGAGCAGGCATACAACATGTGTAGTGATGTCGCGAACAAAAATGTTTCCGTTTGCGAACAGCGAACGCAAACTTCCGCAAATGTTCGCAAACGGGCGAACCGCCATAGACTTCAATAGGCAGGCGAATTTTAAAACCCACAGGGACTCTTTCTGGCCACAATAGTGATGGAAAAGTTGTTTCAAGAGGACTAACACCTGGACTGTGGCATGCCGGAGGGGGATCCATGGAAAATTACATAGTTGATGCAGAGTCTGGTTTTAATCCAAAAAGGGCATAAATCACCTAACATTCCTAAATTGTTTGGAATAACGTGCTTTAAAACATCAGGTATGATGTTGTATCGATCAGGTAGTGTAAGGGTTACGCCCGCTTCACAGTGACAGACCAAACTCCCCATTTAACGCACCGCAAACAACCGCAAACAGTCCATTTGCACAACTGCAAACTCCCCATTTGCACAAGGTTGGATACCAAGCTAGCCATGTCCCGTTCCTTGTCCTCACTGATGTCATTGAAGGTCTCTTCCTCCACCCAGCCACGTACAACACCAAGGGTCCCTGAAAGGTGACAACAAGCCCCCTGTATTTTTTTTTTTTTTTTTAAATGTACACTACTGTTACACCAGATATGAGTTGCACTGGTGTGACACTGTGCCCTGGCAGGCCCTGAAACGCACACGTGTGAAGGAAACTGACTGCTATTATATTACAGTCAAAAAAGTGTTTGTTTTTTTTAAATGCAAGCTATTGTGCAATTGCAATTATATTACACAGGGGAAAAAAAAGCAGATTGATGTTCTAGCCCTAAAAAGGGCTTTTTGGGGTGCTGTCCTTACAGCAGAGATCAGATGAGTCCTTCAGGACTGTAGTGGACACTGAATACACTAGCCTAGCTATCGATTTCCCTATGAAATCGGCAGCAGCTAAACTGTCCCTCCTCCCACTAAGAATGCAGCTTCCGGGGGGCGGGGCCTAGTTGTCATGGAGGAAAGACGCACTTCGTGTGAGCTCCCTCAATATCTCACTTTAAGCAGCTATCAACAAGCGAATTTCACCCCAGAAGGGGATGACCCAGCAATGTTGCTCCTACCTGACCGACCCGACATGCTTAATAGCGGTCAGCAACTCGACAGAGTCTTACGTACCTCCGCGTGGCAAGTGTGGCCTGGTGCTCACCGGGCGGGAGAGGCGGCCGATCTCCCGATCCTGGGATGCCCAGGAGCAGCTACTTCCCGGCAGGAGCTCCGTTACCCCCCCCCCCCCCCCTCGGACCGGTGGGGGTTATCCCGGTCCACCCCTGAGAGGCTGTCTGGAGCTAATGGACGCACAGAGCACAGCCGCCCAGGCTGACATACTCATCTGCGACTCTCCCAATATGGCGGCAGCCGCGTGTCCTGGTACCAGCAAAACATGGCAGGATATTGAGTCTAAGCTGGACAGACTCTTTAATCAATTTTGGAAGCAAATAACAAGCAGGAAGCCCAAACAAGCTCCACCACAGCCCCAACAAGCTCCACCACAGCTAAGCGAAGCAGTCCCCATTAAAATCCACCAACGCAAAAGGCGTCGAAGACGGGACCGGAGGCACAAACAGAAATACAGAGCCTGCCCCACGTCAAGCACTCGCCTCCACCTTAAGCCACCACAATCCCGCACCGGACGTGAAGCACCACCGGGACAGATCCGACCACCCGACAAAACAAGCTTCCACCACCTCAAGCCGCGAACCCGGCACTCAGCCAGAGACTTGCCTTTGTTGTTCCAGGTATCAGGGACTCCCAGGGTCTGCACCTGGCGCCCAGAAGGGATCGGATGAGCACAAGCAGTAAACAGCAGCCTGCCAAGCATGTCCCACTATAGCCGATCCTACACACCATGCCTTTGATCACATGAACTGCTCTCTGCACATTAACTAATCGTAAAGTAGCAAGCGTTTAAACATGTCATTATTTCACCTCCTAAAGAGTTTATTGTCGTAGTTCCTTACATGGCTTTACCTTAACCGTTCATGTATTATGTTATTCACTAGTCTCATCTCATGGGACGACTCACACTTGATTTATAACTAGTGCTGGAGCTGCTGATATAAATACACAATTGATAACGTGCAACAGAGGCGGCTCTAGACTTTATGAGGCGAAACTCAAACATGAGTCCCCACCAGGGCCGGACTGGGGATACAAAGCAGTCCTGGGAAAAAAAATCTATGCCAGCCCCATAAGTCATTGCGCCATATATTGTCGCATGTAATATGTAAGGCTATGTCTTGCCACCCCAGATGATTGAGTAATTATATATATTTCACTAATTTCACTAATATACATAAGCTCATTGACATAAAAATACAAGCTCACTCACTAGCAGACACACACACATGCAAGCAAGCAAACTCACTAGCAGGCGCACACACACACACAGCTTAATGTAGTGGTTCTGGTGTCTATAGCCTGTCCCTGCAGGCTTTTGAATGTAAACACTGATTTTCAGAGAAAAGGCAGTGTTTACATTGCTTCCTAGTGACAGACACTCAGACGGTCACTAGAGGCGCTTCCTGTGTCAGTGCGGATTGGCTGAGATCATCAAGCTTGATGATCTCAGTCATAGAGGCAGAGACCAGCATGACGTTGGAAAAAAAAAAAGTGAGTAAAACACTATTTTTACAAACACACACAGACACTACGACTGACACACACACACCATGACAGACATACACACACACCATGATACAGACACACAGTGACACAGAGACACACACACAAACACACAGCATGACACAGACACACACACAGCATGACACACACACACACACAGCATGACACAGACAGACACACTCCCACTGACATACATACTTGTTGCTACCTGTGTGGGTGGGTGGGCAGACTGATAGGTGCCCCTCCCCTTCTGTGCCCTCTTTTGCCTCCCGTGCCCTCTTTAGCCACCTCCCTTCCTGTGCCCTCTTTACCCCCCTCCCGTGCCCTCTTTAGCCACCTCCCTTCCTGTGCCCTCTTTAGCCCCATCCCGTGCCCTCTTTAGCCCCCCTTCCGACTTGTACCCTCTTCAGCCCCTTTTGTGCTCATCTTTTGGCCCCTCTCCCCTTCCTGTGCCCTTTGTTACCCCCCCTCCCCTCCTGTGCCCTTTGTTACCCCCCCTCCCCTCCTGTGCCCTTTGTTACCCCCCCTCCCCTTCCTGTGACCTCTTAGCCCCCTCCCCTCCTGTGCCCTTTGTTACCCCCCCTCCCCTTCCTGTGACCTCTTAGCCCCCTCCCCTCCTGTGCCATTTGTTACCCCCCTCCCCTTCCTGTGACCTCTTAGCCCCCTCCCCTCCTGTGCCCTTTGTTACCCCCCCTCCCCTCCTGCGCCCTTTGTTACCCCCACCCTCCCCTTCCTGTGACCTCTTAGCCCCCTCCCCTCCTGTGCCCTTTGTTACCCCCCCTCCCCTCCTGCGCCCTTTGTTACCCCCACCCTCCCCTTCCTGTGACCTCTTAGCCCCCTCCCCTCCTGTGCCCTTTGTTACCCCCCTCCCCTCCTGTGCCCTTTGTTACCCCCCACCCTCCCCTTCCTGTGACCTCTTAGCCCCCTCCCCTCCTGTGCCATTTGTTACCCCCCCTCCCCTCCTGTGCCATTTGTTACCCCCCCTCCCCTCCTGTGCCATTTGTTACCCCCCCTCCCCTCCTGTGCCCTTTGTTACCCCCCCTCATGTGCCCTTTGTTACCCCCCCTCCCCTCCTGTGCTCTTTGTTACCCCCCACCCTCCCCTTCCTGTGCCCTTTGTTACCCCCTCCCCTCCCCTCCTGTGCCCTTTGTTACCCCCTCCCCTCCTGTGCTCTTTGTTACCCCCCACCCTCCCCTTCCTGTGACCTTTGTTACTTCCCCCCCCCACCCCCTCCCCTCCCCTCCTGTGCTCACCTTCCAGCCCAGCCAGCCTTCCTGAAGCTCTTCTTGCGGCCGCAGGAGAAGCTCTTCTGGCGGCCGCTGGGGGAGCAGGCTGTTCTGTCTCTGCTCCCCCTCCCTCGCGCGCAGCTTAATGAGACCGGGGCCGGAATATGACGTCATATTCCGGCGCCGGTCTCTTTCTAGCGCGCGAGGGAGGGGGAGCAGAGACAGAACAGCCTGCTCCCCCAGCGGCCGCCAGAAGAGCTTCCCCTGCGGCCGCAAGGAGAGCTTCCCCTGCGGCCGCCATCCAAGCTCTCCATGCGGCCGCAGGACATCCACATGTCTCCCCGGCCCCAGGTGCCGACGGCCCACCGGGAAATTTCCCGGTATCCCGGTGGGCCAGTCCGGCCCTGGTCCCCACTAACAAAAAAGTGTCACATATACACATTGATGCACAGTTTACCTGTGTATGTGCCTGAGAGTGTGTCTGACAGAGAGTATCCTTGTGTGTGAGAATGTATGTCTCTGTGAGCATGTTTGCGTTTTTGTCTGAGACTGAAGTGTGTTGTGTGTATGGCGGGTGATGGTGTGAGGGGGTGATGGTGATAGGGAAAGGGGGGTGATGGTGAGAGTGAGCGGGGGTGATGTGAGAAAGAGGGGTGTTGATGTGAGAGGGAGGGGGGGTTGATGTGAGAGTGAGGGGGGGGTGATGTGAGAGTGAGGGGGTGATGTGAGGGGGGTGATGTGAGAAGGAGGGGGGGTGAGGCTGAGGGTGGTGAGGGGTGAGGCTGAGGGTGGTGAGGGGTGAGGCTGAGGAGGGTGGGGGGTGATGCTGAGGAGGGTGAGGGGGTGATGCTGAGGAGGGTGAGGGGGTGATGCTGCGGGTGGTTGGGGTGGGGAGGGTGATGCTGAGGGTGGTGAGGGGAGTTATGCTGAGGGTGGTGAGGCTGGTGAGGGAGGATGATGCTGAGGGTGGTGAGGGAGGGTGATGCTGAGGGTGGTGGGGAGGCTGAGGGTGCTGAGGCTTAGGGTGGTGGGGGCTGCTGAGGCTGAGGGTGGTGGGGGGTACTGAGGCTGGTGGGGAGGTGAGGAGGTGAGGCTGAGGGTGGTGGGGAGGGTGGTGAGGCTGAGGGTATTGGGGTGGGTGGGGAGGCTGAGGGGTGCTGAGGCTGAGGGTGGTGGGGGTGCTGAGGCTGAGGGTGGTGAGGCTGAAGGTGGTAGGGAGGCTGAGGGTGGTGAGGCTGAGGGTGGTGGGGAGGGTGGTAGGGAGGGTGGTGAGGCTGAGGGTGGTGGGGAGGGTGGTGATGCTGAGGGTGGTGAGGCTGGTAGGGAGGGTGATGAGGCTGAGGGTTTTCGCGAGACACATGGTCTGCAGCTCTGCTCGCTACGGAGCTGCAGACCGGTGTCTGCGGTGTCTGGCCGGGCAGCCAGGAGGGGCCTCGCACCCGGCGGCATACCGGGCAAGCCGCCGGGCCCCCTCCTGGTGTCAGGTCCTCGGTCAGTGACAGAGGACCTGACATAGTCTGCCCACAGGCGGTTTAGGCGGTTTAGGCCCCAGCCAGCACGAGGCCTTAGCCGGCCGCCTAAACCGCCTAATTAGAGAGCCGCCTCTGACGTGCAAGCTACACCCTAAACATGACAGCCATCTTTCACAACAATGTACTGCTATATACTCATACCCTCAGTGCAACTAGCCATGATATACGCATGTTCAGCCTAGCATGCTCAAATATAACACACTTCTGTCTAAAAAAAAAAAAAAAAAAATACAAACAAAAAGAATGCAGCTTCAGAACTAATCTAAATTTTATGCTGTCTAGGAGGTGGGAGGGTCTGGGAGGGAGGGTCTGCTGCTGATTGGCTGGAATGTGTCTGCTGACTGGGAGGTACAGGGTCAAAGTTTACTCAATGATGACGAATAGGGGGCGGACCGAACATCGCATATGTTCGCCATCCGTGGCGAACACGAAAAAGCTATGTTCGCCAGTGAACCGTTCGGGACATCACTAAACATGTGTTGAGTGGAGTGATCTCCACTATCTGTCCCTAGAAAACTATTAGCATGAGTTGTTTTAAAGAAAGTTTTGATCTTTGTTTTCCCTTCATTCATATATATAATTAAATCCAAAAAAATTGATAGTTACAGCGCTCCCCTCCTACCAGTTACTGAATGTAGCGTGGTCGAATCGCAGACCACAGTAGAGGTGCTTCTGTAACCTATACAGCGCCTTACTGCTTCCTGTCAGGCTAGGGAGAGCACACAGGAAATTCTCTATCGCAGTTTCGCCACACTATAAGAAAGAGATGAACTGGCAGGGGCTTGGGGGTGGACCACAAAGGAACAGGTAGGAGAAAGGGGGGGGGGGGTAAAGACACAATGAAGGGCTAGGGGGGGCGAATAAAGATCCACAATGGTGCTGGGGGTGGAAAGACCCAGAGTGGCTGGAGAATAGGAAAAAGAGACAAAGGAGTTGGGGGAAGAAAGTGACAAAGTTGGCTTTGTTTTGGGGGAGGAATACAAGTAGCTGGTCTTGCCTAGAGCGCAATAGTCTTGCACCAGCCCTGGATCTGGGAAGTGGCCAAACCCTCCAGCTCCTCCTGCTGCCTCATGGTTAGGTGTTGCTACCTTGGAGCCGGATAGAATCATACCAAGCCGTTTATGGGCATTCCATACACACTAGTTAGTTATCTATTACACAGTTTATTTCACCTCCAAAGGTGTTGTTTTATTTTTGCAGAAACCTGTTGTCTATGTCTATATAATGTAAAATGCGTTTCTTGCTGTATGCTTCTTGGTTATCTCTAAAATATTTTCTGGAATGTTGGGGTGTATTAAAGAGTTCGTAAGCCCTATGCTGCAATGCAGTGTTTCCCAACCCAGTCCTCAAGGCACACCTACCAGTCCAGGATTTAAGGATTACCCAGTTTTGTCTAAGGTGTTTTTAGAAAAAAAAGAAAAAACACCTTAGACACAACTGGGTCACCCCTAAATCCTGGACTGGTAGGTGTGCCTTGAGGACTGGGTTGGGAAACACTGCTGTAATGTATACGCCTGAAAAATGCAAATAAATATATATATAAATAAATCTATATATATACACACACACACCGGTATATATTTTAAAACTTCATTCCTGTATAGCAATATTTACACAAACTTCTATTTTGTTCTACATTTATGTACTATCCATCAAATGGCAGGTTTTAAATTACACTTTTTTCCATCAAGAAGTACTCCGTCAAACAAGTATACATGTAGACTTTTTCTTACAAACTTCTACATTTTGAGGCATCTAATTACCATAAGAACATCCTCAATTACAGGCAAGTGGCTACAGTTTGAGAGGGAGATGGATATGGATACACAATCTGACATTAAGATGATTAATATGTGAAATTTGAGAAGCTGGTACCTCACTGCAGCCTCATGTTTGGCAGACTGTCAGCAGTGACTTACATATATTCCTAACACGGTGAGGAGGTCAATGGTTGCATTACCTCTATCCAACCACTAGATGACAACCTTCGCAAACCATTTTAAGATTACTCTTGTGGTATGTAGCTATACATATTATCTACTAATATGAAATTGGCAATTTGTAGTTTGAATTATCTAACTTTAGGACCAGCTGAAAAAAAACACAAATTTTAATATTCTATCAAATTCCTTTAAAGGGTTACTCCAGGATCATAACCATTAGAGCCTGTTGGTGTGGTTATGTTGTCAGGACCTTTTAGCAACAGTTTGCCCCCTTACATGTGTCTCCACTGGGCTCCAATGTTCCCTGGTGTTCCATAGATGCACTTAAGTCCAGCAATTGACATTCATTGGCTGAGTGTGTCAGCTGACCAGCCAATGACTGTCATTCTGTGGAACCCTGGAAAACTAGTTCTGGCTGGCTGATGGCACCTCTATGGTGCGGCTGGAGGTGGGGTTACACCTCTGGCAACAGAAGGGTTAATCTCTGAATGTGCAGCATTTTATATCCAGACACCATAACCACTTTATATCTCTGAAGGGGTCATGAGAAGGCAAGCACCCTCAAGCAAGCATGCCTGCCACTTTTGTTAGCTCAGCGGAAGTAACAGAAGGAGGAAAAGAACCTTCCCAGCAGTTTGAGTCACAGCCAGTGAGGTGTTTCTTAATATAGATATAAAAGTGCCAATTTCTTAAAGAAATAGGCACTTTTGTAAAGTGCCATTAAAATGGGATACTCCAAACCCATTTTATTTTCACTGGAGTGCATCTAAAAACAGTTCACAAAAGCTGCATATCTTTTCTTTGCGGTCTTTGTAAGCCCTCCCCTTCTAACCCTGCCCAGACCTTCTGCGGCTGTCCAATCACAGACTTCCCAATGCAGCTCAATAAGAACTCCTTGCAAAGCAGGTGCTCTGGGCAATTGCTGCCTCTTGAGTTCACTTCCAGTGAGCTAAACTACCAGGAAGTAACAGGACCGGTTGTCTGATTGATAGCCAGGGGATGTAACAAGGTTAATGTATAAATGTGACTATTTCTGTTAAAATTTACACTTTTTGTAAAATGGAAAAAAACTACCACATATGAAGCACTTCAGCAAACTGAAGTGCTTAATTGGTCTTAAGTATATCTTTAAAGTGGCACTCTAGTATTACATTTTGGATGTCATCAGGGGACTTTGCACAACACAACTGCTAAACGGATTAGGAACCATTAAATATAAACTGGGACTATTCTTGGTAATCAGGGGGTGGTTGGCAAAAATTGCATTGATAACTAAACATTACTAAATCTAAAAGGGTAAAATCTAATGCTTTTACCATGAGTAAATTATATATAACACAATGAGATCATCTAAATGGAAACACAGAATAAAGGGTAGATTCACTAAACAGTGAATATGGGGGAAATTAATGCAGTGCAATATAGTATTCTAAAAGCATCAAGTGAGAATCTACTTGTAGAGCCTTGGGTGTTTTTTTTCTCCCTCTTTACCAGTTGCAGTGAGAGTTCTACATTTATTTTGAGCCTCTTGGCCATTCTCCTATTTGTGTTGACCAAGAGGAATTATTTGTTTAATTTCTTTTGGATTCTCCTTTTTGATTTGTTTTATATATGCACATTACAAAAGGCAGACAAGACGGAGCTTCAATTTATCCCAAACTCATCTAAATGGTTTGAAGTTAAAGTGGTGGACTGCACTAGGGTACAGATAGCCACATTTAGGCCAGAATTCCGACTTGTATTATGCACTCTGTTATTATAGCCTATTTGTAATTCTCTTGATCATATTTATTCAATGAGCTTAAAATAACATGGTTCTAAATTGTGCCCCAATGTGAAACTCTTGTAACACTAATTTTAATACATGCTTGGATGATATTTTACTATGACCAGAAAAAAAACCACACAGATATGGATTTATTAAGATTTTTTCTTTAATAATAAACTGTGCCAATAGAAGCTTTCAGAAGCGTTTATATAACAATAAATAACTTAAAATGAGTTCCTGAGAAAGAAACTGCCATGTTAAAAGCTGTCAGATAGGTGTATAAAACAAAATATCATAATTATTATAAAAGAAAGCCATAATACTGAATCTTAAAAGTCACAAGCGTATCCTAAGCCAAGCACAATGCTCATACCAGAGTAAATAAATACACAAAAATGACGAAACTTCGACTAAACCGAGAGAGCAACTGATAACTCTTGCCAAAAATGCACAATTACTCCTATCAGCCCCAACCAGACCCTGGTTGACTGGGTAGGTAGAATGAGCTATAAATCCCTATTATGTGTTACAGAGTTTGACATCAAAACAGTTGTGTTATGGCTTAACCCTTTCAGTGGCATGCTGCCTTCTTTTCATTATGGGGACCGATGATAAATAACAGTTTAAAACGCTGCATATAAAAAAAAAACTTAAATCTTTACCCAAATATTTTACAAATCTAATATTTGATGAACATTTTGGGCTGAACTTGAGTTGTATTTTTCAGCTTATATATAAAGACATTAAAAAATATAACTATGAACTAATTTTTCTTTTTTACGCAATATATTTCAGAGTTAAATTAGGTGGAAAACTATTCAGATGTCAATTATATTTTTATATATTTTGGAATTGAGAAATGCACGGTGTGTGTATACACACAGAAATCTTTACTTCATCGCTCTCAGTTCTTAATTCTGCTGTAAAAAGAATCAGCCTTCACTTTTTTGGGAGCTGTTAAAAGGAAAGTTACTTTGGAATGTTACTGTACAACAGTAACATTAAATGGATCCTACAGCCCCCCCCCCCCCCCCCCCCCCACATACCTCTGGGTTTAAAACCCCTTCAGCCACTTACCTTAATCCAGCGTCGGGCTCCTTCGGCACTGGTGACCTCTCCTCCCTCGCCGACGTCGGCTCCCTAGTGGAGCCGAATGCGCATGCGTGGCCAGAGGCGCGTGTGCATTCAAACCTGCCCATAGGAAAGCATTACTCAGTGCTTTCCTACCGGGATCTGAAATGACACTGGACTCTGTGAGGACGTCCAGCGTTAGATAAGTGCGATTTACTCAGTGTAAATCGCAAAAGCGCCTCTAGTGGCTGTCAGGGAGACAGTCACTAGAGGCTGGATTAACCCTCAGTGTAAACATAGCACTGGTTTAAGTTTATGTAAAAATATATTGTGGGAGGAAAAAACATCTGTAAAATTAATTCTTGTGTCAATGCCTTAACCCCTTAAGGACCAAACTTCTGGAATAAAAGGGAATAATGACATGTCACACATGCCATGTGTCCTTAAGGGGTTAAAGGACCACTATAGGCACCCAGACCACTTCAGCTTAATGAAATGGTCTGGGTGCCAGGTAAATCTAGGATTAACACTTTCTGCTGTAAACATAGCCGTTTCAGAGAAACGGCCATGTTTACAAATGGGTTAATCCAGCCTCTAGTGGCTGTCTCATTGACAGCCGTTAGAGGCGCTTCCGCGCTTTTCACTATGATTTTCACAGTGAGAAGACGCCAGCGTCCATAGGAAAGCATTGAGAATGCTTTCCTATGGACTGGCTGAATGTGCGCCTTCAGCCGATGACGGGGAAAGGAGGAGGAGAGTCCCCAGCTTCGAGGGAGCCCAGCGCTGGAAAAAAGGTAAGGGATTAACCCCTTACTCACCCTAGAGCCCGGCGGGAGGGGGGCCCAAGGACCCTATAGAGCCAGGAAAACGAGTATGTTTTTCTGGCATTATAGTGGTGCTTTAAGTGTCCCTTTAATGACACCCGCCACCTCAACTATTCATGAATCTATATTAGCTTCCAAACGGTCAATATAACTTACCGTAGTCTACCATATGCACAAGGTTTTAGAGTACTGCTGTACCCTCTGTGATCCCTTTCAGCTGTGATTTCTTCCAGCTGAAGTGGTAGAGGTTAACACAGTAAAGGAGTTTAAGCATGCGTGGGATAGGCATAAGGCTATCCTAACTATAAGATAAGGCCAGGGAATAATGAAAGTATTTAGAAAATTGGGCAGACTAGATGGGCCGGATGGTTTCACATTAATGACCATATTGGCAAAGTTGTCTTGACAAGCTCAAGGCTAAAGTGACATGCATTCCTATCACATATAGTGCTAAGGGCAAGCTGCAGAATCACTTTCAGATTACGCCACTTCTTCCTGTATTGCAAATAATTAATAGTAGGCGATAACTGATGGAGTTACCAGTAAAGAAAATTAAGTCCATGTTACCAGAAAAATTTTGAAATATTTTGCGAATAATCTTTGGCTCAAGAAACAATCAGAATAACAAAAAAATACCAAAAAACGGCAGAAAGTGTTTCCGACTAACAGACTATAAACATATATGTGCTCACATAAGAGTTGTGTATCAGTGAACATCACCCCAAAAGGGATCTTGGAACATTGTCAAACTGACATCACTGCTAATATGTGAGGGATCTCCATTATCAAAGTGAACTTTTGTTTACTTTAAAATATTAAAATTGTATGTAATAAAACGAAAATGTTCTCCATCTTAGCAAAAAGAAATAAAGATCTGATTTGCAGTTTTGTATAAAAATATCTGTTTAAAGTAGTGAAATGATAAATGAAATTTTTTTACAGTTTTTTTTTTTCGTTTCAACATTCGAGTACTGGCGTACAAAACTTTTTTTTTTCTTTTTTCTTTTTTTTTTTTAAACCGTTGTAAAAGAAGCTAACAATCTCAATCAAAACATCCTGGAATAAAACATATTGCTATTTTGTACTTGTTAAAAATAAAATTTAAAAATCACGGGGCCGGCCCATGTACCGGAAAGTCACAATGTATTATGTGAAAATCAGAACAACACAGTATTTAATTCATACATGATACTACCACATTCTTAATATAGATATCTCACCAAACCGTTACACAGCAGCTGAAAGCCTGCCCTTCTTTGGTATAGGGGCATTGAACAGAGACAAAATGTCACTATTTTAAAAAGGTACACTTAAAAAAAAAAAAAAAAAAAAAATTAAAAATCAGTTATGTGAATATACGACAGTAACAACTAAAAGCAATGAAAATGCAGACTACATTTTAACAAATATATTGCACAGAAAAATTCTATCACATATTCTTGGGTTAAATAGTCCTCTTGTAAGTTGTATTTTAGGTGAAATTCCAACTCTAGTAACTATGTATATATTTATAGAAATTTGTTTAGAATTTACAATTTACATTTTTTTTTTTTTTTTACCTATTTGATTACAAAGTCCTACTTTTTTTTTCTATGCCTAATACTCATAAGAGATCAGCATTAAAAAAAAATAAAAAAAAAATAGTAATAATAAAACCTTGGTTTCCATTTGGTTACATATTCCACATTGTGTATATAACAAAAAGTGATGGCTTTGCATTGCATTCCTCATCATGCCTAGTCGAAACAGCTGTGCTGTGCAGGAGCTGTTATAATCCAGGGGATAAAATAGATTTGACATTTGAATCTGAATTCTTTACAAAAACTTCTTAACATTGCAAAATCCTCTATCAATCGGCTCAGACCTGACTGAAGGTTCTATAAAGGTTTTTGGCAATGTTTAAAGAGGAACGGTCACTTCTCGGGATTTGTAATATTACTTATCTGTATATTTAACAAATATGTATATGTAAAATTAATGTCGTATTCACACCTCTTTAACATGCCTATGTGCCTTCATTTTAGCTCCTGTTCAGTCTTTGTTATTAAGCTCTGTTCTCTGCTCCTGGCAGGCAGGATAGATAACTTATTATACAAAGATGATACATGAAACAAGGTTTCTATTTCTCCTCTTAATTTGCAGTGTTTGCCCTGGAATGTGATGTAATTATCTAAATCTTAAAAGTCTTAACGGACCACTAATATCACCCCAGACCACTTCAGCTCCATGAAGTGGTCCTGTCATTTTAATCCTGCAATGTAAAACATTGCATTTTATATTCACTTATTGTTTTTAGAAACTTGGGTTAACATGGTACTCCAACCATTTTTTTTTTCTTAATGTTTCTGTTTTCAAAGCAAAATGGCGTTATACTTGAGGACCAGAACCCCCTGTTAATTAAAAAAGAATCCACACCTCTTTGTAAATTAAGGGTAGCCGTGCAAGGTTCAATCATAGGTTTCTCACAGAGAAGACTATAATTGGACCATTTAGCTAGCTCAGAGGGCATGCGTGCACGCTGAACCGGCGAGGGAAGAAGGTGAGGGAGTAAGTGGGAAGATTAAAAAAAAAATTAATAATTATGTTTGCGATTGGAAAGAAGGAGAGCTTCATTAAAGTAAGGAAGGAAGGGGACAGTAAGCTTCTCCTTGCATGTGCTCACCCTGTAAGAGAGAAGACTATTTACATCAGTAGCCAGGATGTTATTTATAATAGGCAGTCAGGAATAGAGTTCTGGGCTGCCTAAGTGACGTGTGCTAGGGGTGTAACTAGCCAACGCAAAAAAAAGTGGAGATTACTCCGTATGTGCAGTGTTTAAAGTGTAACACTGCACACACATACTGCTACACCACCATGACCACTTTCAAATCACGGAATTGGACCTAGAGTGTCCCTTTAAATCCACCTCTTGCGGCAGTCATACCGACAGCTATTAGAGGCACTTCCGCTGTGCTGGCACAATAAAACTTTCCTGTAGGGGAGCTTGTAAACACCCACAATGCTTATTGTGCATGTGCATCAGGTCCCCAATGGTCCTCTATGAGGGCATTGTATTATACTATTACCGGAGGAGGCCATGCCTCCTCATTGATGTGGGAGGCAGAGGGGAAGTTGCTGGAAAAAAGGCGAGTAAAACCTTTATTCTAAGGCAAATAGGAGGCTTGTATTCCTAACGATATGTTGTATTTCTTTAAACTAAAACATTTTTTTCCCTGTAGTAATCCAAGCTTGCCAGCTTTTTATCCCCTCAAATAAAAAGAGACATTAAAGAGAATACTAACCTTACATCTCATCTCAAAACCAAGGTCTCCCTGCAGTCAGTTTCTACTTCTGTGAAAAACGTTGGGACACCGATGCCGTAGGTGAAATGCACCATGGTCAGCAAAACTGAATATCTCAGTATGTGCAGCATTACATACTGAAAAACTGCCCATGTAGATAAGTGGTCATGGTGCTTGGAGTAACCCTTTAAATATAAATGTAAAAGAAAACTGAGTATCTCTTGAAAAAGTGTTAACACAAATAAGTCATTTTCAATGTTTTATTGATTGATGTAACTTCCAGAGAAGTGACCGTTCCTTTTTAATCATAATCTTACCAGGTATTACAAAGATTCCAACCAGTTATTCAAACATTGATTGGAACCGAGAACTCCCAGCCAAAGTATAACCAACCGATGGAATCCTATTTAAGGATGGGTGGAGTTTTTTAACAAGTAAAATGAGCCAGAGGTCCAGTTGCACCAATCATAACACCAGATGAGAATAAACTGATACAAATACCGGCTTGCCCCCCAGTTAAGTAACCTGACACCTTAATTTAAAATACATTTTCTAATAGAACATTTTTCCAATTTAATGATTTGCCACATTCCCTTTATACATAAAAATGTAACAACTCACGAAGATTGCATGTAACATGACTACTATGCCACGCTATACTATACAGTATAGTTGATGCACAGTGATCCATATTTCCTGTTTAACATGTCCTCAAAACGCTTGTAAAGAATAACATTATAAAAGTCTGAATAAATGGCAAAGGCTTACAATAATAAGCAACAGCACAATTAAGTTTCATTCATAACAGTAATACAAAGTGGGTATTAGAAATTACTTAAGTGCTCATTCTAAATTATAGTTATTGTGTAAGATGTACAGAAAAGTCTAGAAACAGATACACCTATCGTAATTACGTATTACAGGATGGAAAAAAATGACTGAATTCCTTTAGCGTACAAATATCTTGGAGACCGTTATGAAGATCACGTGTTCAGGGTTTATGGAGCAGCAAGTAATAAGAAGGATTTATAAGTCACAGAACAAAAGTGATGTTATTCTCACAGATACAGCTGGAAATATGTCAAAATCTACCTCACTAGGCCTCATGAAGAAACTCAAGCATTGTTAAATTGGTCATAAATACGCGCCTGGAAAATGCACGCAACAGGACAATCCAAACTCAGCAGGTGAACCCTGCACTTGGAATAATGTTCAAATGCTTAATTTCATCAATAAATAACATGAGATCTCAAAACCTTTATGAGAAACCCGAAGTAGACAGACTAAAATGCATTTTGAAAGCAGTGGACCACTTTGTACAACACAGCTTGCCGTAATGGGTTTTGTAAAGCTTTCAATGATCCGGATTACATTCCGTTGGCATCTTCGCATACTTTAACTCTGCAGGAGATAGAATGTTACTATACTTTTTACCACAAAATTCCATCTGTATTTAAAAAAAAAAAAAAAAAAGTATCATGTGGTGTGTTCTGAAGGAAATATCTAGGGACCCTCAAGTATATCAGATTCTGCTATAGTATGAACTTAATACAACTGTCTTCCCATAAATCCACCATCCTTCATTGTAGAACCTCTAGAAACTAAAAACACAAAACCAACAATTTCTCCCTTACATTAAATAACCAACTAAACTCTCTGGTCACCACCAGCTCTCAGGAGATTGGCACCAAAATGGATATAAAAATCACTAAAGCCCTTACATAGAAAGGCACAAATTGGGAGATTTCATCTCATACGTATAAAACTATAATATTAAAATCCCATTGTGAGCAACAGAATAACTGTTTTATTGCACCATTTTTGTCCAAATAGGTTTTCAGTTCTTGAGAAAATCAATACTGCTTGCTGTACTGTCAAGAATGGCAAGAATGGACACATATTGCCAAATAATATAAACAAATGTTTCACATAATCTGTAGAAATATGCCCTTATTAAAAACAAAGGTAACAGTCATAGTTTGAATTGTCTTCAAGGGTATAAGTGGGCTCCACCCTCTGATGGCAATTCAGGTTTACAATATCCAATATTTGATTTCATACATATACAGGCTGGCAGCCTTCCATTTCATTAGCTGAAACATTATGTTCCTCCTGGGTTTCTTCGTTAGGAGAACACTCCATCCTAGAAGGTTTTGGGTATCGAAAAGGATAGCCATTGTCATCAAAGAACCTCCGGAACGTGAACTCATAGAATGCATGTTCAGTATGTTTATTGGTAGGGCACACAAGTGCCTCCCATGTCATGGTACTATCACCACTATCATTCCAGGGACTCTCTTCTTCCACTGGGTCAAAATTGGAGGTATCCGTTGGGTGGCTAATTTTTGGGACATAAGGTGCTGGTTGGCGACGGAAATCAGCAGAAAAATCGATTGAGCTGAAGAAAGCGTGAGCCTTAATTTCATCCACCCCGTTTCTCCCCAGTCTGTCGTCAGGCGAGCAGCATAACTTGGTAATAAGGTCGGCTGCCTCTGGGCTTAACTTGACCTGGGAGGGAATCTGTAGACTGTTTTCCCAGTTTATTACCTGGAAAGACAGAAATTGAAAGTAAAAGACTGGTTTGAAAAGACAATGGATTATAGTTCAGTATTAAGATCACATATCAGCTAATATAGATTGTCAGAAGGAATATTTATTTGTGCAGTGCTAACATTAGGCCAAATAGGTTCAAAATAGGAAAGGTAAGGTGAGCTGGTCCTGCACAGCAGAGCTATGTGATGGCGATAGCCCTGAAACTAGTTACAGACAAACTTCCATATTAATATACCCACCCTCAGTTGAGTTTCGGTTGGGGTGGGGGCATAAAAAGGAGGCTGTCCCACCAGCATCTCATAGAGAATAACACCAACACTCCACCAATCACAGAGTTGAGTGTAACCTGCAGGACAATGGGAAAAAACAAAAGCAAAAAACAGGTTACCAGTCGTTCAAATACAGTGTGTTTCATAGTTACAAAAGAAAAATATTAAAATACCACTGCAAGCAACTAGAGTAATGAGGTCATTGCAATCACCATGCACAATGTACATGGTACAGACAGGCACATTCCAAATAACATTAAAAGCAGCACACCTTCAATGATCAGTTTGGAACTCTGTTTTGTTGCACACACCATTCAATGACAACACACAAATAACAGGTAATACGGCAAATCAGGACAGGCTAGTAAAGATAATATAATCATTCCAAAAGAAACCTTCTCATTCTTCCTTCAAGCATTGACCTAAAATCAGCCTCTGTTTAGGTTAAAGAAGAAACCATTAACCCACAAAATCAGTGCCTTTGCGCCACCCTTGACTGACTTCTCTTGCACTCCACAAAACCCTTCACCTCCTGCCTCTTTAATTCTGCTTCTCCATAATTCAATCAACTGATCATCAATCTCATGTTTGATCACACAACCCCTTCCTATCAGTAACTAGCACAGCTAATGTTCTGATTGAGAGTCCTTACATTGGATACTTTAGGATTCTATTTAAAAATCAGATGACACACTTGTGACACTGTATTCCAAATAACAACATCTAATTTCTAATTTGTGAAGAATCTTGCTTGGGTCCATCTACACTGTCAATTATCTTCACCTGTACTCCATTCACACAATCTGCTCCATACTTTGCTACTAGGGCTTCCCTAATTCTGTCCCATCCAATTCATTTTTGAATGAGCCCTTTAAGAAACCTAAAAAAACAAAATTAGGGATGTCAGACTTACCTTTTCGCAGAAGGACCTCCGGTGCTATGTAATTTGGTGTCCCAACTAATGAATGAGCCAGACACCTCTGGTGCTGTCGCTTGGCACGGTGTTCTAATGTCTTTAGCCGGTCTCCGCACCTGCAGTTTGACACATCATCCCAAAGTTCACTTGGTTCCATGCTGTCTTGTCTGATATGGCTTCCTAGAGGGGAGGTAGCAAATAAAGACAAGATCAAAGACATGTTGATCCAATTTCCATCAGTAGAACTGCAATGTACAAAATTATTAGCATGCAAAATAAATGCAATCGCTCTACTCCCTCCCTCCCCCCGTAAGTAAAGGGGAAAAAAAACAGTATTACAGTATTCTAGCAAAAATGCTAGAATACTGAACATTATAACCATAAACACGGATTTTGAATAGTAGAAAACCATCCTCCCCCCAAACAATTATTTAAAAAGCACTATAGGAATGGTTCTCTAACCAAAATCAGTGTTTTTCTTAATAAATGTTTAGTTATATCTATCATTTTTTATATTCATTATATCTAGTTCTACTTAGCCAGAACCTCCCCCTTTGAGGAGGGAGGACATGGGGGGCCATGCTGCTTTTAGATTCCTGTTGCCTGCATACTCATCCCAGATGATGTAGAATATGCACAGGATTGGCATTACCGGCCGTCAACTCTTGTTCTGGGCTGGCTAACGATGCCCCAATGACACTGCCGGAGGTGGAGTAATAAAGTAATTAAATGCAGTTCATGCAGTGCTTCATAATGAAAACGATACATCCTCCAGGCACCATGTACACTTTAAATCACTGAAGTCGTAATGGTGCATGGAGTAACCATTAAAGAACAAATGACAACATAGAACTGCATGAACGGAAAGTGCAGAAGAGACCATAAACTCGCAAAATCCAATGTTTAAAAATCTACAAACTGCAGGTATGTAGCAGTAAGACGCTGTAGGCCAGAGTTCCTCAAACTTTTTTCAAACTACGTACTTCCAGCAAATTATTGTTCACAAAAACAACCCCTAAAGATTGACTTATTGTGCAAAGAACGGCAATGTGAACAAAACATGAACCCTGATGAAATGATAAAGAAAATACATCATTAAAAGACTGAACAAAATTCACATGATTCAGGATTACTTGGCACAATGGACAGCAGCACAATTAAATAGCACTCTTGCACATTAACATGCTCAAAGTGCATCTTTTTACCTTTTTGGTAATATTTGGAGTTGTGGGTCCACCTAAATCCAGTACAAAGGCCAAAATCTGTCAGTTTGATATGACCATCCAAGTCTATGAGAATGTTGTCCGGCTTAATGTCCCTGTGAATAAATCCCATCTTGTGAACACTTTCAATGGCAAGAGTCAGTTCTGCAATATAGAACCTGGCAAGGTGCTCTGGAAACACCTCCATACGTATAAGGAGGCTCATCATGTCCCCACCCGGAATATAATCCATCACAAAGTACAAGTTGTCCTTATCCTGGAAGGAGTAGTAGAGTTTCACCACCCATTCATTGTCCGCCTCGGCCAGGATATCTCGCTCTGCTTTCACGTGAGCCACCTGATTTCGGTTCAGCACATCCTTCTTTCTCAGGGTTTTCATAGCATACAGAGCTTTAGTGTCCACTTTGCTTGCCAGGCACACTTCACCAAAAGCACCAATGCCCAATGTCTTTATCTTTACAAACAATGACTTGTCCATTTTGGCCCGTTTTAGTCTGTTGTAGTTGGACTCCTTCTGATAAAGGATTTTCCGCATTTGCTCTTGGACAGCTTCGCAGAGGCCAGCCTGTGGAACAGAAGCACAAAAATCAGTATTCTGAATCATTAGTAGAAAATAAAACTAAACAGAATAAAGCCATTTCCGTTCTTTCCTTTGCTCAGAAGACCTAAAGAAAGTATTAATCGTAAAAGACGCTGCATTCATAAGCTGCTCAGAAAGTTCACTAGAAACAAGAGTCAGACAGAAAGAGAAAGTTATTTTTTTTTTTTTTCAAACAAGAACATTCTAAAAATTCCAGTTGTTGGGGAAGGGGTGACACAGAGAGCACCTAGACACATACCAAGCCCTATTGTTGCATTAAAGAAGAAAAGGTAAAGCGAAAATAATTCAAAAGGCCCCCTGTCCCAATCTAGTGACAGGAAAAATAAAATGACGTGAATCAAATCTAAGGGATTTGGACACGAAGGTAAAAAGAAAACTTCCAACACATTACAATAGGGCAGGAGAAACGTATAGATTATTAAAATCCCAAAGCTGATCCTTACATTAAAAGTAAATATATTTGATATGCACATAATATCAGGCTAAGAAGGGACTTAAAAAAGGAAATACCTAATCTAAGATCTGATAAACACAAATGCTAATGTTGTGAATTAATTAGATAACGCATATAGTAAAACTGATAATGGAATGGAATCATCCTATCAATGAATTGTTAAAGCGAATATATTCTGCAGGTGTACCAATGATAAAGCCATACTACACTATCTACATTGATAACCTATCTGGCTCTGATAAATTACCCTAGTACATCATGTTTTTCTCAGCTAACTGGGTTTTGTTTTCAACCACATTACACTGGGACCTTGGGTAACAACAAACACAATCCATATTAAAGGGACACTGTAGTCACCAGAACATCTACAGCGGATTTTATTTGTTCTGTTGAGTTTAATCATTGCCTTTATGCTTGTTGCAGTTAACACTGTCCTTTCAGAGAAAATGCAGTGTTTACATTACAGCCTAGTGATAACTCCACTGGCCACTTCTCAGATGGCTACTAGAGGTGCTTACTGGGGCAGTGCTGCACAGTGTGACTGACATTCAGTGTCTCCACCCTCTGCATGGAGAACTGAACTTGCCTCATAGAGATGCATTGATTCAATGCCGTGTTTGGCTTGTGCTGGCTCTGCCCTTATCTGCCCTCCTTGACAAGCCCAGCCAATCCAATGTGATTGGCTCAGATCATCACTTCTAAAGATCTCAGCCAAGGAGGCAGATCAGGGACAGAGCCAGCAGCAGCAGACTGGAATAAAGCTAAGATTTTACTATAAATATAGGGACAAGGGGGGCTAGATGGAGGTTTTAACACTAAGGGTCAGGAATAGGTTTGTGTTCCTGACCCTATAGTGTTCTTTTAAATTTTAGACAGCACAATTCTAAATGTCATTTTATTTATGCTATAAATTCACTTTACTTTATCACAAACCCCAATTTTAGTCTGTTGCCAGCCATGTCTTACAAAAATGTCTGCTTAACTTTTTTATGATTATTGTTAATTCTTGAAAAAGACCTTACACTGTTTATAGGGTTATTATAAGTACCATAATAACTACAACACATCTTAAGTGTTATAATGCCAGAAATTCCCTGTCTATGGTAAGCTAGTACAGTACAGGAACGAAGATCAGTTTTACAGCCTACAGCAAGAATGTGGAGCACACTCATGGGTCATTATAATAAAAATAGCTTTCAAAGGAACAAAAATATTTATTAACCTTATAGTGTTCCTTACTATATATAAAATTAAATAAAACAATTAATGTACCTATAATAAAGAGCAAGGATAGTCTTTTCTTGGCAGACAAGCCACCTTCTAGTAGACCATCATCACTGCATGGTACACATTCAGTGAATATCAATGGTCTTAAGGAGAAGTACCTCTAGTGGCAATCAGTCTGACAGCCACTAGAGGTGTGGAATCTGACAAATTTAAACATTACTGAGAATGGACAGCATCCAGGTACCAAACCATGAATTAAGATGTAGTGGTCTTTGGTGTCCCTAAAGTTGACAAAAAAGGTGAAACTCCAAAGTCAACTTTTGTTTTGTCGAATTCCAGCAGCCATCTTATGAAGGTCCTCCATAGACCTTACAAGAGAGTACAGCACTGACCCGGCTCCTGGCAAATGAAGCACAAGGAACCAAAGAGGACAGCAGCATGAAGATGACGGCAGCCACAAGGGACAGCTTATGGCAAGTAAAACTACCTCCCCTGCAACCCATAGCACCAGATCCACAATGGGTCTGTCACTTTTGGGGACCTTTGGGAAATACAAAAAGATCCTCGAATCTGTGTTTCTCACTTATGTTTTGTCTTGTTTATTTCATTCTTGTGGTACCTGCGTGTACTTCATTACTATACCTTGATTCACGCACGCAATCTTAAATTGAAAACTAAACTAAAATAAATTTACACAAAAAAATCTGTGAAAGTGACAAAGCAGCTTTAATTATGATCTCCTAATTTGTTTGACAAAACAAAAAGTACAATTTTTTTTTCAAAAATACAAGTATCACAACTGCTACAAAATACAAACAAAAAAAAAACAGCTTCATAGGACAGCCTCCTAAAAACTATTGAACTTTACACTCAATTACATTAAGAACTTTAAAATCTACAAATATGTGCAAAATACCCCTTCTCATAACATCTGCAAAAATGAAACCAAATAGGTGTATAAATGGTAAATAAATTAATAAAATTCACGGACCTGAACGGAGTACATTGTGGATACAGGTAATTTTTTTCTGATAAAAAAAAAGGATGTAACGTGATCAATTTACGATTACATGTGTATTTACTACTGGAATCCTGTTTTAGGGTAGTCCAGACGAGGACCCTTGCTCACTGTGCCTAGAGGGGTATCAGCTACACCTCACTGACGAGGTCTAACAAGGCTAAATCGTTTGTAGGGGTTGCTGTATCTCTTGTACAGGAGGTAGTTAACTGGCATTTAGGGTCTTTCCAACAATTTTAAGGTGGGAAAAATATTTTGGTTGTTGTTTGCTCTCCGTATTCTCTTGCACGCAGTTTGGTTTTTTTTTTTACGTGTTTTTTTTCCATCTCGACTGCATTCACATAGTTGTGCTGTACTGTTCTTTATTTATTTTAAGGGACACTGTAATATGCAGTGTGTACTACCTGTACTCTAATACTATGGCAACCAATTCTAGTAATATGTTATCATGCAAGGATGTTCCCTGTTCCAGTGTACCCGCAAGTATGTGCTTACAATACTTTCCTTGGTGACAGACATCATAAAAGGAATCTGTGCTTATTCCTCTGCTCAAAACGTGCACACTATAAACGTCTACCCTGACTCTTCACTTGTTATTGTAAAGGAGCCTAAGTTGTAGCTGTGAACAGTCTCGACTGATAGACAACTTGAAAAAAAAATGAATCCGCAGTAAAGCTTCTATCCACATATGGAGCAGTTCATTTTATTTGATAAGCAAAATCTGTACAAATTGTTGATGACAAGTAGGTTATGGGTTAAAGGGGTTGCATAACTCCCATTAAAAACAATAAGAGCAACAGGATTGGCTGTGACCCTCACTTTCACTAAGGAAATGAAAAATCCTGTGGATTCGTAGCACATGTGGGCAGTACAATAACGTATGTATAGGATTTATTTATTTTTATGCTTAATAACGTTCTACAAAATACAGGTTGCATTCAGCCTTGAGTGTTCTTTTACCTGAACATACATTATAGTGACAAATTACTTGTTTTAAAGTTCTGCCCAGAAATACATTTTAAAAGGTATATAAACGCATCTCTTCGAAAACATACTCCTTTAATTTCTCAGAAACAATAACTCCATAGCAGTCACGCAATTCAATGAAAGTCAGTGACAGCTGTCTTTCCTCGGTGTGTCACATATTGATTTTAACAAATGCAAGGGGAGTACTAATGCACTGTATATTTATGGCCAACAGGCATTTAACATTGGGGTTTTTAGAAGGAGATAACGGGAGACTGACATCTGGCAATATTTCCATCAGGGAGATCCAGGCCGCTCTTATTTTGCCATGATATTGTTTGTACAGTTTGGAGAAGACATTTAAAGATTATTTTTCTAGACCATTGATTTTAATGTGTTTGAATATTATTCAAGTGCCCTTTAATGTTGTTATCTGCTGAACACGCTGGTTAACTCCGTTTTAACAGAAGGCATTTAAAAAAGCCTTCTCCCATATACATTTTTGTGTCCTTCAAGTTACTAAAAGTGTTCGAAATACCGTAAAAATAGGAATTATTTTTTACGTAAAATACAAAATAAGAAGAAAGTTCTTGGCACTATTCCTAGGACAACCATGCTTAATATGATGGCTAAGTGCATTATGCGCCATATCCTTCTAGGTGCTATTTTTAAGAGACTCTGAATTTAGTGGTTTAGATGTCATTTACACAAAAATAACTAGAGACAGCAAGGGAAGATTCTCACATTCTCAATAGTTTATTTCTTCCCCCGCAGCTGTCTGTACCAAGGTCATAATTAGACAATCTGCAAATACATTGTTCCCCAAATAACACCTAAACATAGCCAATCCATTACACCACTTTGTCCAGTCTAATTTGAGATGGATTTCTGAGCTGTTCTGGGTACAGTGAGAGAAGTCCATGGTTACGCCAAAAATAATTCAACCACTTAACTGCTTCTCTACCAAGTGAGTTATTTGTTACAAGTGTCAGGGAACAACGAGTAACATGATAGGGCAGTGCAAATTCTTAATGCTTCACTATGGACATGTCTTGCTGTCAATGATCAGCAATAGGAGACATATAAAAGGAGAGAGAGAATTCAAAAATGTGCTTTGTAAATACTCTGGTACATTAAAAAGGTAAAAGAATGGGGACATCATCCCGAAGAGTAAGAGGCCTAGAGGTGATAAGGTACCGTTAATGGAACCCAATAGGCAGACACAAAGTACACACTTACGAGTATACCTCTCCTCGAGCAGCAAACCGGTCACTCATATGACTACCCTAACGTGTTAAACGTAATCAAATACCATATCTGTATAGTACATAAAATTTTTCGAGTGATGTTCACACATTCTACGATGGGACCTGCGCGTCCACTATGTTCTGTTTGCTTGTTCAATCTATAGATTCATGCTGTTATACATTGCTCAGGGCACGCCCTGAAATGTTTATGTTTGAATAAAGCCATTTTGAACCTAAAAGAATGGGGACTATAACAGAACCCCATTTTCCAACATTCCAAAATGTGTCATTTACCGATGTGAGAGAGAGAGAAAGCAACACTTAATTTAATGAATATACAATACATGTACCAGTGTTAATTTTGTCGACCAACAATTTTAGACAACTAATTTTTTTCTGAGATTTAGTCGGCTAAAACTAAAACAATTTAGATGACCAAAACACGACTAAAACGAAAATGGAATTTTAGTCAAAAGACTATGACTAAAACTACATTGAAATTTGCTGCCAAAATTAAAACTGCACAGATGGACTGTGGAAGTTTAAAGAGAGACAGACCAGGGCTAGGGAGAGAGACATCTAGAGGGGTTGGGGAAGGGACAGAAGAGACAGATAGAGACTTTAACTAAACCCATCAGATTTTCCTACTGGAGATTTAGTCAACTAAAATGAAAACAATTCAGATGACTAAAATATGACTAAAATTGGCTTTTTAGTCAATAGACTATGACTAAAATTAAATTGAAATTTACTGCCAAATTCAACACTGGCATGCACACAGCTATTAAATGTGTTGGAATTTTTAAACTAACAAAACTGTACAAAAGTATTTATTTGGTAAGGCACTCAATCAAAATGAGATTAGAAGGTTGCTTGCCATAATGTGCCAGGACTACAGATAAAGAGACAGCAGTAAACATTTAAGTGTAGCGCAATGAAATATACCACACAATTACCTCTGCCATTTCTTGCTCCAACTGTAGCCTTCTATTGATCTTTTGCTGGTAGGTCTTCAGGACATTTTCCACATGCTGCTCCATGTAGAACTTAAAGGCAAAGGGTGAGTAACTCTTTATTCTGGACTCCCGCTTCTCTTCATCCTTAGTATTCTTACGCACCGGAACAGGGGATGTTTGGATTTGCTTTTTATCTTTCTTATCTTTTCCAGAGCCAACTTTGGGATTCTTGCTTACTTTCTCATTTTTGGTCTCCATGTTGACTTCTTCAACTGGAGCAGATGCCGTATTGTCCGCAAACCTAAGACTCTGGTCCACTCCCTTACATAAAGAGTTCACATCAAGCTGTTCTGAATTGTTCGGAGGCAAGAGACGCTTTGGATAAGGAGGTGGAGGAAATCTCATATCCTGATTTCCATAATCAACATCTATTCCATATGCACCAGCACCTTGAACTGGTACATTGTGAGACTCAATTATTTCTAAATTTTCTGTCACTTGTGCCTGAGCTGCCAACCAAGCTGGATGAGAAGGGCCTACAGCAGTTTGGGGTTCAGGTCTCATCACCCTCATGCTCTTCACTGGTTGGAGAATATGGGCTGATGTAACAGCCGTGATGGTATTCGGTACATCAGGTTTGCTTGGTGGAGTCTGTCGAATCTGCACCTGCTTTTGTTGTTGATGGTTATTGAAAGAATTTGTACGACTAGGCACCTGGGAATCTGGTCTGAACTGAACATGCTGTCGAGGTGATACATCCAACCCTGGTCCTTGGAGGGAATCTCTCCGAGACTGTGAATTTTGCCACTGACTGATATCATACAGATCCATATTTAAGCTATTTCTTGATGGGGTCATTAGGTTCTGAGGAGTGTCAGAAAACTCGCTTGTAAATGGGGAGCCCCTAGTAATAACATGCATTTGGTGAGAGGATGGACTTGATTGCTTGTGATGAGAGTGTTGCATATATAAACTAGCAGGCGGCTGCGGATATGCATGACTTGGACTGTTTTGAGGTATCTGACCTTTGCTTGGGATATTTACATAGGCTCCGTCTTGCTGTATTTTGTTTTGAAATGAAGGCGTTCTTTGTACTTGTACTCCATAACTCATGGGGTCTCCTTGCACAATGATGTTCTGGCGTCCATAGTGTGGATTGCTTGCGGTATGAGGAGGCTGCATCCCGAGACCTGCACCATTATGATTCCCAACAGCATAATTTATAGCCGCAGGCTCCAAATTTGTAGCATATGTCTTCTGCTGGAGCTGAAGGTTTCCAGGTGTACTATGAGCACTTACAGGAGGAGGCCTTTGTCCTGGTCCATTCATTGGTCCAGGAGGGGGTGCAGAAAGCAAGTAGTCCATATATGGCCGAGGAACGTCACCAAGCATGTTGGCACCTTCAACTGAAAAACCAGGCCCTTCATATCCTGTGTTGTTCATTGAATGGTATGATGGAAACGACTCATTTGATCCTTCAAAATTTGACCGGTGAGGCACATTATTTGGTATTGAGCCCTTACCTTTAACATCAAGAAACAAATATTTAATGTAATTTTTACTTTTTTTTTTTAAATCAAATTTATCAACAACATTTTAATACATACATGTCGCACAATTCTTGTAATTTAAAAAACTTAAGAAAGAATGTATCCATTGGTGTTCATATTAATAACTTAAAAAGGCAGACATATTTTTAGACAAAAACACGAGATTGATTGATCCTATATTACAAATTTATGGTTGTTTTGACTGGGAAAACTAAATTACTGCAATTAAATCCCAGGGGATTATTCATGTGGCATATATTACGCACCACATCATGAAGGGACATTTGAAGCACTAAACCCACTTCATATTATTCTGTGTGTGTAATTACAACATATAAATAAAAAATAATGTAAATTGAATCTACTCCTTAAAAATCCTGCAGCAGCAGGAAAATCCTTTGGATCTGTTATATCTGCAGTGAGTTCCCTCTCATCCAGGAGGAGGGGTAGCCTCTAAACCTGGTGGTGCTGTGTATATCCTGTTTCAGTACTACCAACTCTTTGCTGAAAGATGAACAGCAAGCAGCAGACCTGGTTGTGATTAACTTAATTCACAAAAAAACATGAATGGTGTAAAGTAACAGAAGTTGACAGTGCAGTGTATTAGTTTGTAGCTTCATTCATAGGTTTGTATTTTTAAATGAATGGAGTTACTGTGTGCCATGCATGCCCCTAGTAACAAGAACTCCCTCATAGAACATTAACATAGAATGGAATTCAAACCGGAACACAAACACAGACACAAACATACGGTGAATTCAAACCGGAACACAAATCTCATACAAATTGTACTAAGAGTATGCATGCAGACTGGGATCACACCAGCCCCATATTTCTGATTGGTTTAATACCAAAGGAACATTTATGGAACATCCATGTACCATAATCACTGCAGTCGACTGACCTGTCACCTAGTCTTTAGAAGAGTTTAACAAATTACCTGGGACCCCGTCACCCCAGGGTGCCTGTGCCACATCTGGTCTTTTCCTATACGAGAAAGCGGATGTCTTTATTCTGACACAAGGTCGCACTCATTGGATGAGAGAGTCCAGTTTACACTCTCAGCCAATGAGGACGACCCTACACTGCCCTGTTTAGAACAGTGGAGTTCCTTAGTCTACTGCATAGAGAATACAGAAACGGGATAAAACTCTGGGCACCCAGTGGGATCTAGATAAATTGGCAAATCATTCCAAAACAGTTTGAAAAATTGTTCTTAGTGGACACCAGAACATTCCTGGTACCATAATCTCTACAGCTGGTTATAGTGTTTACGGTGCTTGGATTGTTCCTTTAAAACCCTGGTATCAGCTAGGATTTGAGAGAGTAAGGCATCTTGCATGTAAACATTGCATAGAACATAAAGTTGTTGTTTTTTTTTGTGTATATTTTAGTGTACATAATAACGTGTAAAATGACAACCTGGTTAAGAATATTGGTAAAAATGACAATAAACCTCTCTACAGAAAAGATAGAACCTACACCTTTCATGCTTATAACTGTGGTAACAGGGCACCAATAAAAATGAAATAAGAACAACTCTTCTGTGTAGATCCAGAATTTTTACCTGGTGAGGTTTGCTTGATCACACGGACAATCTGCTCATTCCTTGGGTCCAGATATCCCATTTTGCTAATATATTCCAATGCAGCTTCAATACTTCTGCTCCCAGTCTGCTTCAGAGCTCGCACTGCCATTTCCTAAAAATAATTGTAAAAATAAAAGAAATTAAAAATAAAAACAAACCTCTACAGTGAAATGGTTAAAGCGGCTCTGTCAGTTCCAAGTACGTCCTAAAAATACAATCTTTATGAAATACTCATGTTGGCTGTTGGAATTTTAATTGAGGTTTCAACACAGCTTATTTATTTTATTTATAAAATATTTTACCAAGAAAGATACATTGAGATTTCTCTCGTTTTAAAAGATACCATAAGAAAAAGTAGGGACTACTTTATTGAAAACCCAGAGTTTGACAAACACCACCAGTATATGCACTGCAAAGTCTCTGCAAACTCCTGCCACAAACAAAGTTTACTCTATGCATTTGACGGAGAAGATGAGAATTAACAGTCACATCCTGTTACAGTTTGTGGATCATTTCTGGGTTTGGCTTCTGGTATCCAGTATTCTTTTTAGAATTCTGGTTTAGTTTTTCTTGTTTTTTTCTGGTTCTCTGTTCCATGTCTGGTTTTCTTTATGCTGGGTTTTCTGGGGTCATTCCTTTATTCCGTTCCTGGAATTCCCAGTCTCCTGGATTCCTTTAAATGTTTGTTTTTGTTTTGATCACACCCGTTCCTATGCAATTTATCATTTTTGTTTCAGGGTTCCCTGCTATCAGTGGTCTCATTCCTCTTCTCCTTTCTTTGCAGGTAGGTACTGGGTGTTTTATTGTTGTTCTTTTAGTCATGCATATCTAGGCAGTTATGACCCACCTTAATTGGAGTACTTTGGCGCAGTGGTGAGCTGCATACATCTTGGCCATTTATGTATGTCTAAATCTCCAATGTTTATTACATTTATAGTACTTGGTTCTCTCTCCTCTTGTTTTGCCTGGTTAGATTTTGTCTTGTATTCCCAGTTCATGTACAGTCATGTCCTGTTCTTGTGTACATGTTCTGGGTTCTGCTTTCTGTCCTGCTCCGGTTCTAGTCTGGTGCCTATTCTAGTCTTGCCTTGCCTTGTTTCTAGTACTGGATACATATCTGCATATTATCAAGCTGCTGGGATCTCCAGAAGCTGCATCAGGGCCCTGGTATGTGGCCGCACAAACCGTGGTACTCAACACCAGGGTGCGTGTGGTTACCCTGCACCAGACCCTGATCATTTCCACGCTGTGACTCCTGCTATCATCATGCATACAGGGGGTCCCGGTCTATGGTCCACCACCCATGACACTAACAAAACGTCATACAACTTGTAGTTCAAAATTCAACATGTTTGGCTGCTGAAGTACTTCGCATTACCTACCTCTCAATTTGAAATCTACAGATACATTTTACCTTCCTGCTACACACCCCTTTCCTCGTTTACCTTACTTTTTATCTCTTCCAGCTGGTCGCTTTCTCCTTCCTTATATTCTGTAAATTGTTCTTAGAGATATATTATTCTGTTTATTTGTTTTGAGAATTTAGTAGCAACTGTTCCTTGGTCCATGTTTATATGCCTGGATGTAATATCATTTATATAGCGTCAACACCTGGATACACAGTTTATTGTTTATATCAAACATTTCCTATTAGTAATACTGGATACTGGAAAAAAAATGTGTTCATTGTATTCTCCTGATTATTTTTATGTTACGTTTATTTATTTTTATATTTATTATTGATTGTTTTACTTACTTATTTATCATATGTTATTTTCATTATTGTTTTTTAAAAAATGTTAATAAAAAACAAACAAATTAAAAATAAAGTAAAGACAGTATGATTCAATTAATAGGTTAATGTTACCATTTCATTTTGGCCAGAAGATATGTAAGGTGGGGGGGGGGGGGGGGGGGTGTGTGAAATACTCGATTAAAAACATATGCGGGAGACAAATTAAAGCTTAGAATGCTTGTTGAACGTACTATGAAAGTCATCATTCCTGCCATTTTTCTCATTCTCTTGTTAGAATGTAAACATTTCATACCTGCTTATTAATGACACATTTCCAAGAACTGCACAGGAAAGGGGGGAGTTTAGTTAAAAAAATATTTCAATCTAAATAGAACTATTGCCATAAACTTTAAAAATCTCTTCTTCTATATTTAATTTTATATTTCACATAGATTGATTTCTTTTTTACATAGTATTGGTGATTTATGGTCATGATAAATGATGATAAACATTGGAAACAGGCCGAAATAATATTTTATTTAAGTATAACGTCTCGATTCTCCTCACAATAATTGTCCTGTATTGGTCATACTGGCCAAATAATAAAATGAACCGAGAACAACACGTGCAAACTAATTCTATATTTTCACCAAATATGAAGATGGCAAAGACGCCTTCAGGGAAAATTAGACAAGTTGATTACTTGCATTTCCATTAGTGAAGGGCTAAAAAAAAATAAAAAATTAAAGGGGCACCAACAGCTATATGCAGAGAGTGTCAGGCAACTAATGAACCAAACTCAGAAAGTGTAAGACAATCCTAAAAATTAGAACGTACTCCAGGTAAGGTATAAGAAATAAGCTACAAACATGTTAAGGAGTGTTCAAGAAACAAGCCATGGTGAAAAAGAACAGATAATTACTATATAGAAAAACAACCTAGGCTGAGAATACCAGAAGAGGATAATCAGGAAATTAGGTCAAAACCAAACAGAATCAATCAGCTTGGTAATGGTCAACAATGACAATGAAGGCCATTCCTTCGTGCAAAACCCTACCGAATGTCAAGCAGTCGGTTGATCAGAATTCACCAATGTGAATGTAACATTCTCTTTTGTCTGTGACACAAAAATAGTCTGTAAACCAAGCCGGCAAACAGTTATAAAAAAATACTGTCAGTTATGTTAGGAATCTCTCTTCACAGTCAGGATTAACAGTTTAGGCCACATTACCTTCCTAGCTATGTCAAGTATCTGTTGAACCAGCAGCATTTAGAAATAATGAAGACTCCAAAAATAATGTGTCCACAAAGAGCACGGTCAAGGGATTATTCATTCCCAAAATGGAAGAGACGTTTTTTTAATGGGCTAAGTTACCGTCTGTAAGCGCTCCATAAATAAGGGAACGTATCAGAGATTACGCCTAAGAGAACATACCGACATTCCTGTCTTGTTAATGCCGAGAGTATGTGACGAGCAGCAGAAGCAATGTCTCTTCCTTATGAATGAGAATCTATAAACTATACCTGGGGTACTAAAAGAAGTAGCAAAATAAATATACAAAACAATAATAGGATTGACATGGTGTTTGGCCATCAATTTAACTTACTGCTGGATTTCCAGCAAGTGGAGAAAAGTCAAGTGGTTGACCACAACTTTACATTTACATCAATATTGCATTTGGCCATCAATGTATTTAATGTGAATTACCGTAGGAATCCCAACAGAGGGGTAGGGGAACATAGTTTTACATTTCAGTTGATATTGAATATTGCCACCTATGTAGATAATATGGATTACCGTAGGTCTTTCAGCAGGCGGTGAGGGACCGTCCAAGTAGAAGCATGAAGAAACACTGTGTAAATTCCATTTTGCTAAATTTCCGTTCACAAATGAACTAAACTAAAATAAGGTGTTTTAAGAAGTTTAACCACTTAAGGACCAAACATCTGGAATAAAAGGGAATCATGACATGACACACCTCATGTGTCCTTAAGGGGTTAAAATACACCAGGGTACATGAAGAATAAAGAACCCTACTGACAAAAGCTTTCTACTAATTAGCAGAAGTGTATTGACATCTGTGGCTAATCTCTATTAGATCCTCTCAGTCTCCAAAACTGGGGACATAACAAATACGGTCCATTCCAAAGCAAGAATTCGTAATGAGGCATCACACAAATAATATGCAAATAGAACTTTGACCAAGAAAAAAAAAAGTTTAGAAATGTGCCATGGCTCCGTTTACAACTGGCAGTTGCCACATTTATTTAACAAAACTAAATAAAAGGTTTGTATCTCCAGTCTTCCTGACATGACACCATAAGTTAGCCGGGAATGTGAGGTACAATACGCAAAGCTGGGCGCAAGTCAACTCAACAATTGAAAAGAAAAAGAAAGGACCGCATCACTTTAAGAGATAATAGTCCACTAAATGGGTTTACACTTATTCCGACTGTGGCGTATATTTATAATTTGCAATTAAATTATTGCATCAAAATGGACGTTAATATTTATGTGGCAATCTGCTACAACATTCAAATCGCAAGCCATGCATGATATCTGGTAGAAATCTTAAGATACAAGAATCATCATTCATTCAGAACATGCCAATTCAATTTCACATTGACAATAAAAAACTGTAGATATTTTTTTCCCCCCAAAGAAAAGGGTTATATTGCCATCAGAAGCCTTCAGTGATCATGCATGCCTACATAGAACAGAACCAAAGCAAAGCTGGCAAAACGCGGAAGGATTACAGAGAAACGAGAGACAGATGTTGATGTGTACGTTTAGATTTTGCCCCCGGAGCTCGTAGACTGGATTGAATTTTCCTAATCCCAGCTTCTCCTCCCAGTTAAAATCTCACAGGATCAGTAATGTCAATATGGACCAGTCGCAGGGGCTTTGTGGTCTGTACAGGCACGCACACACACTTAAGGAAGAGTTAGAATGATTAGTTCTAACAGGATATCGGCACAGGAACAGAGTGGGACGTCGTTACTGCTCTATAGTATAGGAGAAATGAATGGAATTTATTGCTACTAAAAAGAAGCCTGCAAGAAAAAAAAGTTAACATTTCTGTGATTGAGCATTGTTTGTGCAGTGAATTCCCATGGTTGCTCACTATTAGTTTGTTTATTGCTCGGTCACGCTTTGAGAAGAACAGACTGCAAAACGGATAAACTAAATTTCTTTATTTAAAAAATATATTTTTTTATTTTCTAGACAATTTGTGAAATGCATCACAGTAAGTGACAAACCCCCCCCCCCCCCCCCTGTAGGATTAATTTCACGGAGATATTGAGGGGAAATTGGATTGGTGACTGAAACAGGCTCTCATACCGTGAAGTTACGCATGCGCAGTGCCGTGATTCTTTATGGCAGAATCTTAGGTGCATCGCGAAGAGCACCGCGCATGCGCCCAAGGCCCCCAATGCTCCTCTATGGGTGACGTCACTCGAAGAGGTTGCGGCAGCACCGAGGGAGAAACGGTGCTAGAGAAAATGTGTTATTTTAATTTATTTTCCTCAATCTGGGGGAGCCATAAATTAAACGGCCACATCAGAACTGTGGCTTTATCAATAGATATGTATGCCTAAAGCTACAGTGTTCGAATGTACCCAATTTTACTGCTATACATAAGGAAACATAGTTCATACATATTTTATGAAAACTAGAGTACTCAGGAAAAAACAAAAATTATATTCAGAAAAATGGATTTATATATTAGCAGATTAGATGCAGTTTATTTTTGGAGATATAGCCGCTTTAAACTGATGCTGTAACTGGATAAGTTGCATTTAGAATGCACGCTTATTTCAGGAGTACCAACGAAAGTACGTTGAATGGATCATCACTACCAGGAAATTTACAAGATAATCTGCCTGTATGTAAATTAAATGTATTTCTGATTCCTGGTTTATAGATCTTATCTTGTATTTTGACTATATTAATTCTGTATCACTGACCTTGGCTAGTTCATCGATTCGGTGTACCTCTATAGACCTCTGCTTGTTTCTTGACATACATATTCCTTGTATTTTGCACATTGAGCCCAGCCACTCTACAAGATAATAAGTATCTCTTATCTATTGTTTTCCTTGTCCTGTGTGGATTCATTCTGCATGTTGGGTTATACCTAACCTGACACCAATACAGAAAGCATGAGATCTGTGCCTTTAGTGCCAGATAACACAATCAATTCTCTATGGCTGATAAAATGTTTGTAACTTGCTTTGTGTGTGCACAAAATGCAGAGAGCACAAACTTAGACATGAAAAACTAGCAAAGATTATATCTAATAAAAAAAAAAAAAGTAAAAATAATTTTTTTTTAAAAAACCTTTCAGGGTCAGGAGATACGCATTCAGAGAATTATTGAAATTCTTCATACATAACTGACCAGCAGAAGATTCCACAGGAGCAGGACAATCCATCCCTTCATATCCCCTGACAGCAGCTGTAATCCCCTTACCACAAGACAAGTCTGGACAAAATAGTCCCTAACTCTTCACTGTAGTCTTGTAGATTTGATGAAGAGCAACAGACAGAACATCAGGACACGTGCTAAAAGAAGGGTCTAGAAACAGTGGTGTTTTGAAAGGTACGTCCAGCATCAGATAATGGACCAAATGTCTGTTTCGATTCAGGAAACACTCTAGTGGCTGTCTGGTAGACATCCACTGGAGGCAGACTTAGTGCTGCAATGTAAACATTGCAGTTCTCTGAAAGTGCAATATTTTACATTGCAGCACTAAGTGCAATAGGGACACTGCACCCAGATCACTTCAATTAGCTGAAGTGGTCTGGGTGCCTAAAGGTGGCATATGGATATTTTTATTTTCCAAAAGGGTATGAAGGACAGATGATCTCGAACACAAAGAAGTCACTCAATTGCCCCAGAAATTGACTTATGTACTCACATATTAGTAGAATTTATTATTATTATTTTTTTTTTTTTAAATCATGTGGTTTCAAATCATCCTTAAAAGGGAAACCAACATCTCTCTTGAAATTACACCATTACAATAAAACACTAATAATTTGGAACCTGTGTTCATTATTTTTTCATGTGATGCTCTGCATTCTTATAAAATGTACATTAAAGATTTAGCAATTTACATCACAATCCGCATCAATCCAAGCACAGCCAGGGCAAACACTCCATCACCAGAACATAATAGACTGCTCTTTCTCTCTCTGTGCGATAGGGTGTGTAACATTTTAGCGATACTGTGCCAAAAAAAAAATACTTTGAAGTCCCTTGGCGTGCTGGTCCTATTTCTTTAATTTTTTTTTAAATTAACTTGTGTGTAAGTTGCCATATGAAGCTCGGTCACTTCTAAGGACCGCCAAGATGTTCGTGTGTCCAATTATCTAAACTAGGTTTTGTACACTGCGTGTTGGGGTCATAGACCATGACATTGTGTTATGTATGGGTGCTGAAGCTGTTTTGTAGGGTTTTATTTGAGGGTATGTGGGCTATGTTACAATGTGTAGATGTGAGAGTGGTTTTTGGTATTGGGGTATTTGTGGTACCTCTCCAAGAGCACACGGTCAGAGCACAAAGTTTAACATTGCCACATACACTGCTAGACACACACAATGCTACGCGTGCACACGGTCACACTTCTAGACGCAAACAACTACTCCAACCACAGACCATACTTATTTTTGGTTACCTTTCTTTATTGTTCACCACTTAGCAGCAGGAAGGTAGCTTCCCTGTGGTCTAGTAGAGAGTCAGCTGGACGGGTATAGGGCAAGGGCAGGTGCCTTAGCAGGTTGCTCTCCTCTCGCATTGTTTCCCCTTCACAAGTGCATAGATCGGTTCCTCCTAGCTCTGCCACAAGTAAATTGATGGCTGCCCCTCACTTCTAGTTGCAGTCAGGCCAGCTCTGGGGGAGGTCCTCCGATCTCCACAGTCTGTGTGCATCTGGCAGCCTGGCGTGCCATAGATTGCTGACCCGGGCCGTGTGTATGCTGACTACTAAGTGCAAAGGACAGAGCTAATAACAATGATTGACAGGAAGCCAAGATGGAGACACCCAATTCCAGGATTCAGGGGTATAGATTTCTACTATTTATTTTGATTTTCATACCTCAAAAATGTGTTTATTGGGGGGGCGGAGCCAACGCTTAACCTGAACGGTCGCACACTCACAGGGCTCCGGCAAGCAGGATCCCGAAAGCCCCAAATTCAGCCCGAAAACGCTGTCACTGGCACTGACAGAAGGCCAGACGACACCCCAACACTAATGGGGAAGAAAACAAAAAAATTGTGACCAGATCGGCCCAGGCAATCTGCCGATATAGGTGATCTCTTGCGGAGGCCGCATGGCCCGGCGGGACCCAAGATGGCGGCTGACTTTGCCGACTTCGATGACTACTCTGATGGTTCAGAAGATACCATGCTGCATTACTCAGAGACCCTGGGATTTCGGAGGCCAGCACAGCCTGAACAGCCTGCACAGCCCGCACAGCCTGCACAGCCAGCACAGCCCGCACAGCCAGCACAGCCTGCACAGCCAGCACAGCCTGCACAGCCTGCACAGCCTGCACAGCCTGCACAGCATGCACAGCCAGCACAGCAGCTGGATCACCCGATCACTACAGCAATACTCACCGCTCTCCTCGCGGACTTACGCCAGTCGTTGTCAGCAGAGATATCCCAAGTAAGGGGAGATGTAAGAGAGTTCACAGCCCGCCTCACCACAGTAGAACAACTCACGCAAACTCATACAGCAGAGGTGCTTGACCTCCAGACACAGGTGAGAGACCTCACCATGGCCCACGCTGCAATGTCCCACCAAATAGCCGACATAGAAGATAAACGCAGGTGGAAACACATCAAAGTCAGAGGTATTTCCGACACGATGTCCCCAGCTGAAATGCCCCATTTCCTCCGCAGGCTATTCTCCACTTTACTGCCTCACAGACAAGCGAAGGGGATACAGCTGGATGGCATGTTCCGCCTGCCCAAACCTCCACAGCTCACAGGCGCCACAACCGGCGATCTCTTAATCAAGCTCCAAAACGGGCAGGATAAAGCAGCACTTATGGATGCCATAAAGGGGAAGACTCCACTCAGCTTTGAGGGCATGGACATAGCATTCTACTCAGACCTGTCACGCACAACCCTGCGATGGCGGCAAACCCTCAGACCGCTGACAACGCTACTACAGGCCAGCGGGGTGCCATACCGATGGGGACCAGCTCATGTGCTTATAATACAACACCAGGGCACTGAACAGCGGGTCAAGGACATAGCAGAGATGGACACTGTGGTGGCCAAACTTGGACTTGCAACCCCGAAAACAATGGCTTGGGACCCGGCCAATGTCATCCCGTTTGTTCCGACCAGCGAGGGTGCCGCCGGGAAAAAGACCTGAACTACCAGCTGCCGGCTGTATACCTATGTTTTATAAGTTGTTATTTGCCTCCCACACCTATCTCCCATGTTTCATATATTTCATACGCTCTGACTACTTATTTAAAGGGATACTAGGCACCCACTATAGACACCGGGAATAACCCGGACAATTGGCTCCAATATACCACCCTACCCCCCTCCCCCAGCTCCAAACAGCTCCCACCATATCTCAGCCTCACTACACGGAGCTGGCTCCTAAGCCATAAATATACTCCACCGAAATCCCCTACTTTAACCAACGTGCTTGTTTATACACTAGATTTCGTTCTGTACCTCTTCTTTTTATTATTTTTCTTTTATCCTACAAGCCTACACAACTCTGGGCCGCACACTCGCCCCCACTGACGGCACAACGCCGGACCACACCAGTTGGCATACCTAGGCTGTTTCCCCACACCTTAACAGCACAGACTCACCAGTCCCAACTAACGAAAGCAGACCAAGCAAAATCGCACTTTAAGACACACAAGGGACGCTCACTAGGCCCACTACCACTAGCCTACAATATTAACCTGAGATAAATAAGATGTTGTCACGTTGAGTTTTTCTTTCTCTTTTTATCACATGCTCTCCTTTTTAAAAAAATGTGCAGTACCTCCTATGCCATGATATTGTTTTCAACTGTTACTGTTATGAAGCTTGATATGGCTGTCGTGGCTACTCAAGTATGATGTAATGCTTGCACAACCAAAATAAAGAATTAAAAAAAAAAAAAATTTGTTTATTAAAACTAGTAGCTAAATAAACAGAATATTAAAAACCATGGGAAGAATAGTTCCCCCTTTAACCCCTTAAGGACACACGTGTGTGACATGTCAGGATTCCATTTTATTCCAGAAGCTTGGTCCTTAAGGGGTTTTAAAGGGACAAGGCTGGCACTATAACCATTTCATCTCATTGAATTGGTTATAATATCTCAGGTCTCCTGGCACAGTCCCTCCGTTCAGTGTTAAATTATTTTTCAGCAATTTACTAACTAAATAATTGTTCCAGGCTTCCCATATCCCAACCCCACTTGAGGAGTGGCTAAGGCAAAAAACACACACTTCCATCTAGCCATACCAACTCATACCTACAATGGGTGCTGTGATAGGCTGAATGCAATCAGCTGACACTCTCCGCCAATCACAGCCGCTCATTGCTGATCAGGCTTAGGTTCACACTTCAATCGCCCAGCACAGAAGGGAGCACACTGAATGGATAGATGTCACTAGGGGACCCGGTAGCCACTTCAATTAGATAAGTTAACGTCAGATATAGAGGGCATAAAGATTGGTAATGTCCACAATGTAGGTTTGTTTGCGGATGATATCCTTTCAATTAAAAGTCCATTTAAATCTATACATGCACTAAATTCTATTTTAAAGGAGTTTGGAGAAGTGTCATATTATAAAATCAATTCTCCCAAAACACAAGCACATAATATTTTCATATCTTGATTTGGATAAACTTTAAAAATAATAATAATAATAATAATACTTATTTGATGGGAAAATACTTTTGTTGTATATCTTGGTATAAACTTATGCAAAAACCTAAACAATATACATATAATTTACAAAAAAAAAAATGGCCCGACCTACAAAAAGACAAAAAGAAAGATTTTGATCTTACATGGGTGGGAAGAATGACATCAAGATGAAGATTCTTCCCCAAATATTATATTTTTTTTCAAACTATTCCTTTATCTATACCATTAAACTATTTTAATAAAATTAATTCAACTTTAATAAAATTTATATAGAAAAATAAACCAAGCAGGGTAAAATTTACTACTTTACAACATCTAAAGATAAATGGTGGAGTAGGAGTTCCAGACTTTCGTAAATATTATACATCAACAAATGCTGCTTCCGCTATTATGTTTAATATAGACTTCAACAAACCAAGATAGCTGGAGATGGAGTCAGATAAAATAAATTCCATTTCAATTAAAGACAGACATTTTATGATTACCTGCAAATAAAAAACTCCCCAAAAATTCTGATATGTTTCCTACTACCAAAATTACCCTTAAAGCTTGGGACACTATTTTTAAAACCGTTCGTCAATCATCTGGTTTATCAAGAGCCATGCCACTATCTATTTTGAATCATCATATTTTTCCATTAACATGACATTTTTGCAATTCATATTCTATATTCCATTTACATGGATTTTTTTTTTTTTTTTTTTTTTTTAGGAAATTCCATTATGTCATTTGTTAAAATGAAAGAAAAAATGTGATCTACTGGACCATGTTATCCCAGAATTCAATTTAATGACAAATTAAAATAATGCTTTAACTCCTTAAGGACCACGGACGTACTAGATACGTCCGACAAATATTACTATATTTATATATATATATATATAATATATATATAATATTACTTGCCCGATCGCCGCCGTTCCCCCCGGCGATTGGTGTTGCTCCCGGTCTGGGCGAACTGCCTGACAGCCCAGACAGTCCTCCCATGGCAAATTAGGTCCCCGTAAGCCATGTGATCGCTCTAAAAGAGCGATCACATGGCCGCAATAGGAGTCCATGTATCTGCCTGCAGGGGGACTGCCTAAACGGACAGGCAAAAAAATTAAATAAATAAAATTATAAAAAAAAAACAAAAACAAAAAAACCTATGTCTGACCCTACTATTTGAATTAGAACACACATCTGATAATTATAAATGTAATGTGGATAAAATATTCACACCACTTTAATACAAAGAAATGTATACCGTTTTTCTCTATATTTATATAAATATTTACAAATTGACAAACCATGTAAAATTAAACCAGGAGTTACACAATATCTATTGGAGAAGTTAAAAAAAATTCCCTTGATCTCAGAGTGACCAGTCTCATCATGTTTCTTGGGTCAGTTTGATACTGTAGATATTCCCAGTCACAGTGACACATCTGGTATTGTAGCATCTCTTGAAGTGCTCTGTGCTTTAAACACATGTGAGGTGAGAGTGAAGTGTCATTGTTGCTCAGAGTGGAAGAAGTGTGCTCTTCCAGTAATATATAAACAAAATCGGTTTTATTAAAGAATAAATATGAACCCTCCCTCCCCCAAGACTGATGTGATCAATATGCTTAAAGGGTTATGCCAACCGTCATGACCACTTTGGCTTATATTTTGACAGAAGCTAGTCGGTAGCTGGGCTGTCAAAATATCAGTCTTGTGCACACAGCGAGTTGGTGACAGATGTAATGATATTCTCACTCACGTTGCACATTAAAAAATGAGGAAGCTTTAATGTTTATTCCCTCTGCTCCCCGCCTCCCTCCACTTTCAAGATTATTTTTTAAATGATGAATGCCCTCTCTACGCTTGTGGACCAGAGTGCACACATGCGCTCAGAGTTGGCGAATGGTCAAATCAAACGTTTCTCTATGAGACGCAATTGATTGGACCTCGAACCACGTACCGCTTGATTGGAATATGTAGAACAAGCCAGGTCAGGATCACAGAGGTAAACTAGCCAAGGTTAAAACCAGAAAACAAAACTAGGAAACTCACTAATCGGGAAGCATTGTAAAAATGACAGTAGGGCACAGAACTAGGGTCAATCAGGATTATATAGGGTTATCTAGTCTCTGATTGGTCCAATTGCCCCAGAAAAGTGCCTGAACTGGCAGCGTTGATGAGGTATCGTTACGGATGCTAGGGTCAAGCATCTCAGAAACCTGGCGAAGGTGCGTGTGGGTGGGAAGGGGGGTCAAAAAAACCTATGGTAGCTGCAGATGTGTGTAAAACCAGGTAAATGTATGTTCCAATGCATTATAAACACATTATACACTGGCAGTAGTAATGTCACTGGCTTAGAACTTGAGGAAACCCAAATCCTCATGGATTGTAAGCTTGTTTGAGTAGGGCCATTTACCTCTTGCCATTCTACAATTGTTAAGCACTGCGGAATGCAAGTTATAAAAATGACAATTAAGAAGTATAATTTCCCATAGGACTGATCATAAACTGGATCATGCCAAAATTAGGGAACATTAAGGGGACAATGTTAACGGACTGTTAAAATCTGTATATATTCAATGTATGACTGTGTCCCTTTAAAAAGATTCAGTGTAGGAGTCCCATGTCACAATAACAAGAAGAACAGACATACAAGAAAAAACAGGTAGCGAGGATAGGCAATATAAACCGCTGTGTATTGAGGAATGTTCTGAATGCATATCAGCTCCCACATGCCTTGCCAAAAGTAGGAATAGATCATGTTTTAGGTTTTAATTATGTTTACAGACAGCAATAATTTTCTTAGCATGCTTTGTTCTGTTTAACCAATTCAGAGCTAAGGAAGGGACAACGCCCCCTTTGAAAAGAAAGAAAAAAGAAAAAGAAAAAACCTGGAATGCTAGTAATTATCCTGACACATTTCCTCTGGCTGTAAGGGAATTCAGCTTGCCCCCTCCAAAGGACCACACTGCACAGTCTGTACAAAGACTTCTACCACTGGAATGCTCAGATATTCTTAACACTAAGAACAAAACCTTCAAACTACCCACTATTTTTTTACAGTCAGATACAGGGGGTAAAAAGGTCCAAAATGAGAAACATAGAATGTGACGGCAGATAAGAACCATTCGGCCCATCTAGTCTGCCCAATTTTATAAATACTTTCATTAGTCCCTGGCCTTATTTTATAGCTATCCACGCATGCTTAAACTCCTTTACTGTGTTAACCTCTACCACTTCAGCTGGAAGACTATTCCTTGCATCCACTACCCTCTCAGTAAAGTAATACTTCCGGATAATATTTTTAAACCTTTGCCCCTCTAATTTAAGACTAAGTCCTCTTGTTGTGGTAGTTTTTCTTCTTTTAACCCCTTAAGGACACATGATATGTGTGACAGGTCATGATTCCCTTTTATTCCAGAAGCTTGGTCCTTAAGGGGTTAAATATAGTCTCCTCCTTTACTGTGTTGATTCCCTTTATGTATTTGAATGTTTCTATCATATCCCCCCTGTCTCGTCTTTCCTCCAAGCTATACATGTTAAAGGACCACTATAGGCACCCAGACCACTTCAGCTTAATGAAGTGGTCTGGATGCCAGGTCCATCTAGGATTAACCCTTTCTGCTGTAAACTTAGCAGTTTCAGAGAAACTGCTATCTTTACATATGGGTTAATCCAGCCTCTAGTGGCTGTCTCATTGACAGCCGCTAGAGGCGCTTTCGCGCTTCTCACTGTGATATTCACAGTGAGAAGACGCCAGCGTCCATAGGAAAGCATTGAGAATGCTTTCCTATGGACTGGCTGAATGCGCGCGCGGCTCTTGCCACGCATGCACATTCAGCCGATAACATGAGAAGAGGGAGGAGAGTCACAGCGCCGAGGGAGCCCGGTGCTGCAAAAAAGGTAAGGGATTAACCCCTTCCTTCAGCGCAGCGGAAGTGGTACCCTGAGGGTAGGGGCACCCTCGGGGCACTATAGTGCCAGAAAAATTAGTTTGTTTTCCTGGCACTATAGTGGTCCTTTAACCTTTCCTTGTAAGTTGTATCATGCAATCCATGAACCAGTTTAGTAGCCCTTCTCTGAACTCTAAAGTTTCAATATCCTTCTGGAGATTCGGTCTCCAGTACTGCGTACAATACTCCAAGTGAGGTCTCACCAGTGTTCTGTACAATGGCATGAGCACTTCTCTCCTTCTACTGCCGATACCTTTCCCAATACAACCCTATGCAATGAGGGACCAGGAGATAACATCTCACTCCATCCAAGCAACACATAATGAACACAAGAATCTTAGGCAGAATATTCCAGATTTATAAAGGAAATTATTAAATTCAGATCCAAAATCCAAAAAGTTAAGGGAATTGCGTACGGAGGTTTCGCTGTAGGTTAACCTAATTTAATTGATGTGACTATAAGGAATAATAAGCAAGCTTCAAAGCAGTGAAGGACAACATCTGAAACCCCAGTCTATACGGCGGCGGCAGAGCATCATCGGAGTTGTAGTCTTACAACAGCAAGAAACAGACTTCAGTGAAAAAAAAGTTATACTGAATCCTCTCACGAGTCCTAAATTAAATGGTTGTTGGGGATGCGCGAGCCATTTCTGTTTAACCCATTAGGTTTGCTGGGCTAGCATTGAATGGCCTACTACTCATTTAGCAAAGGACATTCTTAAGGGGAAGGGTGGGGGGGAGTGGATACCACAAATTCAGGAGACTATAAAGATCTGAACGGAATAATTACTGGAATCTTGTAAGTATTTGTTACTCTGAGATGAAATGTATCCATTGGACAGCGCTACGGAATCTGATGGCGCTATATAAATAATAATAATTTAATATACTTCCTTGCATAAAGAAAAGTTTAAAACAAAATCAAAAATATACAAATATAAAAGAGAAATACATTTCACCATACAGCACCAACCTTTATAGCATAGAATAACCTAAAAGGGGGGGGGGGGGAAGCAAAGTTAACACTTCAGCTATTTAATTTTGGTTTTGTATACATCTCCGTAGATTATACTGTAATGGTCTATTTATGCATTAAGAGATTTATTCACCTAACATTTGCAGTGAGTTAAAGGTGAAAATTGTAGAGGACAATTTGTCCAAAATAAGAAGCTTTCAGTAAGTTTTGTACTCTGGTTTCAGAAGTCAAGGTAGATGTGGCTCCTAAGAGGTTAATGAGATTGCAGGGTTTCTATTAAGAAGTTAGAAGAAATATGCACGGAGGAACTGGTCCACCCTTTACCATTGTACATTAGTTTCCTGTGACATTGCAAACATCTCTAACATTTTCGTCATAAGCACATTGTATTCATGCTCGTGACACAAGGGAGACGCTCCCCTTTCTTCACACCAAAAACCACGAGATTTCTGTAATTTTATCTCTTGTGCCCCGGATTACAGTGCGGTTCTTGATCCACAGAAAGAACAACATTAAGGAACATTTTCTAAATACTTCCTAGATGTGTACATGTTATCGGAATGTTCAGCACACCTAACACAGTGGATGCGGCATTACACCCATACAGAAACTCAAAAGGGAACAGATTAAAAGGATTTTGACATGAACATGACAGTCTTATTATTCCCCTTCTTCATCTTGCGGCAGGCAATAACAACACAACATTAGTACGTACAAATCAATAAAAGGATAGAATGCTTTTGGCACAAATTTTGGAACAGATAACAGGAAGTATAGTCAAAACCAGTCTTAAAGAGGCACTCCACCCGGATAACCTAATGCCAATGAGACCTTTCTTACCTTACAGGGTTAAACCTTTTTCCAAAAGTAAACTTCATGCCAACGTTTTGTTCATTAACGTTTAACCCCTTAAGGACCAAACTTCTGGAATAAAAGGGAATCATGACATGTCACACATGTCATGTGTCCTTAAGGGGTTAAACTAACCATCTTATTAATCTTATAACAAAATCTATCAACAATCTATCAATTAAGGGGACACAGTAAGTAAAACACTTCTAATTGTTTATGAAATGGGAATATTTGGCCTAGGCCTAAATTGTAAGCATATGTGTCCACAGGCCTAGCCTGGACCTAAAAGTTGCACATTATTTGGGGGTTCAGTTTATCTGGAAAATATAGGCCTAAACGTACAGGTGTATATTTATACACCCGAATATATGGTAGAGCTAGCTGAAATTTTTTAGAATGAGTAAATTAGGAAGAAAACAAAAAAACTATTAATAAATAATTCAAGCAAAGCACGGTGTATGATTTGTGAAATGTAATTAACAAAATCATCAACATTTAAAAGGACACTCAAAGCACCGTGACCACCACAGAATATTGTAATGGTGCAAGGAGTCACTGAATGCCATTAGATGGTTTGACTGAAAATGGGAGGCTAACCATTTCCAAAAAAAAAAAAAAAAAAGAAAGAAAACAGGGTTTGTCCAATCACTCACTTACCCTAATAAACATAGAATATGAAAGTTTCATTTTTTGTGTTATCCATTTAAATCTGTTCTAACAGAAAACGCTATGAACATCGGAGCCCAGCATGCACAGCCTATCAAGGTCCATTTAAAGACTTATTGCACCATAATCACTACAATAACATATAGCCAGGGTTTCCTTAAAATATAAGCATTAGTTTAGCTTTTTTTACATGTCTAATTCGGGTTCAAAAATTGTTTTCAGGGGCGGAGCCTAACCGCCGAGCTGGCAGGACGTGCTGAACATCAGCTCCCGCCGAAACGCAACGAAAACCGGGGTATACACCCCGAAAATCGGCGCGTCCACCAGCCGGATGGTAAGAGACAGAGTGGGGACACCCGGGGGCACAAAACGACACCAAAATCGAGCACCCCAAAGCCCGGAAACCCACAAAACGCGCCTGAGGCCTACCAGAGACTGAGACGGGGAGAGGCGGCCGCTCTCCTCGAAGACAAAGCCACGTACAGAAACCTCGGCGTGCCTGCATATCTTCCCCCCCCCCCAGGACCGGTGGGGGTCATCCCGGTCCTCACTAGACACCAGGGCTACCAACTGGCACGACCTACCAAGCCTGGGCCTCTGCCTCACAGTGATAGCTCCTCACAAGACGAGCCCAAGATGGCGGCTTGCGGCGAGAGGCACACAGCAAGCAGACTGGCAACAATGGCTGACATAGCACCCACAGCAGCTACGAGAGGCCCACTGGAGCCTCGGTCTGCAACAAGCAACTGGACAAGCGGCAACGAGCTGAGCCTACAATATGGGGCAATACAGCAACAAGATCGGCGAACACGAGACGCTGCTAAAATGGCGACCGTGAAAGCACAAAGTGAGCTACATGAACACCACTCAGTCATGCCAAACTACGAAGCCAGACTCACCGCTCTCTTCGATGCCTTTTGGGCACAACTGGAGCGCCGGGCATGGCTGAATAAACAGGACACACGCCAGAGCCAGGAGCCAACACAGCACCATAACGGCCGATGCCTCACTCCTAAAAGGCACAGAGCCCCAAGATGGCGCCGCAGGGGGAGAGATCCTCAGCCTGCAGGCGTAATCATAAAGAAGAAACAAGCATCGGAGCACTGCAGCAGACCACGGGGGACCCCCCGTACATCCAGGTACGCACCCAAGAGCTCTCCCCACTCTTCTTCCGGGCTGGGAGCCCACCCGAGGGTTACTCCTCACCGCCACCCATACACCCAAGGGAACAACCGGACTCCGGCAAAGCCTTGGGCCCACGACCCTGGAGATGGGGTCAATGGACTTGTGGCAAGGGTCTCCGATACGGCCTTGGGCCGAAGACAAGGGACACTCAAGCGGCAGCGCACTAGGAATAACACCAGGGGCACCTTAACCCAGAGGGCTAAGCACTCAGCGGGCCAAAACGCCCACTATAGAGAAACGGACCCGGGCCTCCATGGAGCGGTGGAACAAATAGGCAGCCCCCCACAACCAAGTAGATTGGACCATGCGTGCTACAACACAACTCCTCCATGTGGGGTGGGCTGAATAACAGCATGGACACCTGCTACGCTCGAGGCCTTGGACTGTCCCAAGTAACCGCAAGAGACACACTGTTACACCCTGAGGGTTTTACCCATACAAATTTCCATGCTCCGTATTGTTTAATTTTTCTTTATACAGTTAATACTTTATGATTTCCAGCTAGCAGCTAGATACATACTATGTTGCCAGCCTGCCTTAGTAATTTCACTCGTACCTATTAGGTCTAACTCCCATTGCTGTGCGCCTCTTGGTAATTCGTTTTCACTACTAGCCTAGCATGCTTAATGTCATGTTGTCAATAGCCTGACTTCATAGCCTGACTTGATTTAATATCCTGTGTTAACAGCCTGAGTTAATAGCCTGAGTTAATAGCCTGATTTAATAGCCTGATTTAATAGCCTGATTTAATAGCCTGATTTCATAGCCTGATTTCATAGCCTGATTTCATAGCCTGATTTCATAACTTGATTTCATAGCTTGATCTGATAGCCTGATTTAATAGCCTGACATAATAACTTGATTCAAAAGCCTGATTTAAACGCCTGTATTAGAATCTTGTTTTCTATGACTGATTTATGAACCTGTTTTCTCAACCTGATTTATAAAAAAAAAAAAAAAAACAAAGCATCGCTATCCCAGAAATGTAATAGTTTAAAGCTGACAATGTTTAAACCCTCTACGGTAATCATACTATGCGTTTCCCTCCTTTCCTTCTGTACCCTATCAAAAATGCTTCAATAAAAGAAAGATTGACAAAAAAAATTGTTTTCATATTAAGTAAAGATTACATTTCCTTCCAACAGAAATGAGTCTAGCAAGTCAAATTTGTTATCGAACGGAATCATGACTTGACCTGAACCACCAACTACCCACAACGGGTACAATCATATTTCGAATGCCATGCATTGTTTGTGGCCCTTGCTATCAGAAAGACAAACATTCTCAACATCATTTTGTTTACACTACATTTAGATTGAATTCCAACTGTGGCAAATCCTTATATATCTTTGCCGGGATTGCAAATCTAAACGATGCCTCTTTTATAGGTTACAGAAACCAGATGATGCAAGTCTTGTGTAAGGACGATGACTAATGAACAGGAGGAACTGCATATAATTTAAAGAGAACCTGTATCGTACAATATTAGGAGGTGTGGAAGAGATTCTCAAAATAAATTGTGTATCAGTGATGACTAGCAAGCGGCGGATTTTGGAATTGGTTAATTGCTGAATAAGACAGTGGCCGACCTATATGTTACAGGCATGCACAACACAGCAATGTCTAAATATCCGGTACTGAAAGTGTGGGCATAAAATGGAACGATACTGTACTTCCGTGGCCATAGTAAACAGCCGACCGTACAAAGAAATAATTTACAATTGAAAAATGATTTACGGCTCTTGACAGGGGGGGGGGGGGCGGGGGGGGGAAGAGCATTGGAATGGCACACTTTTTACATTTCCGCGCATCTGATTTAGTGACCAGTCCTTTCAATGGACCCCTGATATCAGGATAAGACCACTGTAATAGTATTCTATAAGTATTTTTTATAGAAATCTTAGTACCTGTCTTTTGACAAACATAGCCATAATCAGGTGAAAGGAGATTTCTATGCAGTCCTCATTAAAGAGCAGTTGATTGTCTCTGAATGTCAATAGTCAAGGATTTGAGACACACACTGGATGTGGTTTTATGAATGTATCGCAATGTGAAGAAGTGGGCTAATGGGCACTTACCGGTAGTTATTAGTTATAAGTAGAAAAGAAAAAAAGAAAATCAGTGTCATGCTACTATTTTGCTGTCAACATAGCTCATGGCGCACCAACGCTTCCAAAGGGGGAAGAAATAATTTAATAACACAGCAAAACAACATAACGCATGACACACACATCAAAGGATTGTGGAATTTGATCAATAAAAATAAAGATAAGCAAGTACTTGAATTCCAAGACAAAACTGTAACGCACATTGCAAGATCAACCGGGCACAGGCACAGCTTATCGTGAAAATGTTGCATCCATTATTTTAGACTAGCAGAATGTAGTCCTGGAGGTTTAAAAGCACTCCACTTTGGAATGCTGGGGGATTACAGCCTGCATGGGAGAGAAACGCAATTGTATTTATCTCCAACTGTGGAATCTGTACAATTTAACTTAAAAAAATAAAATCAGTTGGGAAGGGTGCATCTTTGTAATTTTGTAATTAATCCTGTTACTTCCTGGTTTGGTTAGCTCAGTGGAGCTAAACTCAAGAGGTAGGCTAACTGCCCAGAGCACCTGCCTTGCAAAGACTTCTCATTGAGCTGCACTTGGAAGCCTGTGATTTGGACAGCCACAGAAAGTATGGGCTGGGGAAGAAGGGAAGGACTTGCTGTAACTCTAGATACTAGAACTACAGCTATTGCAAGTCAAGATTTCATATACCTCCAACAACAACAACAAAAAACACATGTAAAACAAACTGTATGCATATTCTCTTTGGGGATTCATCAACTAAGCTGTTATTTGTTATTACTAGAGTGTTCCTTTAAAACAACAAAAAAAAAAAAAACATTCATTTGTGACAATTACCTAAAAAAAAATAATTCATCGTGTGAAATGGACATTTATTTATTTTTTAGTGCAGGTCTATCTCGTATTCCTCCAGTCTGTTTGGTACTCCAAAGGAACATTAGTCAAAGACAGATCGAACTCCTAAATGAGAATACAGCCAGTGGCATGCAAAGTTTTATAAGACATGTAGTCACATAATGGCATGTGCTAAATACTTAACCACCCTCTTTCACTGGTCTAATTGTGGTCATAAGTTCCATTATTCCGATGAATAGACAGCTTGTTACTTCAATATCATGGACATAAATAAAATACTTGGCTTTTCTGTGGTTACATTTTTTAATTTCTCTCCCTATCAACTGTTGCATTATAGCATAATATAAATCATCTTATTGTGAAATGTTTTTTGGCATTGAAACGCTGAGGGGCCCACTCCTGATAAGAAATACTTCAAATATTTTTTGGTAATTTGATTAAGATACAGGAGGGCCCTTCTTTCTCTGATCCTTCTTTCCTCTCTCTGTTTGCTTTCTACTGTCACTTTAGTGAACGGACATCGTGGTGGGGCTCTCATATTGTTAAATGTCGAGGGCCTTAACGCCTTAACATCACCAAGCTTCCATAATTCACTTTAGAGAGAGTGGTGCCCGTTCATCTAACAATAGGAAATTTCAGTGGCTCCCCAGTGGATAAAAAACTATTTCAAAGCAGATTTTTTTACTTTCAGGGGTTTTCGCACATTTTGCTAAGGCGCAAAACAGTGAAAATTAGAAGAAATCTGAAGACTCTAGTAAAAAGCATGGCCCTTTTAATTGCACAGAACCCAGTGTAGCCCTCCAATTCCTTCTAATTTTGAATTTCTTACTAAGGGAATTAGCGGTTCCCCCTGCACTGGGTGGTGCTCCGGAGACGTGGACCATCAGTGCTCTGGGAGTGGGGGCTGACCGAGCCTCATTCCTTGTGTGCATACTCACCTTATGTTTATTTTGAAGGTGACATGATTGCAATGCATCAGCTCAAGGGTGAAGCTAAAGCCTAAAGCGCCCCTAATCTTCTTTCCTCGACTATTAGCACTTTATGTGCCAGGAGCCCAATTCACTGATGTGATCTAGTATATGCAACATGGTGCCACACTGGGGTCTAATGACAATTCCATCGGATAAACCATAGATCTAGTCTTTAGAAAATTAACAGAAGTTGACTGAATGCAGTTGAATTTCAATGGAATGCTAACATGAGTATTTAATAAACAAGTAATCTTAAAGTGACACTATAGCCACTAGAACAACTACAGCTTATTGTATTTGTTCTGATGAGTATAATCATCCCCTTCTGGCTTTTTTGCAGAGAAAATGCAGTGTTTACATTACAGCCTAGGTATACTTCCACTGGCACTGGCTCCACATTGTGCAGCACTGCCATTCAGCGTATTCACCCTCTGTATGCAGACACTGAACTTTCTTCATAGAGATGCATTGATTCAAGAGGTGCTGTTTGGCTTCTACTGGCTCTGGCTCCTTGACAGTCTCAGCCAGGAGGGAAAGCATTGTGATTGGCTGAGACCACCACTTCTGATGATGTCAGTCAAGCAGGCAGATTAGGGGCAAAGCCAGCAGCAGCAGACAGTAATAAAAGGTAAGATTTTACAAAATTTAACTGCTGCTATATTGGACATCATGCATCTTGTACATCATGCTTTATTTCAAAGAAACATGACATAACATACCTGATCGCAACCCACATTCACCAGCTCCTGCAGCATCTGCCGATTCACTTCAATAGCAGCTGGACTTCCTGACTCATTGGCAAATGGCAGCAGGGAGTATCTGATCTCTCGCAAAGCCTTCTGATAAGGTGCAAACTTGGCAGGCTGCCGAAGTTGTTGCTGCTGCCTTGTTGACTCTTTGCCATGCAGAACTTTTGGGTCCAACAGAATCTCATTGGGGGGGGCAGCTAGTAAACCCTGAGCTGGAGGTTTGGCTGGCTGTTTAAGTCCCTCTCGAATTTCCTGCAGTCTCTGCCGGCTGTTTCCAGAATATGTAGTTGCGGGGAAAGTCTTTGGCCTCATTGTTGATACAGATTACTCCCACATACACATTTACTACGCCGCTATGCTCGATGCCAGATTACTCTGTGCATGCTGCCTGCAAAACTGTCCGTTACTGTATCACAGGATGTGCGATTTGGCAGCACCACACAGAGAGATTTTCATTCTCAATCTGAAAGACAATATATAACATAACATTATTAACTTTAGATTGGAAGACCATTAGTGAAGGGGCTACCAAATACATTTTTCCATGCAGATTAAATGCTAGCACACTGTGGAACATTTTACAAAAAAAAAATTAAATAAAAAATAATGTATATGTATATGTATTTTCTATAAAAACAATACAGAGATGAAGAAAAATATTGCATATCACTTTGTAGACAACTATGCCTGTGACAAAGTAAGGACAGAGCACAATAACAAACATGCACATTATTGCCAAAATGTGTGAAAAAGAATATCAGGAGCCACATTGTCACTGAACAGATAGATTCTATTGCAACACTTGATGTCCTTAATACAGCATAACATTAACCCGGTGGTTTAATCAGGCTTCAGGAAATGTCCACAAATAAGGTTTACTATAAGTTGGAACATTGCTTTCCTTAGTGCCTTCTCAAAACCTTGACACTTGAAGGAGTTTAATGATTTTTGTAGAAGTTATTATTGCAAATACTATCACACCAAATTATTGGGTAGATCAGATCAGAATCACTATATACTGTCTCAATAAATCACAAATTTCTAGTTCCCAAGTTCTAATCACCAAGTCCCCAAATCAGACCTTGTGGGGCGTTTTAGAGGTAAAAGGTTAGAAACAAATCCCCCCCAATTAATAGTTTAAAGATTTGCTCCACTTTTACAAGTTTATTTTAGACCAGGCATCTTATCAATCAGTCCTTCCTCCCTGTCTGACATGCTGTAATTCATCTCATTTAATTTTAGAATCTGGTCTCATTTAATTTTAGAATGTCAATTACTTAACACATATGCATGTGTAATCAGAAGTAAAAATATAGGGGGAAATTTACCAAAGTATCAAATACAGTTTTGCATTAGGTTTCGAGACATTTAAGAATCCTGCCCCCACCCCATTTTTTGGCCCTAAACATAACTTAAATTTTGTGATATTTTTTGGGATACATAGGAGAACCTTATCAATCTTTCCATCAACTGTCCTGTCATAAAAGTGATCTATTTAGCCAAATTGTGTTGTGCATTACTTAACTTTTGGTTCTGTCTTTGTAAACCAAACGTATGTGCATTGCAGGTTAATTATTATTCAGGGTAAAAAATACAATGTACTGAATCTATGCTTATTAACTTCTGATCTCTGATCTGATTCTTATGCCCCTGTAAATAACCTCCAATAACCAGAGATTTGGGTTTAAGGGCTGAGCCCCCAAGGCTGGAGGAAATCTACATCAATGCCCGGTTTGCTATAAATTTAGAGACTTATGGTCCATAAGCCCTTGAGTTACAAGTTGTATTACGATAATGATTCTGGATGCCCTTTTTCACTTATACAAACAGCATATCAGGTTCAGTGATATGGGTTATGTGCACATCTGGGCAAGAATGTCATGTTGCCCAACATTCTTGCGCACAGACAATGTACATTGCAGGAGGTCAACATATACAATGTTACTGTAACTGTGTATCTACAACACATCTTACTTTCTTCCATAGAAGACCTGCCAAAGGAGTTAAAATAGTTTAAGAATCGCTGTAAGAATACTTGTGCAGTAGACAGAAAGCACAGAATTCCCTTCTATTTAAACCTCAAGCATCCAACAAAAACAAGACTTACTCATAACTGCAGAATTCAAGTGACCAGCTGTGCTCTGCATACCAATGGTCACACTTACCCAATTACACTAAAAAACACAGGATACAAGACTATTAAACGTACTACACCCTTTTCTTTTAGAATGTAAATTTTTATTTTATTTTTTTAAATTCGGCTTTCCCCTAAACTTGATTTTGAGTGGTTTGAGTGCATAAAACCATCTAGGCCGATTCATTATATAACAATGCCTTGTACTATAATAATTAACATGTTGCCATGTTATGTGCCCCCTTCTTCCACCAAGGGTTAGTATAACGTATTTAGCACATTAACATCAACGGTTACGGGTATCAACAGCAAATGAATACATGCAGATTTTTTTTTTTTTTTTTTTTAAGTATTAAACCCCCCCCCCAATTTCCAATGTTAAACATATTGCCCATTGTGAGCATTAGGTCAAGAATAGTTCATAATGACTGTAAAGACAAAAGTTAAATGGACACTATAGTCACCAGAACCTTTACAGCTTAATGTAGTGGTTCTGGAGTCTATACCCGGACAATACAGGTTAAGCACTGTAAACACTGTCTTTTTAGAGAAAAGGTAGTGTTTACAGTGCTGCCTAGGAACACCTCTAGTGGCAGTCACAGTGTGCAGCACTGGCGTTCAGCGTCTCCATGGACTCATCGAGGTGCTAAAAGTTCCCCGTAGAGATGCACTGATTCAATGCAACTCTACGAGGAGATGCTAACTGGCGCATTGTTTTGCCGCACTTGCGCAACAGCCTCCCAATTCTTTCCTATGAGAAGGCAATGGATTGGCGGAGGGGTTGTCTTAAAGTAAAGGAGGGTCAGCTGGATTTTAGTAACTAACCTGATTATTCCCACTACCCAACCAATGCACAGAACGTATGCTTGAAAGGAACACAAGTAAAGAAATGTTTAATCTCTCCCCCTCTGACTGTATTTACATGAAACAAAATCAGAAACCTCATGCAATCTTAGTAGTATGTGCCTTTGCACACTTACCTGTGGCTCACACAACACCTTCCTCCTAATAAGAGGTATAGGAAATGAGCAGTTTGTTGACAAGTCAGTTTAAAGTTCCAGTCGAAACAAGAAACACATTGCGAAAGAATAAGGGGCCGCATACCTTACCTTGGCAGCATTCTTAGACTTTAACTCTCCGAGCTCCATTTAATCTCATCTTCCTTTGCAAGTTAGAGAAATTATCTTTGAAGACTGCTATGGAAGTCCAGGGGAGAAAAAAAACAAAACGATGGTTCCTCTCTCTTTGGGAAGTTGCTCCAAGTCCTGCTACGGCCGCCTCCTCTTCCACCGCCTCCTTTTTCCTCTTGGCGTCAACTCCTCAGTCACAGAGGCACATTCCAAGCTGGGGAGAATTTACAGTCTGATCAGTACAGAAAAAAAAAAAACATGTGCCTGCTCATGCAATAGGAATAAATAGGGCCCAGCCAACTACACAGAGCCATGTCAGTACTGTTAAACCACACGTTATACACTAAACAGAGGACTGGAATTTTTTTTTTTTATTTAAATACTTAACATCACAGACGTCAGATATCAGCATTGAAAACTTTTTTGGCTGGGGGGGAAAAATGTCCCTAACTGCTTAGTAAATTAGAAGGCACATAGAGGCTTATATCCAAAACGATCTTGTGAGACAAACTTAAAAACGAATGGTGCAATCAAAGTAAACAAAATGAAATGTTTCTACTGAATGCTCCAATTTTAGAACTCAACAACATATTTGTTCTTTGTACAAGGAATAAAAAGAAAAAAAATTTAAAATTAAAATAAAAAAACTTTTCTAGCCATCAAATTAAAGTCATGAAAAATAAAAAGGGATTGGGACATGCAGGTTATCTTAATTTTTTTTATTTATTTTTTTAAGAATTACATCTAGCAAGCATAATGTAAAGATAAAATTATTAACAGGACTCACATTATGTGAGCCCCCTCTTACAATCAACAGCAGCTAGTGAAGACATGACATTTTAAATAGCATTTTCTATAGCTTTTCGAACAGTTTAGCTGCTTGTGTTTAATATTTTTTTTCTGCAATAGATTTAGGATTTGAAAGAGCATTAATTCTATAAACATGTATGTCATGTTGACGATGATCTTTTTGTAGGCAAGGGAATCCAAAGACTTTTTGTATATAATTTTGTTCCCAAGTGCCTTATGCCAAATATTGTCCCACTAATACAAGTTTTAAAGAAAATGTGTTATAATTTGGATTTTAAATCTTAAAAGGAAAAATAGACAATGGGTGGTATATATTTTTTTCTTTTGGATGTGTTTTGTAAGGTTAGGACACAGATCATCTCTATGGCCAAAATTAACTATGTAGCACTGTCTGAAGGCACAGCAAGGCACCAGAAGAACACCAACCATATTTCATTTTTTACCATCACTCAATTACAAAGGAATTGCAATTAGATCATTATTTTGGCCACATATTCTTTGCGTTCACATACCAATCAGAGCATGAGAAGGAGGAAGAAAAAATAAATAAATAAAAAAGACATGATCTACCATTAGCGATGGAGAACATTAAATGAGACAATGGTTTCTTCCAGAGTAGAACTATTCTTCAAACAAGCTACTCATTGGTATGAAGAAATAAAAATAATACATGTATTTGCTATTTGTTAAAACTCTAGTTGATGTGTACAGAGTGAGGTAAAAATCATAAAATACCCAAACTTAATAGATCTGCTTTAATAAGGAAAATATGAAGTAGAATGTGTTGGATTGCTGAGTGTACTTCTCAAGTGAGAGGGTTTGCAAGTAGTTCTACCATGCACTGTAATATGTATAATGTTTCACTACAAATAACAGTGTGTAGGCTATTCACACCTGAACATCAATGAATAGCGCTTTCACAAATTTATTAGAATCAAACTGCTCCTACATACAACAGAGAAAGCGAATTGTGTGCACCCCTGCTGTTGCTGTGGACTACTATTCCCATTACGCCAGCTGCTACATAAGGTAAGAACAGTGCCTGTTACAAGCAGTGGTTACTAAAGATGGATCTACTCAGCTGTTAAACTATAACTCCCATGATCCTTTGAATGGCAAAAGACAATTGGAATTGGAAGCTTGAAAACAGCTGGAGCATGTAAATTTTGCAACGCATTGGGTACATATATCCTGTATAGGGGGGGAGGGGGGGGGGAAGGAGCGCAGACATGCCATATACAGGGGGGGCAAAGCAGCGCAGACATGCCGTATCCAGGGGGGGCAAAGGAGCGCAGACATGCCGTATCCAGGGGGGCAAAGGAGCGCGGACATGCCGTATCCGGGGGGGGGGGGGCAAAGGAGCGCGGACATGCCGTATACAGGGGTAAAGGAGCGCAGCCTTGCTGTATACAGGGGTAAAGGAGCGCAGCCTTGCTGTATACAGGGGGTAAAGGAGCGCAGCCTTGCTGTATACAGGGGGTAAAGGAGCGCAGCCTTGCTGTATACAGGGGGGTAAAGGAGCGCAGCATTGCTGTATACAGGGGGGTAAAGGAGCGCAGCATTGCTGTATACAGGGGGGGTAAAGGAGCGCAGCATTGCTGTATACAGGGGGGTAAAGGAGCGCAGCATTGCTGTATACAGGGGGGTAAAGGAGCGCAGCATTGCTGTATACAGGGGGTGTAAAGGAGCGCAGCATTGCTGTATACAGGGGGTGTAAAGGAGCGCAGCATTGCTGTATACAGGGGGTGTAAAGGAGCGCAGCATTGCTGTATACAGGGGGTGTAAAGGAGCGCAGCATTGCTGTATACAGGGGTGTAAAGGAGCGCAGCATTGCTGTATACAGGGGGTGTAAAGGAGCGCAGCATTGCTATATACAGGGGTAAAGGAGCACATCCATGTATTGTCTCAAGCAGGGGGTTACAATGTGCCGGCATGCAGGGGGTTAATCCGTGCAGCCATGCTGTCAGCGCACCTAGACTAAAGGTTAGTGTGGAACGCTCAGCACCGCGGGTTTACGTGTCATTAACATGTCGCGCGGGGAATACCCACACGTGACAAATGGCACATTACCGGTCTGGGGGAGATCGGGTCCGACTTGGTACAGTCCGGCCTGTAGTTGGGGGTACGCTTGGCGGGTCTCTGGTTTGCTTTCCACCCCCCTCCCCGACTATCCAACTGGGCACAACCGATAGAATGCAGCGGGACGGACTTGGACGTTCGCCGCATTGTTTGCATTCCATTGCGGTCACGTGCCAGGCCCCTGCCTGCGTCATTTCATTGGCAGCCGCGGGTTGGAGGAGGCTTGCCCAGAGGAAAGAGGGGGCGGGGTTTTGATTGGATGGACTCTGCTTTCCCCCACTCATTGGCCTCGCTGATAGTTAACCCATTCGGTCCTGGAAGAAAAAGAAAAAAACATTACAATCTTCCCAGCAAGGTTTTCATTTATTTCATTTACAGTCTTACCTTTGCAAAATTAGCCTGTATGTCAGATACTCTTACAATAAAAAATAATAATAATAAATACAATAATTTTTTTCCAGCTAATAATGTTTTAATAAAACACAGTAAAAGAGGAGACTAGACTTAAATACAAAATAATAATAATAAATACAATAATTTTTTCCAGCTAATAATGTTTTAATAAAACACAGTAAAAGAGGAGACTAGACTTAAAAGAAAAAAAACTACCACAACAAGAGGACATTATTATTATTATCGCCATTTATATAGCGCCAACAGATTCCGTAGCGCTTTACAATATTATGAGAGGGGGGATTTAACTATAAGGACAATTACAAGAAAACTTACAGGAACAATCGGTTGAAGAGGACCCTGCTCAAATGAGCTTACAGTCTATAGGAGGTGGGGTACATAGTCTTAAATTAGAGGGGCAAATGTTTAAAAATAATGTGGTGGAATCTCGGTAAAAATAAATTTAGTAGGCCGAGATTACCACGTGGCATGTGTACGTGCATATGCTGACGTATCGATCAGTTGGTTGCACGAGGCAAGATACGATCAGTAGTGTACGGAGCATGTGCAAGAATACAGGATGTAGTATTCCCCCTCCTCCATTGTGCTGGACAAGCCATGCGGTCAAACAGGAAGTTAATTCTTATTTGTGTTGATTGGTTAAGAGAATGTGCGGGTGGAGCTTAATATGGGAGGAGTTATGTGCCTATATAAGGAGCCTGCACTATTGTCCGGGGCTCAGAACTTGCTGTATTTTGGTGACGTTAGTCCCTCTGAGTCCCGATCGGTGATCCAATAAAGAATCTCTTCCTTCCTGAAGAAACCTGTGTCCATCTCTCTGTGCTTCGCTTCCGTCAGTTTCTCCGGTATCATTTGGTGCATTGGCCGGGAAGCTCATCGTTCAACGGTAGCTGAGAGGCAGAGGCGTGAGACGGTCTATCTTTGCCCACGTTCTCTACGGCTGCACCCCTGAACTTCTGCGTGGACCTCCCTTCGTCTCGGCGCCACTGGTCTGTTGTCCAGGAGATCATCGGCCTCTACGTAAGAAGTGCTGGGGTGTCCCCGTCGATGAGTGTGAACTCAGGTTCAGGAACGAGGAGGTAAGACAACTGCTGTTTTAGACAGCAGGACCCACTAGGGGTATACCGATTGTGCGGTAGGCCCAAAGGGGTTTGAATCTGTGTATCTGCCCCCTCTGTCGGAGGGAAGGAGCGAAGGCGCACCGCTCGATCGAACGCTCTTTAGTCAGACCGTTTGATTTTGTTAGTCAGGCGGGGTCCTGGTGTAAATAGCCCTAGCCGGACACCGGTGTCTTGTCTAGACTAGCGTTCTAGGGTGTATATTACGTTCGCTAGGTCGGAGGGACCGGGAGACTAAGCGGCGCCTGTGTAAATTCGGTTCGCTAGCTCTCAACCTATCTGGGCTAAGTGGGAAGGCGTGTAAATTTGGAACCCACTAGACTTTTGATAGTGCGACTAAGAGGCGCCTGTGTAAATTCGGTTCTCTAGCTCGCTATATGTGGTGATTGGGCAGTGTGGCTAACCAAAACGGGTGTATATAGTTTTAGGTAGTCCATTCAAGGTACTGGCCAATAGTTTAGTTGGGAATTGTAAATGTGTTAACGATTGTTTAGTAAAGTGTATATCTTGTTAGATAGAGCGAGCTCAGCCGTCTAGCGAGAGTGTTAATAGTGTGTTGCTGTATTATAGTGCACGGTACCATAACCCTGTATATTTACTGACACTGTATATAAGTACTAATCATTGTCGTCCATTGCATGTTTAACACCATAACCACTAATAATTGTATTGTGACCTTAACTTGTGCTTTGACCTATGCTAACCGTACTGTAACCGCTATTTGTAAAAGACGATGTTACTGGGGTGTGTTATAGACGGGTAATTCGTATATAGAGAATTATAGCGTGGGTGACTGTATAGTTACGCCAAAGGGCATAATATTGATTATATAGTGACTGGTGTAGCAGCTGTGTGTGTACGGGAATTCCCTGAGTGTTTATTGTTATTGTGTACGTTTCACTTGGTAACCGTACCACGTGGTGCTGTTGCCAGAGGAAACGGGTGTGACTGTTGAATAGTACGCGTGCATAGTATTCGTTGTCGACGACGTTCCATTGTTAAGTATGGGTGCGTCGCAGTCAACGATTCCGGATCCCTTAGGTTGTATGGTGAAGAATTTTAAAAAGGGATTCAAAACTTGTGATTTTGGGGTTAAAATGTCTCCTGTACGTTTGGTCACTTTGTGTACTAGGGAGTGGCCTACTTTGGTTGCGGCATGGCCGCCACGTGGCAGTTTGGATCCAACTCTGGTACAGCGCTTACACGTGGCTGTATCGGGTAGGCCTGAACTTTACGGCCAGTTTCCTTATATTGATTGTTGGAGACAGGCCGTAAATGACTCGCCAAAATGGCTCCGGACATGCCACGAGGAGCAGTGTCGCCTCATGGTAGCTAGGACTTGTTCGTCCACTAGGACTGGTGTTAGGCCCATTTTGGACACGCCCCCTGAGTCCGAGATCCCTTTGCCGCCCCCTTACTTTCCGTTAAGAGGAAGTGACGCAAACGCAGGAAGTCCTGCAACCCTCCCCTCATTACCCTCATCCACTTCCGCTTCCTCCTCCAGTACAGGATCCACCCCCCCTCGTACTAAATCTCCCCTTCCAGAATCAGAACCAACCCCCATTAAAAACAAATATCCTGATTTGGCGCCACTTCAGACTTCCGGTCAAGCTTCATCTAGCTCGGCTCGAAGTGTTTTATTTACAACCTTTTCCCAAAACCAAGCTCCCATATCCCCATACCCTATTTCTCCCCGACTGGAACCTATGACTGACGCCCCTCCACGTAGCCCCATACAGACCCGACAGTTGACCGGTGCCCAACAATTAAGACACTATCAGATGCCTCTTCGTCTGAATCCTGGGTCAGCCTATATCGATGCCGCAGGCCAAATGGCACATGCTGACCCAGTCTTTGTATATGTCCCATTCACGACAACCGATCTTTTAAATTGGAAGACCCACAATTCCTCGTATACTGAGAAACCACAAGCTATGACTGATCTGTTCACCTCAATAGTACAGACACATAACCCGACATGGGCTGATTGCCAGCAGTTATTAATGACTTTGTTTAACAATGAGGAAAGGACAAGAATTAACCAAGCAGCCATTAAAGCACTAGAGGATAGAGCCCGTGCTTTGAACCAAGCTAATCCAGCAGCATGGGCCGCAACACATTATCCCAACACCGATCCCGATTGGAACGTAAAT